>NW_024609855.1:1800000-2272125 GCF_016920785.2 Ixodes scapularis | reverse complement strand
AAATCTTGGTCAAAATCAAGGTCTGTCATAACGAGCTTAGACTATAGATCAGGGGTGGCCAGGCTGGCCTGGCCTGAGAGCCGCAAACAAAACCACGGAACTTCTAAGAGCCGCGGGGGGGGGGGGGGGGGGGGGGGGGCAAACGTAACTTTTGTTTAGAGTCTGACTGTACGTATAGGGGCACAAGGCTGTACGACTGTACGTATGGGAGTACAAGGCTGCCAAACTGCAAGCTGCAGTGTGCTTTATTCTTAAATTCTTTGTCTTTTTTTTCCTGGGGAAACGCGGAAAGGGGCAAAAAGGGGGGGGGGCTCCCTTTACGAGGGATCCGCGAGCCGCACTTGGACCAGCAAAGAGCCGCATGCGGCTCACGAGCCGCGGTTTGGCCACCCCTGCTATAGATATAGTTTGTTGCATATGTGGAATGGAGAGCGAAACTAAGGAACACCTGTTTTTGAGGTGCAAGAGGTTTAAACCTGACCTCCCCGAGGGGAGGAACAGACATAGAGGGGGCCCTGGGTTATGGTGGAGAAGATGGACAGGTGAATTATTAAAGGGTTTAGCTAACGAAGGGGGGTTAGAGCATTGGTGCAAGGATCTTAAGGAAAGCTGAAATTGATAAAAGCAACTAGCACAACTGGAGGCAGGGAGGACAGAGGAAAATTGGGACTCTCCCGCGTGGCTCTGGCCCAAAGTCTCGGCCCTGTGTCTCGGCGAGTCCGGGTTTTGGAAAGAACCCCAACAAAGGTTGACTAGAGGAAAATTGACGAGTCCCTCGCCAGGAGGAGAAGACAGGGGTGCGTTTTCTTTTTTATTTTGCATTTCCCCGATCCCCCAAAGGTCATCCTGGTGGTTCATTCCCCCGGCCCAGTTGTAGTTGCAGGTATGTAGAGGGAAAGAAATTCGGTATTTAAGTGGGCAAGGAAAGCATTTTTTAGGCTAGGTGGCACAAGCTACTGCCCGTTACAAAGAGCATAGCCAATATCATCCATTAATCCATGAATTCCATACATAGAATGCTAGTTCTGATTTACCAGAGCTGTATATGTAGAGAGTTTGGCCATTTGTTGGGAAGTGTAGGAGGCAAATGAGGAGGTGCCATTGGCCGAAAGTGAGCTCGGCGTGTTCCAGGGCGTCTTCACAGATACGAATGTGGCCAACCAGAAGCCGGAAATAATACCCTGGCGGTGGTCATGAGAAACGAAATTAATAAGTGCGTCGTAGTAACTCTCGGTGACTGAAAATATGGTGCACGTGATGTTTCAATCACGGTCATCCAAAATCATGGTGGAAGAGTGCGACTAGCGGAACGTTGGACGTAATCCGTATGCCAGGCGCCGAGGGCCGGGAATCTGCAGTCCAAGCAATCACACTCTGTCCGAGTAAACTAGAGTTAGAGCGGAACATCACATGCACCCTGTGTTTAACCATGAAGGGTAGCTACCAACGTTACTAGAACACTCAGTTGGGAAACTTGCCGTCGAAACTTGGGCCGCTGGCGTGCACCTAGACCGAGCTAAATACGACAACAGCGCCACTCTTTATCATTTGTCTGTACTGTGGTCACCTTGAGCTTTTAGAAAGCATGTTTTTGCGTCAAAACAAACCGAAAAGACTCTTTTTGTATGAAATTTATTGGAGTTTAGTGTCGAATGATGGGTGCGTTATGTTTTTAAAATCTTTAGGTTGCAGGGTTTTGCGGCACAATTAATATTGTTTTTATACAACCATGCCTCAGCGGTGCCTTCAGGTAGCGCGTCCCGACCTAGGTGCATTTTAACTTCGGTAGTAAGTCGCGACACGTCCGCCGGGGGTGGCACCCCTGTAACCTCTTCCGCTGTATCTGTTTAGGCTCCAAAATGGCCGATTAAAGCCAAAATAGAAGTACCGTACAGTTCCTCGAGCGGCCGCTGCGGGACAAATGGCGGCGTTGTGCTCGTCATTAGCTCGGTTTTCGAGGACAGATCGGGGTCGCTTTTTGAGACAAGGCTCTATGGCAGTTTCCCAACTGAGTGTTTTAGTAACGTTGGTAACTACTTTTCACTCTTACGCGCTTATAAAAACCATATACCAACATATACCTATGATTAAAACTGTTTCTCGCTACCACCGCTAGGGGATTCTTTTCGGCTTCTGGTTGGCCAAGAGAGCATGTCAAGCTCTCTTTCTGTGTCTGGTACCAGTGTTGCCAGATTTGGCTATATATAGCCAAATTGGGCTACATTTTTTTCTAGTTGGCGTCAAAATTTTGTGTTTGGCTATGTGGCTATTTTGGGCTATTTTTAAGAATGCGGCGAACTTTTGTCGAACCTCGAGTTTGACGCCGAACTTTGAGGTTCGGCTAGTTAATTTTCAAACTTTTAATCAGTTTCGAAAAAAAATTGCTTCTCTTTTGGCTAGTCGAGAGGAAGGAGAAAGGCTTCAAACTTCTACAAACTTCGGGGTTTTCACAATGCGCAGTGAAGCAATGCTTGCAGAGTTCACGCGGTCTCCCTACAGTGCAGTGGAGCAAGCCAAACAGATTGCACTATGACCTGAGGCCCGGTAGCGTGCCTTCAACCCGGATGCATATGGCTCTGCCCGGACGTAGACTGAACTCTCCAAATGCTGCTTTGGCGCCCATTGTGAGAATTTTTAGGCACCCAAGTGTGTAAAGATGAGATGTCCGCAGTTTTACCGCGAAACAATTGACTACCTTCCAGTCGTTGTCCACCTTAAGAAAGGACACACAATTAAAAATAGCGTGAACATGAATGGGTGACACCAATATTCTTCACGAAGAAAAAGAGACGGGTGGGATATCGTAAGAACCTCAGATATTAGGGTTCTGGTTTGAAATGCATAGTGCTCCGACTGTTCTGCGTCCATATTTTGTTCTTTTACTGTATGATCATACCTCCCGGGCTTCACAATAAAGCTGTCTGTGTGTTTTGTACTTCTGAAAACCTACGAAGGAAGGTCCAGTTTTGTAGGGATTTTCATTCTATCGAAGCTTTTCTTGACAAATTCACAAGTAACATAATGTACACAAAAGCAGGTGTATCTGAGGGTTGAAACAAAGATTGTAACGTGTATTGTACGAGTGTGAGAAATCATCAATATAAGGCTTAAAACCGATTGTTTTTAGTCTTTGGCTATTTTGGGCTAAATTTCTTTTACGGCTTTGGCTATATTTAAACTATACCTCCCAGTCGTTTGGCGGTTTTTTGGTGGGACCACCTGGCAACACTGTCTGGTACATGCCCTGGCTCTGCCCGTGCCTCCCATTGACCAGACACTCTCTCTATACACGGCTCTGTGATTTACAACTGAATGCTGCAAACATGACACTTATCAGTAACTTTTACAGCATGCAGCAAAAAAACCCACCAGGCATTTATTATACTTTAAAGAAATTGCTTCCTTGTCTGGAAGGGTTTGCACTGAAATGCACATTAAAACAAATGCAGGACAATGCAGGGATGCTCTAGAAAGTTGTTCCTTTGGGAGAACCATCTGAAGATGGTGTTCTAAAAGAAAATTCCGAGGACACCTGAGCAGTTCGTACGAGTTGTGAATGCGAAAGCACGAGTGTTGTTCTTCCGCGCCCTTAGTTTGTCTGCGGTGCACTGGCGTGGACGGCCACGTTTCGCTACTGCCGAGGTTATGGCTGCCGACGATATAGATGCCTCAGGCGCGACCATGTTTCTCGGCGCCGAGAGGAGCAGAAGCGGCCGCAGCCCCAGCAGCGCATCACACGAGAACGGCCGCCAAGCGCGAGCCATGGGGGACGTGTGGCACGAAGCCAATAGGAATTTATCCATCAATTCGCTGCTACAGACTACAGGCTTTGCTCCATTAGACGGGAAAATTTAGGTGCCATTTGGTGTGGCTTCAAAAGCTGAGAATGCCGGTTCGTTCCATGGACAGTTAGTGCTTTCATATTCAAAGGTAGTTTGGTGTAGCAAAATCTGAGGTGAAGAAATGTCGGATCTAGAAAATATTGCCCCTTATAGACAGCGAGTGCTTTATTTCGTGGAGACTAGGCACACAAAGTGCGACACTAAACAGCCATCAGCATACTTTGTTTAGAAGTGCACATGATTAAAGCAGAGTTTGCTGGATGACAAAAAATGTGCCGAAGCCAGATGGAGATGGAACCGACTGCTTGCACGTAATGAAACCTACTTAAAACAGATATTTGGCACAATAGCTCTGCAGAAGCGTTCCGATACCAAATACGCTCGCTACCTAAGGTTTTCAGGCACAAATGCTGCAACTTGAGCCAGCACCACAAACACATGGGATTCCAGCTGCGACCTTCTAACATAAGCGACAAGACTGAACCTAGAAAACGCCACCTCTAATCTCTCAACTGCACTGCTTATTTGTCCAAATGCCACCCAGACGTAAGTAGCACCTTTACAACTCTCCAACTAGAACTACCGCAAAATGGAATAAGTTGTGAGCAGAATGTCAGCTATTCTCGATCCCCCCACCCCAAGCTGGCAGCTTCAGAAGCCACCTACTCGTTTAAGATCTGTTATCGACAGTGTTGTGAGGCAGCTGGAATAACCCCTACATGAGGTTGGGCCCTCCTACCAATTGGTTCTCCTAACGTATACTATCTATCTAGCTCCCAGAATCACTGACTGACAACCTGCTTCTCTTGTCTACTAGGCTCGTTTTCTCTATCGGCCACTGCGCCGGTGTTTGTTTTAGATATTGTGCTCTCCAGGGATGCCATGGCCTTCTTGTCTCCTTCTTTGGAGTCCTTGCGGTCGTCCTCGTCATCGTCGTCGTCCGCGGGATAAAGCGTGGGGTATTTGGACATGCACTCCTGCATGGTCCTGAAGTGCTCGAAGCATTCGCTGCCTTTGGTCTCCGACGTGCTGTGGTGGAAGCAGGAAAAGGCTTCTCGAAATTCGGGTCCACAAGGTCCGGTGGCCATGCCTCCCAGGCACGGACAGTTCCAGTTGATGTCTCCATTGGCGAGGATCAGACCTGAGAGAGACCGGGGGACCAGGTGTTGACGCGCACCAGCTCTGAACATGTGAAGCAAAAGCTCACGCTGCAGAACCCAAGGATCCTGGGTTTAATGCTCACCCCTGCCAGTTTCAATGTAAATGAAAATTGCACCGGCATGTGTTTGTGTGCCACTACTGCATGATGCACGTTGAAAGACCCCCGGGCTAACAGTAGTACTGCACTGGCTAAGTTCCTCATCTATAGCAGAGACAATAGACACCCACTGGGACGAACCTTCTTTCCACTGTCTAAAAATACAAACAAGTGAGAAAGACCAAGTTTGCACGGGGCCTAAATGAGGGCCTTCATTGGGCTTGTGGTCATTGATCAGTAGGAAATGTAATTGCAGAAGATACAATTAAGACAGACACGAACTGGCATTCAGCTTATGACAACATTTAACAGGGCTTGCAGAAATATTTGATGAAAAGATTTGAGGGATCTTAGCAGGGTGGAGAATAAAAATAAATCTGACCACTTTTAATATGACAATTCAAATTAAACCTTTCCCAGCAAAATACTTCTAAAAATAGTTTTTATTTACCATTTGACCATCATTCGATG
Source organism: Ixodes scapularis (assembly GCF_016920785.2). Taxonomy (NCBI): domain Eukaryota; kingdom Metazoa; phylum Arthropoda; class Arachnida; order Ixodida; family Ixodidae; genus Ixodes; species Ixodes scapularis. Next base: position 2,266,554 of record NW_024609855.1, on the reverse strand, counting down.
TTGTCTATGTGCATTTGTTTTCTATTTAATTCAAAAAATCATCAGGCAAGAAAGATTCATATAAAGCTGAACACGAGCAAAAAGTGTTCTCCTGAGCAAATCGGATCCTTTCACTTCGTTCGGACCTTCCGCTTTGTTCGTCAGTTACGTCACATTCCATTGCAATCAATTCAGATTCTGATTTGATTGCAATTGCAATCAAGTCAAAACTCTAAAAAAAAAGCCAATAAAGCTTTTTAACTAACTGAGAAAATCAAGTTATTCTTGTTTTAATATGGCAGGGATAACCAGCTTTCTATCTTTACTTTCTCAGAAAAAAAAAAAAAAAAAGGAAGTCATAAAAGGATATAAATAGTTTAAAGTGCTTACATTGATTGCCGACTTGGGCACTAAAATTTAATAAATGCTAGCCTAGATTAGTGAGGGGCATAAGAGTGTCAATGTCATGTTAATGCCACTTGTGTCGGGCAGTGTACTATCGGGGAAAAATGAAATGCGAACAGAGGAGCGCGTGGCTCGCGGTACAGGCTGCGCCGCCTGGAAGTGAGCCTAGGGGCGAGGGTGCGTGGCCTACTCCGATGTGTTCACGCCCTTCGCTCTGCGCTGCCCAAGCTTCGGCACTGCGCCTCTCAGTGCGCTAAAAGCTATCCCCGCTATCTTTGATCGCTCGGCGTGCGCGGCGAGCTTCTTCGCACCGCACGCGCTGAGCCAGCAAAGATAGCGGTGATGCTTGCAGCGTACTGAGAGGCGAGCTGCCGAAGCTTGGGGAGCGCTGAGCGAGGGGCGTGAACACATCGGAGTAGGCCACGCACCCTTGCCCCTAGGCTCACTTCCAGGTGGCGCAGCCTGTACCGCGAGCCACGCGCTCCTCTGTTCGCATTTCATTTTTCCCCGATAGTACATCCATGTACCCGATTAGATAAAAAAAAAAAAAAGAAAAAAAGGAACTTGAATGGTGTGGTAAAAGCTGTACCGATATGTTACTTTGGTGACGTGTGATTGTTTAAGGAAATAAAGCTTACTTACAATATTTAATAGCTTAAAAATAAACAATATCGGGAAGCAAGTGTGCTAGATTAAAAAAAAAAAATAAACAGCTTGTAACAAGTAACAGTTTTCCAGCTGGATTTGGCTTTGCATCCCTTGCCATTTGCAATACTCACATGTCCCAGAACAAAACATGCAAACAAGGAACCCTCCTTTCAATAAATAAAAATTTGAAAAAAAAAAAAAAAAAAAAAAAAACGGGTGACATTTTCTTTGGACCGTCGACCCTGTTTTTTTTTTTCTTGCACTGAAACACTGAACTGAGTTTATGCCAACACGCTGTTAACAAACAAGCCCACACGAGGTGTGGGCAAATGTGCAGTTCCGGCACAAGCTGTGGGCACTGTTTGTGCGTAGGAACCAGATTTGCGTCAAGTGGAGCGTCTGTGCATGTGCCTTGCCAATAGCAGCGATAGCAGCACCACCGCAGCGGCATGTCGGTGTATAGGATAAATATGAGTCAACGAAAGCTTTACCGGCGAGCGTTTTTACATTTTTCCAAAAACATGGAATCCTACTTATATCCTAAACTACAAAAAAAAAAAAAAAAAAGAATGCCCCACATTTATTGTGTCACTTTTGATTTACAAGGAGGACGGTGTCAGAACCTGTTGCACAGTATTTTCTGGATTTTAGATGTTTAAAGGTGATATTTTACCCTGTGTGGATTAACCTACAGGTGCTCACTATACAAGGATTTGTTTTTCAAGATTGTTTGTTATCACCAGACAGACCCGGTGCAATTATCAGAATCACATTGTCTATTGCTGGACAAAAGCAAGAAAAAAGGAGTTCAAATTATCAGCATGTTGCTTTCGTCCCCAATGCCCCTGCAAGATAGCTGTACTCAAAACGGACGAAGAAGATCATGCATGATCTTGATGGCCCAAACACCCACTGCTTGCTGCTGTAAAATCGTTAATACATATGAATTGAAAGCGGAGTCTTTCAAAACCACATTCCCAATATGAATTAGGAAAATAATACAAACTTACATTTGGACTGTTTTACTCCATTCAAATGCTATAGTAAAAAAAACTGTGCAAGAAGCTCCTCCCTCACCTTTATAACTGCACACTACCATTCCCTCCATGTTGCACAAATAGTCCGCTACCGAGGCACACGTCGTGCTGACAACGCTTAGTTCGTCATGGCTACAGCCTTTCCTGGTGGGTATGCGGAAGGATTCAATGCCGTGGCCGATTTGTGGTGGTGTTTACTTGGTGCATTCTTATAGTCTGCATTTCATTACAGACCATTTCAATAAACGCCTTCTGTGCACAGCCATCTTTGTCTATTGGGCTGCAGAACGTGTCTCGAGCTCGCGCAGTAGCTCGGAATATCGGACACTGCGCGTGGATCCACAGCCCAGTGGCTTGGCATTTTTCACCATGGTGGCAAGAGCACTGGAAAGGTATACAGCCGGCACAGAATGCTGTCGTGAATTTAGTAATGCACTGAGCATTTCTAGCAAGTCAAAGCATACTGCTGACTATACACTAGGTGTAGACAACCCACAAAATTATTATTATATTTTTTTTAAGCTGAATTTTACTTTCTTATTTTATATGCCACATGCTGACTACTGGGCAAGAGATTGAATGGTTCCCCCCCGTCAGTTCATTTCAGCTGTGTGTGTGCAGCAAACAAATAACTTTTTTTTTTTATGTAGCATTTGAATGCTGCATCAAATTGGTTGAGACCCCTGTTCAGTTAGTGAAGCACCGATTAAACAAGTGCCCTAATTAAATGCTGATGCAGCACTTGTGTCATCCTCTGCCTTGCGCTCAATCGATGCAGACGACGTGATTTCAGTGTGTTTGGTGAATGCCGAGTTGTGTGGAGAAGATGCTGGATAAAAGGCTCTACACGCATCTGCGCTGAATATCTCTACTGTCAAATAACAAACCAACTAGACCAAAGATTTTTTACAATTAAATTTCGTGGCTGTAAAGTGGGTCCAACTTTCCATAATCTCTCTTTGTGAGGGGTGGGCTCACTTTACAGGTGACCTGGCATTTCTCAAAAGCAGACCTTTGTGGAAGTAAATGGTGTGCCCGTAGGAGTTGTTCGCTTTCGAGTATAACCGGACTGACTGTGACACAGCGGTGCGACATGTACCGTGTTGTTTCCAAGCGCTGCTGCCCATGCGGAAACAGGAACACACTACACGTCGTCTTCAATCGTCCTCGTCCTGTTTACCGATTAAAGGACGCGTCGGCGCAGCACTTGCAAGCTAACCAACTGTCGTGCCAAAAAAAGAAGAGGGGTTACCGCGTGACCATTTGCCAATGTGACGCGCGATAAACGAAAGCGATTCAGCGTTACGCGAAGAACTGCTCTTGCGCCACTCTGAAAGCGGAAACGTTTGGTTGCGCGTCACAATTATGCTCTACTGGCGCCGTTGCATCGGTCCAAACACGGAGTTTCGAGAAATGCTGGGTTTTCTGGTACAGCATGCATCGCATTTCATGAACGATGTAAAGGTGTGTTCATACCGGCGCGCTCGTCTTCGGGGTCTTCAGGTAGAGTCACCGTGCTCGGAGTTTCGTGGTCTTCTTTCGTGACGAATATCACACGGTCTTTTCCTAAAAGTCGAGAAGGAAAAATAGGAAGAACACAAACTCGGTATGAAACAAATATCCGGACAAATTGGATGTGAAAGAAAGATGAGTTCATTCATTCCAAAGCCCCGTATCAGCACCCGGCATTGGAGTGACTTTCCCGAGAGGCTCGCCGATACGTGCCACACGAATCTTGGGACTGTGCTTACCGAAACTTTTACAGTATGACATGGCCCTTCCGTCTTTCAGTGTGCAGGAGTTTAGAAGGCTGGCAGCCAATAAATGTGGAGCTTAAATAGGCAAACTTCCTTACGCACGTGTTCCACTGAGATACTGAGCGCCAGTGCTTGGTTACGTTTGCTACGGCAGTCGGCAGGTTACGCTTTGCATTGCCATGCACAAAAAAGAAAGCAAAATGTTACCATTGTTGCTGGAGTTGGGGCTAGATTTCACTAATAACGAACGTAAAACAAATATTATACCAAGCACAAATTAGCAAAATATAGTTTTATTGAAATTTTATGATCATAATAATTTTGTCAGCGAAATAATTTCGTCTGTATTTACCATTTTCATAATGCCCACAAGAGGGCCTCACATTAATTCTCGGAAAATCCGAAGGGGTGATGTTAGTTTCTTTTTTGTACAGCTTGCGCTCGAAAAGTTGTGGTGGACAGATTTTGAGGCGGTACACGTGGACCGGAGTTTGCCAGGGATCAGGTACTGAGCTCACAGTGGTTAGCGTTGTAGATTTCGGGAAGTAACCGTACGGGTTACTGTTTACGTACGATCTTAATGCCACGGTAAACACCGGATTCAACATACTTCCAAGAACATCGCCACCTGGCCACCTGTCACATTCGTCAATCGCTCGCCACGTTTGCGATGTATTCTCGTCATGCAACTTCGGATTCGTAAACAATGTTTAGCCTTAGGCTACAAGTATATCGGTTGATTAAAGTCACCGGTAATTAACTAGCTACCTGGCTGGGAATACCGTGAAGGCGATACCACCGAGAACAGCTCAGCCATGTCGCCAACTAACAAAGAAGAGATTCTCCACATAGGACCAAACACAATGATCGCGGAGCAGCTCAAAAGCGGTGAGTATCACAGATGATTGTTTTAGTGGCTTCTGGAAGTCAATATGGGTCTTTCGGCCGTCCCTAAAGACCCCGCCCACACGATGAAACCGCCAAAGGTGTCTACGGCGTGACAACAGCTAATACGAACACGGCATCTGCGCTTTTCACCTTTTCGTTTGTTTGTACGAGGTAGTGATTGACATAAAATTTTATCACCTAACTTGGTGCTCAATATAAGCACTTCATACCACACGGGTTGTTTCAGTAACAACCACTCATTAAAGAAAAAAAAAAAAGAAACGAGCAAAACTGGTAAGTGTTTGTTCGTTATATTCCTAACGAGCGTGTTGGTACGATGTACTAGATAACAGAAAGTATAAAACAGAGAGGACGAAACACAGACGAGTACATTCGTGCTAACTCGCGCTGTACCTCAGAATCCTGAAAACTTGCACAAATCTAAAAAAAGCTGAAAAAGAAAAAAAAAATTACTTTTAGAATAAACATTTATAGTTCTCTAATATGTGAGAAGCAGGCGTAGCTTACGCAACCCTGTGTTCTCCTGAGAAATGTATATACTACTAGATTTTTATTATCTTTGGTCTTACAGGAACTCAAAGCATGCTGAAATACGCCTCACTAGTGACGCTGACAGTCCAGAATGCAGCGCTCAACCTGACGATGCGAATGGCTCGCACACAGAAGGATCTGTTCATCTCGAGCACAGCGGTCATCATGGCAGAGGTCATCAAGCTCATCACTTGCTTGGTCATGGTCCGCTTGGACGAAGGTAGCTTCCAGAAGTGGCGGACCGCTTTGCATCGCACTGTAGTGCTGCAGCCCTTCGACACGCTCAAGGTGAAGCAGCGTCTATGTGCCACATATCGTAATAGATAACCCGCCTCCGAGCGATGTTGCTCTACTGTTTTCTATTTCTGTCCTTGTGCCACCAGCCTCTGCTACGTTGCGCGAGGACAGCACAGCAGAGGTTGGTTGCACCATTTCTCCACGGGGCGCAGTACCGTCCGGACCGAGATGCGCTCCGATTGCAAACCGAAACTTAAAAACCCGTAGAATTTGAGCAGTTTTTCCGAAAGCTGGAAAATGCTTCGTGTGCCTTCTATTGTTCTGCAATTTGTTGATTTAGTGATTTTCAATGATGCTGAGCAATTTTCTGATTGAAACCATGCCCTTAAACACAACATTAAAAAAGTTGATTACACAAAAATAGTTAACAATCTAATTATCCCGGACTTTAATAATTTTCATGAATAGGCCCCTGGCCCAGGACCAAAACGACACAAGCCTTTTTTTTTTTTTCGCGACGCATAGTTTTCGCAATATCGAATTTATCCACCTTTCGTGAAACACCCTGTATATAGGAGGAGGAAAGTGTACGGAAAACACGCCTCCTTCCTCATCTGTACCCTCCCCCTCATCCTTCAGTTACGGCAACACCGACGCCGCAAAACACTGGAACGAGCGCCTAAGAGCTGCGCTCTAAAAAAAAAAGCATTTAAAGTGCGTTAAAGAAGGCGAGGTATTATGAACTACCAGGTACAAGGCCTTGGAGGTCTTTGAAAATCCTAGAAGTTTTGGCCTCAAAACCTGTATGAATCCTGAAACATTCGTGGGTAGCACCGTCGTCCAACTTGCTTGTTTATGTTCATTGTGCTATCTCGTTCGTCGAGAGATCCTTCTATTCAAATCTGCTATTTAGAAAAATTTCACTGGTGTGACTTTCATGCTAAAAAATGTGCTATCTTAAAGAAATTATCCAGTCAAATTTTGTTTCAGAAAACAATTGAATATAATTTTTATGGCCTCGAAACGCATCATCCGTGCAATATCTGAATTTTATATGCCCCTCTGCATGAGAAATTGAATTTTAAACTGCTCCAATCACACCCTAGCATAAACGGTGCTTTCGTTGGTAACATTGAAGCTCCGACGTCACATAACGCAAAGTGAGCACTTCTGTCTCGTCGTTTGCCTTCAAATGAATTCCGCAGCATGCTTAGATTTTGTTGTTGTGCTCGACTTGTTTCATGGATAGGTGAGATTTTGTTGCACGATGGGGTGCCACAACCACCAAGCAGCACCTGCGATCTGCGGAATGTGTAGCGATGGGCATAATGGATCATCGCCATGCGTAGGGAGCAATGGTTCCCGTCAAGATCCCGCTTATGCAGCAATCATTTCACAGAAGAGAGCTATGAGCTGAGCTGAAAGTTGTCAGAAGGCTCGTAAGATGTGGTGTGATGCTGTGCCAATGATATGTAACTACGTCCACCCACTCCTCACCCTAATCGGATCAATCGGTTTGATTATGCAGCGAAACCGAAGCCAGCAGCTAGGCAATTTTGAGACAGTCAAAAGTTATACTTAGAATGCGTGTTGGCTGATTCTGTGTGACACGCGTGTGAAAATGGAGCGTGGCTATGATTCACCAAGCTCGCCAGAGTCAAGAGGTGATCTAGAAATGTTACATGCATTTTGAACGATTTGCTGTTTGCCTTCAACTCGCGGGCATTACTTCCCAGGGGATGACCCGCAGCCGTATCACCGATCCAAAGGATCCGCTGATATCTGAACCAAGATGCCGCTGCAGAGGAAAAATCTGTGTCTTTCTCTTCGCAAGCGCTCCTTGTCCGATTGGTGGCCATCGCATTTCTGTATGCACGAAACAGCATACGTTTGCCCGAAGCTAATGGCTGTTTTCGAGTAATATCCTGCTAAAAGGTGCTACTTTTTTGCACATGCTTGGAAACTGAATTACAAGAAATATTTCAGTAGGGTACAGCCTAGGAGGCGATATAATTCAAACCAAAATGAAGACATCTATTGACCAACGCTTGTTATCCCAACCATCCGATGATCCTTTGTGTTTTGTGACGTCGCACAGCAGCTACGGACGTCAACCATTGACACTGGCGAAATTCAGGGTGTAGATTCATACACACGCTCATGAAAGGTTTAATTAAAAGTGGGACATCATATATCTAAATAAAAAGTGACATTTTTCTATATGGAGGCTCCTTTGACGTAACGAGCGCAACAACTTAGGTATGTACGGTTTCGACCGGACAATCCCTTTAATTATTAGGAATAATGCTTCGGAGGTATCCTGCTAAGCTGTTACTGCTTCAAGGCTTCTGGCTACAACAATTCTATTCATCAGCTCTGAAAATGTTGAGGCTATACTGTATTTGCACCTTCTTTGCTTGGCAACAAACTCGGTGGCACCACCTGTAGGATAGCTTTGGCACACTTTTGGTTCGAGCATATTTTCTAATTTTTTACGCTTCATCCTTTCATCATAAGAGTGAATTTTGTCTTACAGTGCTATAAGCGACCATTCCCCGAAGGCAGCGCACGGATTTGATCCTCCAAAGGCTACAAAAATTCGCCACCTTGTTCAGGAGCGGAAGTGTTCGAGGAGAGTGTGGGTCGAAATACGGCAATATTTTGCAAGAATTGTGATTTTGGGTTTTATGGTGTTTTACTATTTTTGAATCATTATATGTTATGTATAAAAATAATTAGTGCCGGTTATGATCGCGAAATTGATCAAATAGAAGACCTCCAGGCAAACCAGAACGACATGAATTTGAGCCATTGTTCTCTGCATGGTTCTTCAAGTTACGATGTCGCCCGCCTTCACATTTACATTGACAAGTATGCCTAGCGATCTCCTCTCCATCACAGTCTTCTGTAGCTTCAGTTTCTTATGGAAATTTGTTTACAAAATATTATTTCCTGCACTGTGAAAGAGTATAGCTGCACAGCTATGGTAACATTCAAACACTTTTTCTATTTTTTGTGTAATTTTGGGGGCATCTTCAGAGTTTGTGTGCAAGAATTTATGTTCTTAATATTGTCCTTTCACAACCAAATTTGGCATGCATGTACCTTAGAATTTGTAGAATGCAACTACTATCTAGCTTTGGTTAGAATGTATATTTATTATATTTATGAAAAATTTAAGAAATGCTTGCTAGCAAGTGTGTTGCCATGCCTCACTTGTGTACGAGAACACGGCTTTTTCTGCATGTATATTGCATTGATAACCTTAAAAATAAGCTATATTGAATCTAACACCAGACATATAAAAAGAAGATTAGGTGCCGTAAACTGGAAAAATTTCATTTCAATATCGTAAATAATAAAAAGAAAAGGGTACTCTGGCGTTTTCCTCATAATCTGTTTGATGTTTGTATTCCGATAAACAAAAAGCTGGATCATCGACACGCGTCTATGCTAGGGTGCAGCCCCCTTTGATAGCTGGATCATCGCAGGGTGTCTATGCTAGGGCACTGCCCCCTTCATCCGCACCACGCCGGGATGTCCGTCGTGCAGCTCGTCCAGGATTCTCTTCTGTAAAGTGCGCAATACGCATTCCTCAAAATAATGTCCTCGGTTCACCGACAGCTCCAGTCTTTTCAAAACAAAAGGCTTCATCCCTTCATCCGTAACGCGCTCAGGCCATTGTTCCGTAAGCGAAGTGAAGTACCTGTCGTAGGTTCGGGCCTCGGGAAGTTTCTCGCACGATGTGTGAGCTTGTTATTGGAAAGGATTCCCATCGAAGTGCATAACAGGAGGTTACTTCGTCGTCGTCTTCCTTTTTGCAACTCTCGGGAAGTGGCAAACGCGATAAGCAGTCTGCTTCTACATTGCTGTCACCTGAACGGTAAACCAGATTGTAACGGTACGCTGACAGCGTAATTGCCCACCTCTGCAAACGAGCTGCGGCAATGCTTGGTATCCCTCTCTTTGGACCGAGAATCGTCTGTAAAGGCTTGTGATCAGTTACCAAGCCGAACTGTCTGCCATAAATGTAGTAATGGAACTTCGCTCCAACTGGCTGCAGTTCCGTTTACTTGGCGATAGTGTGCGCGATGCAAAGACGATCGGCCTTTTGGACCTATCTTTTTCCACTTTTGTCAAGACGGCACCCAACCCATGTGATGAAGCATCACACACTACCTCAAGCTGGGCTTCCAGATCATAATGTGCTAACACTGGCGCTTTTACAAGCAACTCTTTCACTTTCTTAAACGCCAGATCGCACTGTTCATTCCGATCCCATGGCGCATTCTTGCAGAGCAGCTGATTCAATGGGAATATTACTGTTGATAACTCTGGCAGAAATTTCCCGTAGTATATTAACCATGCGCGTAAACGTTCTCAGCTGCTTTTTATCGATTGGGACGGGGGCTTCTAGCACGGCCTACACCTTCTTTGGCGTTGCTGATATTCTACGCTTACTGGTCACGTGACCCAGAAACAGCAACTCCGGTTTCAAAAATTCACACTTTTCTGTCTTAATTCGCACTCCCCTTTCATGCAGCCGGGTTAGTAGCGAATCTATGTCCTCAAGGTGTTCTCTTTCACTCTGCCCCATGACCAGAATGTCATCTAGGTAGCATATTACCCCTTTCAGTCCCTTTTACATGTTGTCCATCACCTTTTGAAAAATCGTCGGTGTTCCTGACGCAACCCCGAATGCTAGGCGATTCACCGCGAACAGTCCTTTGTGCGTATTGAGGGTGAAGTACTCGCTGGAAACCTTGTCCATTACCACTTGCTGGTATGCTCTACTCAAGTCGATCTTGGAGAACACTTGTCCTCCCGAGAGAGGCAAAGATTTCTTCAATCTTGGGTAAGGGATAGCTGTCAATGTTTAAGCAGGGGTTCAACAATGCTTTATAATTCCCGCAGATGCGTACGCTGCCATCTTTCTTTACCACCGGTACAATTGGTGAGGGAGAACGTCCGCTCGAAATTGGCTCAATCACCCCCAGACCAAACAGCTTTTCCAGCTCTTTCTCCACTGTGTCTTTCAGCGCGAACGGAATGCTTCTAGTTTTAGAAAACTTTGGGCTAACTTTGGGCTTTGGGAAAACTTAGTTCAGGCTAACAAGCATCACTGAAATAGTGACGCAAGTATTGGGTCACATTAAATTTGTTTTGCGAAGTTATTGTATTTACAATTTTGGTCCTCACTGTGTTTTTCAATGGGAAAGTCTCTATTGGCCACAGTGAAAAAGTGACGTCAGTGGAAGACAGGGGTTCACTCTTTGGACAGTAGACTTTGTTCCTAACTGATTACAGTCCATTTCATGGTCTCAGATGAATGCTTTGGAAGGTCGCTCCAGCACCTGCGCAACAGCACGAAGCGAAGTGCAGCAGCATGAAACAAATGCTCAGCATAGTTAATTTCTAGAATGCCCGCTAGACCTGCAGGCCTGCCTTCCTCTGAGGTAACGGCACTGAAAAGCATGGGTATATGTGAATGTTGGTTTTGGCATCATTTTCACGTGCCAATTTCACAATAACTATTATGAATTTTGCTATAATAAGTAGCATACTGGAAAGGGCAAGGGCTGGTGATTCTGAAAATATAGTTAGTTGGGGATTTGGTAAGTATAAGAAAATAAATGTCTACCTCTTCTGTTTGCCAGAAAAAGGGCTATTTAGTCAAAGCATTACTACTTTTTTAACTTCAACAGTGTCATATCATCTACATTATTTTAGATAAAATAGTGCTGATAGAGCGGCTCGCTCGTTGCATATCTGTGCTCCACACATCTGTCATCATGCATAGTTTACAAGAGGCATCCTTTACCTGGATGCCTTTTGTCACTAAATCAAAAACACTGTTAGCTTTTATTTTATGGATAACCAGCTGTTCCAATGGTAATGGAAACCTTTTTACACTGTTGAAAATCTCTCAGATTTCCAGGTACAAAAACTCATTTCCATGGAGATTGTAAAAATATCACATTAGTTTCATTGTTTGCGAGAAGATGAAATATTTAGGACTTAGCATTGGCAGCAGTTCTTGATGGAAGCTGCTGCTTCACACAAATTGCAAGGAAGCTTCAGTCTCAGTTTCTATTTTTGCGATTTTGGCTTTGTTTTTATTTTTAGTTTTATGTTCTGAAGTAGGTCATTTTCTTCAATGGTTTGGGAGCGATTTGTGTGCATCTTTTTCTATTTGGCTTGGCAGTGAATATTTTAAATTCTAGGGTGTGGGTTTCTCTGTGATCTGTGCAGGTGGCCATACCTTCTCTTGTCTACAACATCCAGAACAACCTGCTTTATGTAGGTGCTACACACCTTGATGCTGCCACTTGCCAGGTAACATAATTAATTGACAAATAGTTAAATTATATTAATAATTTATTTCACGATTCTACGTTGGTGCCGCCATCTTGAATCGCGGACCTTCCTGTGTGCGGGAAATCGTCATTTTGCTCTCGCCACGCCTCTGGGAGAAGCTCATGTTTTAATCGCAACTGTCTATCAATTGTTTTACTTGTTCCAGGTTGTAATGCCTTGCTTTTTTTTCACCTGCATACCAGATTTGTCAACTGCGTGGCTGGAGACGAGAATAAACTTAAAAGGTCTATACATTAATGTGTATGAAAGGTGTACACGATTGCCCCAACAATCGATCAACAGGTACTGCATCATTGAAAATTGATCAGTCATCGATGTCGGTCATCGGTTGCCCCTTGTAACATTGTCGCTGATCAAGGTCATCGCTTGACCTCGTGACGTCAGATACTCATAGTCGCATGACGCCTGTGTTGGCGCAAGGTGGCGCATTCGGCACCAGGGGGGGGGGGGGGTGTTGTCGTGCTCGGTGTTGCCGGCGGGTGTTGCATCCGGGTTGCCTGTGTCGCCTCCGACGCCAAGTGCCGCATCCGGGTTGCCGCCAAGGAGCCGGTTGGGAGCGACTGGGCTTATTTGTGATATCAGACACCATGTACCTGCAGCCTGTAAAGAAGACAACGAGGCGGCTCGACTTGCTTGTCATTACAGGCGCTAGGAATTCGCTTTGGCGCCAAAACAATTTCATTTCAAAAGTTGGAGGGTTGGCTACATTCTTGACAATAGCAAAGACCATGTTAACTGAGGTGTGGCAGTAGCAACGTGTGACATAGAGTGTTTAATCTATGGTGAGCCTAACACCATTCCTTGGTAGAAAGTTCAACTAAAGATTGGGCTGCTGCGCCATCTGTTGCAAAAACGTTCATGTCACAGCTAGTTTTGCGCCATCTGTTGAAAGTAAATGAATTTGCGGAACACTCTTGCTTCATAGATGTATTTGAAGTTTTTGGGACAGCATTGGGCAGGCGATATCTGACTAGAAAAGATTGATCATTGTTACAAAGTATTCAGTGTAATTTCGACCCTGGTCTAGATCGTTCATGCAAAATGAGCGATAAATTTTACCTGAACCTTTTCTCGAATGCCTCCTATAAGATGTTTCTTGATAATACTCTAATGAAATTTAAAGTAGAATTGGCCCATTATATCTAGCTAAATGAGCCTTACAAGGTGGCTCTAGAAGAATTGAATTTTTTTATTTTGCATAGAGATTCTATTGAGACCATTTAATAGGGTTTATTTTTCGTAGTTCCAACTGATGCTGGAAAAAAAAAAATTGTGATAGATGCTGGCGTTTGAAATCTAAATTTTTTGAGTGACCGTCATGACGCCGCCAAACATGTGCATGAAAATGGAATATCACACTCTTTTTTTACATACATTTAGTAGTGCTGGGAACTGCTTTGCATGTCAGTCATTCACCGTTTGCCTCAGACCTGCTTGCAAAACTATTTTACGACCAACCTGTAACGAGAGCAGTAAATGTAGTGGTAGGGAACGTCTAAAAGAAAAACACTCGGAAACAAGTTTATTGATATTGCCTTTCTTATTTGGCACGCTTTAGTCAGGGCTATTTCTCCCAGCAGCTTGACGTCGCAGCAGCAGCAACATGGGCCGTCCGCGTACACGTGCAGCAACCAGTTGCTACGATTTGCCATATCATCATTTGATTTGATTTTCCTTGCACTATGTAGACACACAGTTCCGCGTTATAAGCACGTTTTTATACTTTTAAATGGTGTTGAGAATACTAACCCATCTTTCTGAAATAGTTTATTCCCAAAGACTATCATTTTCAAACCAAAACCAAGTCTTTAGTTGTCATCATCACCGGCACGGGGTGTCACGAGAAAATATTGCATCCCTGATTGGCTGCTGCCACTTCAAAAATCTTCGAGTCGTCAGAGTTGCTCGTCCGTTTCAACCCTGACGCGATCCGAGCAATTCATGTTGCTTTAGGGAAAGCTAGGGAACAACTCACCAGCAACACCGAAATTGCTGGGAAAGTTGCCCCGCCTAAAGCGGGTCTTACAGGAAACCACTTGACAAGCCCTATACCTGCCTGCCCGAGTCTATGTTTGCTTATATACTATATTTACTCGAGTAATAGCCGCACTGTTTATGAAGAAAATCTGAGGGTTTGCTTTTCCGTGGAGCACGCAGATTGCCAATCACCGCGATCGACAGCATGATTCTAGCGGTTTACAGGACAGAGATAACGTCTTTGCGTGAAGATACCATCTTTGAAGGTTGCATTTGTATGGAGAATCGCGTTCTCCATCTGGTTATTCGCTATGTTATTTATGAGCAATACAATGATTGGCTGTATATGTGCTTTGCAGAAAAGTAGACACAAGGGCCTTGTTCATAAATAATGCGGCTATTACTCGAGTAAATACGGTAGTTCTCTGAATCGTACGCAGACAATGTCATTATGGAATGAAGTTGGCAAGTTCTCGGGTCTCTCATGATAGTGGTCTTCATTGTAATCGTGTCTGTGCTCGCCATCAGCCTTGGTGTGATGCAGCCGAAACCGTATGGAAATTGCACTCTCGAACTAAAGCTTAACGAAGACATCAGGCTATATCTTTGCCCCAAATCAATGGTGGTGATATGGGTTTGGACAAAAACAGACTATCCCAAGAAACCTGGTGTGAACTCGAATAAAATTCAAACTCTGAACTTGAAACATTGCCTCAATGGTTCAAACGTTCGTGCATCGTGGGAGTATAATCTCAAGTGTAAAAATACAAAAATTGCCATTAACTCTTTTTTTTTTTTATTTGCAATAGATGCCACAGCAGCCTAATTTTTAGTTGGACTTCTTACCAACAGATGGCATAAGGAAACCATCTACAACAGATGTCGCTACTGCCACACTTCGGTTAACACAGTCTTTGCCATTGTCAAGGATTTAGCCAGCATTTAAAATTAAACAGTTTTCGTGCTGACGCGAATTCCTAGCACCCGCAACGAGCCACACTTCAGTTAACATGGTCTGTTATTGTCAAAAATGTAGCCAACTTTTCAAATGACACAGTTTTGGCGCTGATGCGAATTTCTAGCGCTTGTAATGATCAGGAAATTGAGCCGCCTCAATAGCTCAGCGGTTAGAGCGTCCAATTAAAAAACGAACGGTCGTCAATTCGATTCGGGCAAGGACAGGAACTTTTTTTTTCATGCAGCAGGCACATGATGTCTGATGTTACAGGCAAGCCTACTCACCCCTTGCCGGCTCCCCGAGCGGCAAACCCGGATGCGACACCTGACATTGGAAGCAACACTGGCAACCCAGATGCACCACCTGGCGGCAACGTGCCGACACAGGCGTCACGTGATCATGCAATGTCACGGTGTCAAGCGATGACGTCGATCAGCAGTGACATCATGAGCGTCAACCGATGACCGACATAAAAAATTATCGATTGCACGATAGCTTGTAATTGATTATTGGGGTGATCATGTAACAATTTTTCTACCGCTTATATTGGTTATTTTTTTGGTCATCAGCTGCAAAGGCTTCTGTTATGTCAAGTTGCAGATTTTTTTGTTGTTTTCTCACATTAATTCTGAAAATATTTGAAATATTGTAATTTTTGCTAATACAAGAGCTGTCGTCTCTAGATATTGGTCAAACAAAATTTTTTACTGCATATCGTGAGGCTAAAGCCCAATGAAGTGGAACCTCTACCTTTGTTCCTAAGGTTGTATCATGATGCAGTTGAAAATAAAATTCAGTCGTGCTTCGTTTTAAAAGCCGTCATTTTTGTATAACTCGCGTAAGCCTTGCCGTGGGGGTCTATAAATCCATCTCTTACATTTTCATTATGCAATCAAATGTTTCTGGATACTACGACACAACCAAATAATTCTAGACAAAGCCTAGTGCTTGTTGTAGCATTTTAGAGTAAACGGAAATGATTTCGAAAGTGTGTAAGGGATAGAATTAACGCATTCCATTTGTGGCTGAATGAGCTATGCTACGTGGCAGTCTATATTGAGGGCAATTTTTAGGAAGGGCATTGATGCCCTAAAGTAACAGCTGGGCTTTGTATTTAGTTTTTTAAAGCGTGCAGTGCTCTTTAACTCTACCCCCCCCCAATCCCAGAATTTTTTTGTACATCTGTCCGTGCATTTGTCGCTAAATTTAGCGGGGAAATTGACATTACGAGACGCACAAATTCAGTTTCTTGGCCAAATTTAGCGGAAAAATTGATGTCACTGGACCTATACACCAATTCAGTTTCCCCCCCTAAATTTGGTGGGAAAATGGCATCACCTGACGTCATATGACCCATACACCTTGGGGAAATTGATGGCACCTATGCGTCAACTGTTTCCCCGCTAAATTTAGCTGGAAAATTCACATTTTGTGGTCAAAACATCAATCTAGTTTCCCCGCTAAATTTAGCGGGAAATTGGCATCACATGACATATACACCAACTTAGTTACCCGCTAAATTTAGCGGCGAAATTCACATCTTGTGACCTAGACACTAATCCAGTTTCCTTTCTAGGTTTAGCGAAGGAAATTAGCGCTACGTGACCTAAACAACCATTTAGTTTTGCCGCTAGATTTGGCAGAAGAATATACGTCGCGTGACATGCCAATTCTCTCACCAATTTCCTAAAATGCATTTTATACATCATAGGATATTAAAGGTAGAGATCGCTGCCAATTTTTAGATCATGGCATTCTGTGCACGTGTGTCAAGTATCTGGCTGAGTGAGCAACAATATTATATAGTATTGCAACAGCATTTGAACTTGGGTGGGGTCTTCATCCAGGCTGTTGAGTGGGTATGATCGGCGGTTTCTCTTTGCTTTTGTTGCGTGCGTTGTGTTTGTTGCACTTTGTTTGCAACCGACGAACTTCGTCCAGCACCTCGCTCACGTTGCGCGCAACACAACAGCCACCGCCGCTGAACAAAATTCGTCACATTTTTTTGCTCTATGAAGTCCAGCCTAAAGAAAGCAGTGCAACAATTCTGACTTTGAAAGGATTTCCAGCTTGTGTTTCTTTAAATTGCATATATTGGCACAAGTGAGAGAAATCGTCCCACCTTCCCCTGTAACATACTGCAATTCCGCTGTGTAATCGCGCAGGAAAATACACATTATTTTCCAATCTGCAGCACCGTATGGCGGTCGTGGGTGCGATGCCTGGGGAGTGCACAAGTTCTTGCGGCGCTGTCCGACGGAAATCAACGGAAAGCCTGCCAAAAGCATTCGACAGAGTCTCCCACAATAAACTACTTTTCAAGTTAACGAAAATCTTAGGCGACGGACAAGTTGTAAATTGGATTAAGGACTACCTCTCTGGCAATCTCAATTCGTGGAAATTAACGGAAATAGCTCAGCTGATAAGACCGTGTGTTCCGGAGTACCTCAGGGTTCAGTACTTTACCTGCTTCTCTTCCTGCTCTATATTAATGACATAACTGTACATCGACATCAACATTAGACTCTTTGCTGACGATTGTATAATATATTCTGAAATAACAAATTCTTCGGACCACTTAAAATTACAAAGCGCGTTGGACAAGATCTCGGACTGGTGTGAAGAATGGCAGATGCTT
The DNA here is from genome assembly GCF_016920785.2 of Ixodes scapularis. Lineage (NCBI taxonomy): Eukaryota > Metazoa > Arthropoda > Arachnida > Ixodida > Ixodidae > Ixodes > Ixodes scapularis. The sequence continues at coordinate 2,249,100 of NW_024609855.1, read as the reverse complement.
ATTAACTCAGACAAAACAGTAGCCATTTCCATGAGTTGAAAAAAAAACATACTGAACCATTTTTATAACATCAACGGATATACTATACAAAACTTGCACGAGTTCAAGTACCTGGGTGTCTTGTTCACAAGTGATCTGGACTGGGGCATGCGCATAGACGCAGTGACCAAAAAAGTGCTAACAAAATTGTGGTGCATAAGAGGGCGACTCAAATACGCTTCCCGCGATACCAAGCTGTTAGCCTACATGACTCTTATTCAACCTGTGCTTGAATATGCCAGCCCTGTCTGGTTCCCCTTCACAAAAACTAACATACAAAAATTAGATAAAGTGCAGAGGCTCGCTGTAAGACTCATTACCAATAAGTTTGGCACGCGTGATTCACTATTTGAGTTGTGTGGAGTGCTCGGCGAGCAGCAATTAGGATAAAGAGCTAAACTTACAAGATTGAAACTAATTTACCAAATAGCCAAAAACTTGACTAAAGTAAAAAAATCCAAGTACCTTATTCCCTACAATGGAAAAGAAACCCGTTCAAACCATGGGGAATTAATTATTCAGGGAGCTCAAACCTAAAAAAAATTGCTTTAAATTTTCACTTCTTTCCGCTCGCAGTCCAGGAATGGAACAGTTTGCCCTTTCACGTTCTCTGCGCTAGCTCACTAACACAGTTCATGAATGATGTCGAAGTACTCATGATGTGAAAATACCATGTCTCATCTACTCCATTCACGTTTCATATATGTTACCCTCGGTATAACTGTTTTATCTCTACTATGGCTATACAGTAAAACCTCGTTATAACAAAATGGGATATAACAAACTAATGGATATAACAAAGCAATCATAAGTCCTTTTGCTTGCTAATAGTGGGAAGAAATGGACAGTGGCTATAACAAACTAATGGTTATAACGAAATAATTACGACCGCTCCTTCAACTTTGTTATAACGAGGTTTTACTGTACATCTTTGTTTTGTACCACCCTACGAAAATCCTCCAGTGAGGATTAGTAGTATTGATGAATAAATAAATATCAACCATTCCCTTTCCGCCACTATCCTCCCCGTTGACTCCGCGGCAAACCTTTTTTGCCACGATCGCTTACGGTGGCCCTTGCCAATGCTAAGCAGGTACAGCGGCTAACCAAACCTTGAAAAGTCTGCAGCCGCTGAGTGAAGGAACTCCGGGGGCCCTGAAGGCAGAACCCAATGGGAAAAGCGGGTGGTACTATCAGTGAGGTCATTCAAAAAACGGTGCGAGATTTGAGGGGTACCCTGACCTTCAATTTATTTTGTTTTCTAAAATTGAAATTAGGGCATACGAGAAAAAAGGGTTTTCTGTCCTTTGTTCCATAGGTGACATAGGTTAATTCCCACAATTAATTGGCCAAAGCCTGAAAATCGTTGCACTGCCCCTTTAAGGTGTGGCCAAGAGGAAACTGGCACCTCAGCATTTCAGTCAAATTGGTTTTATCAAAGGGATGCGAAAAAGTGCTGCATGAGACAATTATTTATAAAAGCGATTTATTTTGTGGTTTCTGTCAATGTCAATTATGCTTGTAATTGAAACTATGTATTAATCTGTGTACGTGTTAAGAAGTATAATTGTGAAAAAAGTATAAAATAATTAAATGCTTAATAAGCACGAATGCTGTACATCTCTATAAATAGTTACCTTGGCAGTGATAAGTGTGACATCAAACTTTTTTTCTTTGCAGCGCACGGGATTTGCTGTAGACTTATAGCTCGATTGTCGTGAAACACACTGTATATTGCTCCTCCCTTCAGTAGAAATATTTTGCCTCTTGATTTCAGCTATTTATTCTTCTAATTTTATATCGGCTCAAATCGTGCTTTTTTGTTTCTATCTGGTGTTGTCGCACTTGACCTGGCTGCAAGGTGCTTGGACTTACCATCTGGGGACTTCGTTCGGCATTTTTCATTTAATCCGAAGAGCTTTTCAGAGATCCACGTTGTACGAGACAAACCCTCGACTCCATTAGACCAGACCATGACCCTTCAACTGCGTCTCTTCGCCGCCCACAGGTGACGTACCAGCTGAAGATCCTGACCACGGCGGTCTTCTCGCTTGCCCTTCTCCAGAAGAAGATCTCCAAAACACAGTGGGCGGCGCTGTTCGTCCTCTTCGCCGGCGTCGCACTCGTGCAGCTGGCCCAACTCGGCGCTCCCGCCCCAAACCCTTCGGGCCACGTCCAGCGCCCGATGGTCGGCTTCCTCGCTATCGTGGCCGCCTGCTGCCTATCCGGCTTCGCGGGCGTGTACTTCGAGAAGATCCTGAAGGGCAGCGACGTGTCCGTGTGGATGCGCAACGTACAGCTCAGCACGTTTGCGGTGCCCTTCGGACTCTTGACGACGCTCGTGAGCGACTACGAGGAGGTGCACACGCGGGGTTTCTTCCACGGGTACAACGCTCTCATCTGGACGGTCATACTGCTCCAGGCCCTGGGGGGGCTGCTCGTCGCAGTGGTGGTGAAGTATGCGGACAACATCCTCAAGGGTTTTGCCACCTCGCTTGCCATCGTCCTCTCGTGCGTGGTGTCGGTGTACGCCTTTGAGTTCCAGCTCACGGGCAAATTTGTGGTCGGTGCCGGCCTGGTGATGGGGTCGATATTCCTGTACAGCAAGCCGCCATCTCCGACCGCCTCGCTCCACTCTAGGAGGGTGTAAGTTTGCATGTGTGGATCGCGCGAGGTGCCTTTTTGTGGCCGGAGCGAATGATGGGCGAGTTGGGAGCAGTCGCGCCGACAGAGCCAAAGAGTGTGAGGGTGGTTGTATCTGTTGAGTCGGGGTTGCTTGGGCTGCCGGTGTGCGTGTTTTTGAGGAGAGAAGTGCGTGGATTACGAAAGGGTAATTTACCTCCGTCATGTATGTCTTGCCTACTCTTGAGGAATGTAGGTTTGTGAAGAGTTGTATTGTACACTACCGTATTTTCTGGTGTATAGTCCGCGGACTATACATGTTTAAAGGTTCATATTTTGTGCTGCGCAAACTATACACAGGTGCACACTATACACGGTTCGTTTTATTTTTTCTTCTAAAGCTTCATGTTTGACGCTGTGCGGATTATACACAACCTATTTTTTCTAAATGTTGATATTTCGTGCCTTGCAGACTATACACCAACATGCAGCCCTGACGTCGGGCTGCTGCGGTGGCGCTGCTGTGCACGTTTGTAAGTATGGCGTCAGGGCGCCGGCCATCGTGCTCACCTGTGGTACGCTTGGGCGCGGCCATAATCCGATAATGGCCGTGCCCAAGCGCACTCCAATTAAGCAAGATGGCGGTGGCCTGAGGTTGTACTTGCAAACGTGTATTGGCAGGGCACATGTGCAGACGCTCTACTTCACACGAATCTGGTTCCCAGGCATGTGCAGTGCCCACACCTCGTGTCGGCTTGTTTGTAAACAGTGCATTGGCCCATACACGAGGTCATTGGTTCCGGGCTTTCGTTTTCTGTTTCAACAGAACAGTAAAGCAGGGTCATAGTTGCACTGTTTCCCTTGCCCTCAGCTGAAATTGGCGACTATGAACTATACACTGGGTGCAAACTATCTAAGGAATTTATTTTTTTTTCGCGGAAAGAGGTTTTTGCGGAATGGGGTTTTAATTTTCACCCAAGAAATGTGTCCTCCAAAATTAACACGAAGTGTGTTTTTGTGTAAAAGTGGGCATTAGTAGGATGCCTGGGACATGTAGCTTTTTTTTTTTTTATCAATGCAACCATCATACACTTTTTTGTGTTTTAACACGACGTGCATTGTGCCAATGCATCGGTCGTAAATATTAAACAGTGTTTTCCTACTCATGAATCCTTGAGTTTCACAGTAGTGCTTCGTGGCTTGCTAGGAATATGCTGTTGGGCCACAAATATATGTGCGAAGTATAGTGTAAGATGATGGTACATAAATTTGCAATGGATGGGTTACATTTTTGTTTCAATAGGTGGTTCTTTTTAAGTTGTTAGTGTTTGTACTGCTCCAATTCGTATTTTTCTTGTACACTAGATAGGCACTGTATGAGCTTAATCTTTATTGATCATTTATTTGGCATTGGTTTACCAAAGATCTTTGTTCAGTGTTTTTTTTTGGACAGGCATGTAGCAATATAGAGAGTAATTCTCTTTTGATTGCTTACTTAAAAATCGTTTGCTGTCAGTTAAAAAAAGAAATGTAATGCCAAATATGGTATTGTGAGATTCAGTTTGCCTCTTATTATTTTAAAGGGCTGCCTTTGCTGTTGTATAGCAGGAGTTTATGGAAGATCTCTATGGTTTATGGGTTTTTCTCCTAAACATGAACTTTGTTAAACAAAGTGACATCTGATGAATAAGTGATGTAGGATCCTAAAGTTCTAGGACTGGGTTCCAAGGCAACACTTGTGTATGCACGTCCACGGTAATCTTTTTATTTAGATTACGACATAACTCCCCTTGTACAAAGATGTGATTTTAGGTCACACAGTCACTACGGTACATCGGGTGTTGAGAGCTGCTCTGTGACTACTAAAAAATATAATTTATTGAATAGCATATTAACATTAAACTTTGCGTTTGTTTAAGGAGAAATGCATCAGAAATTTACAACATATTGAAGGAGGCTTATGGCGAATACATATAGTCATTCAAAAGCCAGCCTTTAAACAGTCTTGACGGTTCAGGGACGGCAAGAAAAAGAAGATGGCGAATGTGGCGGGCTACCAGTGACGGCTCCCTCACAGGTCGTTCCTGGTTTCTTACGTCCTTGTCTGAACAAGGCGAGAACGTTAGTTGGGTGTTGGAGGGCAATATGCCCTCCAACACCCAAATTACTCACATGACCTCGCAGCCTGCGACTTCCAGCTGTTTCCAGAGCCCATGGCCTTCAGGGTCTTCTGTTTTCGAGTGCAGAAAAAGAATAGACACATCGGCTGGTTGAACTAAAGGTCATTGCAAAGATCAGTTTCCAGAAATGCTTTGACGAGTACTTCAGTGTGTCGAGGAAGGGCATGTTCTGAAGGAGAATGTGTTTCGGTTTTGTATATCTAAGAATCCTGGACACTTGAACCCAGTCCCAGAATTTTTGCACCTTGCTTCACATTTAAGATGTAAGAGAGAATGTTTTTTTTTTTTTCTTTTTTTGGTGGATATGCACTTTGCATATTAGTACAGATACAATGTCACTCTTGTATTTATTCACTGATCTGTGCGGATTATGGTACAAATTGTAGTATTTGTTAAATGTTTATGGGCATGTGTTTTAAGGTTTTATTCAAGCGGGCAAGGTCCCAAAAGTTTGAACTGTTTCAACTGGGGCTAGCAGGTATGGATTTATTGTTCAAATACCATGTTAAAGATATGGACAAAAGAGGTACACAGACCACAGACTGATGCGTGTTATTCTGGAAAGTTTGGATAAAATTTACCTCTAATGTTCTAACTTTTGTTTTTATTATTTTTTGTAGGAATGTGTTGGGGTAGGTTTAAGCCAGACTGGTTTGCATTATCGTAGTTTTCTCGCGCTTTGCACCAACCGCACATCTTTTGAGGAACGTGAATTTTTTGTTAAAGTTGCAGTTAGGTTTAGCAGTTATGCCAATACACCTTTTTATGATTATTGCCTTATAGGCTTGGAATGTCACATTTTCAAAGCACCATAGACGCTATGCTGCTTGGACAGTTGAGTTGCAATGTGAGTTAAGCTTTTTCTCAATGCAGTCTGCCGTCCTGTCAGTGCCAACCAGAATTTTTTTGTTTTTGTTGTTCTAGGATTTGCTGTATTTTACTTAGATTTCCTGCAGATGTTTTCTTGTTTGAGTGACTAATCTTTAGCTATGTGCCGGACGGGACTCGCAATCTCAGATGTGTTCATATTCCGGTGACCGTTTTCGGGACATTCTTAATTACTTGGATTTGCTTTGCTGATTGTTGTTAATATTCTAAGCTCGCACATTCGGCATGGTGCCATGCTACAAGCACAAGGTCATAGCTTTGACTGGTTCACTCAGTGGTCGAGGACACTTTCAGCAGTGGCACATTCAAGGCAAGGAGGACGTGATCGTAGCTTTCGCTGCACTGGCCGTTTGGAGGAGAATACAGTGTGCTATATAACGGTGTACCGTGTAAACACCTAGGCTACAGCACTCTCGCGAAACAGTAGCAAATAACATACTAACTGAGGCTCAACAAAGAGTCCTTAAAGAACTAAAAGTGTCGCTGGCTTCCACTTGTTTCCTAAACAAAAAAAAAAACTAAACTTTAGCCTTATTAAGTTTTTTACATCGGGTTTTTGTGCAACAGTCTCGTTCTTCCGTTCTGTTTTCTGTGTGGTGTATTCAAATGGAGGGTTTATTTGCATTGCTGTTTCAGTTCCTATCTCATCCAAGTCTTCTTCAAGCTTGCACGCATATGTCATAGAAAGCGTCGCTTGCCGAGTGCCCATCACTACAGAGAGAGTGGTATTGAAGACGGTACTTTAATAAGCTGGAATGGAAATGTTTACGTTAATCTTCGTTAACCATGTATTGATGTTTCGGTCCATATAGAACAGTGTAAAGCGAATAAAATGGATGCACATTATGCAGTGGTGCGTTTGTTTGCATACAAATGCTCCATTAGAGCTGCTATAGTCGCTGGCAAGGTAGGAGGGTCGGGGAGGTGCCTCATATGTCCCGTCTCCAGCGCGGGCTTTTTACCCTCGACAATGCTTCGAAGTCCTGTACACCTCAAGCACGCGCGCGCAGCCAAAGCATTGCGGAAAACATTTACAATTATAAGTCCCGCCCTGGCCGTTCTGATACCAGCTTTTCCCGGCTCGTAAGACTGCTTTCCCCCCAAAAATTGCTACGCACGAGGAAATTTCTTGACGAGTCTCGCAACTGTCACGAGTCACGTGCAGTTGGCCAGTGCTACAGCCTTATATCAAATGCAATCTTGCGTGTTTTTTTGTTTTTTTTTTTTTGCGTGAGGTTGTGTGCGGCATTATTCCTGAACCGTTTCAACGTTTCCTTGGAGTATCTCCAACGACTCCTACATTTCAACGATACAAAGTGGCAAATAGTATGGTACTCTACTATTTTTCCAATATTTTTTTCTTTTGTAAAATCCTCGATGGAAGCGTCGCGCCCAATAGACCGATCTCACCAAGCGTTCCACGCATGCGAGAACGCCGCCATAACTAGTTCGTAGGAGGCAGACGCCAGTTCACGAGAGAGCTCATGCCGCCTCGTGCTCTGCTCGCGCAGACCTCCAGCAGGGTTGTCACGCGCGCAGAAAGACTACAGCTCCCACGATGCATGTCGGCAGCGGTGGCGTAAACTAGCTGGTGAGATCGGTCTATTGCGCCGTGAACGCGTCTGCTACATGTCGCACCAAAATGCCATTTTTGCTCATAATTGCGGCACACCTGCTCCAGGATGAGCTTCAATAAGGAATAATAATAATAACAATGGTCGACACTAATGTTCAACGACATGGGGACCACATGCCTCCATGTCATGACACTATGCGCGCTGCTCGCGTCAACCGCCTCGCACAGGCGCGCCTGCGTCGAGCTTCACCGGTTGGCATCGGTGTGTTAGGAGCAGTGGCTGACGCGGGGGTTAGCGCGATCGGTTCGGAAATTATGTTGCTCTAACTTTCAAAAACGTTGGCGAAAACAACAACAACTACAAGGCCATTTAAGTCTGCTATCATGTTGGAATGCGAAAGCATTCGTATACGTAGCGTATTCCCACCATAGAGTTATTATAATGTACGCTAGAGGTTCAACTGGCACTAGTGTCAATGCGACTTCCGTGACGCAAATTGAAGCAGACAGCAACCAGTCTCCTTTTGCGGTGCTCCTGTGCATTCCTATGGGAAAACGCGCGTGCATTTTGTCTGTTCGCCGGAAAATAACACGGAACACTTTGGTTATTTGGGTCGTACCGAATAGTATGCACCTTGATTAACATTGTAAAAGTGTAATTGTTTTAGTTAGCGCATTTTTCTTCATCAGTGAACGATGTTTAACTTCACTACATTTCAGCCCCAAACGGTGGTTATCATTTGAGCTCGTTCTCGTTTGGCCTTCTCACTTGGCTTTTCTTAAAACAACCGTTCTCAAAAAGATCTCTCTTGGACCTGTCGCATTTGGTCCTTTCCCGTTTCGTCTTTTGCATTCCAAACGGCCTCATTTGGGCCCGTCCTCGTTTCGCCATTTTCAAAACAGCCATTTTCAAAAATATCTCGCTTTGACACGTCGCATTTGACTCTTTCTATACCAAAATCGTTTTTAAGGGTAATATTATTACATTGATATAATTTGTGTGTGCGTGTGTGTGTGCCACACTACGGGCATACTCTCTCTGCTAAGGATTTTAACAGTGCGTCGAGGTCGTCGTGAAAAACTACGAGCTGATAATAAAACGGACCAACTATTTATCGCAGCCAGATCATATTCCGAAATGTCACGTTGTTTGAGGTCTCTCGACTTGGGACCATGCCACCTCTTCTATATAATGCAGTGGTTCTCAATAGGGGTCTGCGAAGACAACCTAAGGGTCCGCGAAGCCCTGTCTCATCAGTCCGGCACGGCAATATTAGTTGTCTTTCTTCACGTTGAGAACAAACGTTCCAATTTTCGGGAGAGTAGTCTCATCTGTATGTCATTGAGATAAGTGTACTTCGCACTAGGAAGTAGTTATATTCATTTATTAAATCATTAGAATGATTAACCTATACCTTTCTATTCCCCTCACTCCGAACGGGGTCCTCCATCATCTCCGCCTTTCTACAAGGCGTCCGCGAAACATCAATGGTTGAGAAGCACTGCTATATTATGTGTGCTATTTCTGTTCAAACAAAGTTTCCAAATTGAATGTTCATCGCTTTTTTTTTTTTTTTCTCGTTTGCTTAGAGGAAGCGAAGTAGGCGACAATGTACGATTCTCAGTGCGTACCTCTACACATAACATACCGGGTGAAACAAGGAGACGGTAGGCTCTTTAAATCGACCGGAAAATTCGGTTTCTTAACCTATCGCGCTACGACTTTGTGCAGCGTTGCCCACAGATGGTGCATTTTTTTCGTAAAATTTGCAAAGAGCGAACTTACCTGAGGAAAAAGTAAAGAAAGAAAAAGGCTTAGCTCCTATGGAAACGCAGCGACGCCACCGGTCTGCAATCAACACGGCGCCGTTTCGCACGGTAGACAAGAGATGGCGCAACGAACGCCGCTAACGAATGAGCATACGGCGCCGAGAGCCAGCGTTTTTAGCAGACGATTTTTTCGAATCAAAAGCGGCGCGCGTTCCTCAAACGGCGACAGTTGCAGAAATAAAAACAGGCACGGTAACAACAAGCAACTGCAGTTCCTTGTCTGCTAAAAACGCCGGTTCTCGGCGTCGTCTGCTCGTTCGTTGGCGGCAGTTGGCGTCGCGACCGCTTGCGCCATCTCTTGTCTACCGTGCGAAACGGCGCCGTGTTGATTGCAGACCGGTGGCGTCGCTGCGTTTCCATAGGAGCTAAGCCTTTTTCTTTCTTTACTTTTTCCTCAGGTAAGTTCGCTCTTTGCAAATTTTACGAAAAAAATGCACCATCTGTGGGCAACGCTGCACAAAGTCGTAGCGCGATTGGTTAAGAAACCGAATTTTCCGGTCGATTTAAAGAGCCTACCGTCTCCTTGTTTCACCCGGTATATCTGATGGTATACGTTGGGGGCCCAAGCAAGGTAAGGCTCATCAACAAAGCCGCGAAGGCATAACGACGTTAGAAGCATGCCGAACTAGTGCCATTCGGTCGTAGCACGAATGGGCAAAATGAGAATGGGTCCAGTTGCGAACAACACGATTCGGATCTTATGAGAAGGTTCAAATGAGAAGGACCAAATGAGAATGGGTCGAGATGTGCAATGTTCAAATGCGAATAGGACGTTTGAGATACAGCCGTCCCAAACGTGTGTTCCGCAGCGGGCTTGTAAAAATAAGCGGCTATTCAAAGCCAAATTACATTCGAAAGGAATACAGAGTGTGTTCAAAACCCGCCAGCATTCCGGTGACGCTTATATATTGATCATATGCCAGTCCTGTCATTATATGAAAACGACCCCGTCGTGCATGAGCGGATAAAAACATACAAAACGTAAAAAATAAAGTATTGTTCTCTCCGCCGGGTAGCTTTTATCGGGCACTTGTTCTCAAAGATTTCGAGCGTGCGGGTAACATTTTGAACATAGAAATTCGCACAGAGCAGAAATAATAAAGCAGTACTTACTTATTTAAAATCCGAATATATTACGTGGCCTTCAATTTATTTTGATCGTACATGCACGGGTATTTACTGATCCAGTGTTACTGCGTAGTTCTTGCCGTCTTTCTTGGCTTCCAGATGAGCTCCGTTCGTTTGACACGTATATGTTTCATGCTGAAAAACACTGACGTTGTTTTCGCGCTAACAGTGTCCGACAGTGTACATAAATACACGTACGAAGCCGTTTTAGCACCGTTTTTAATGTGATGAATTTGAAAGAAAAACGCCGTAACTGACCAATTATTTCGTCGGCCTGACTGAGAAATGTTCCAAGCTACCTAATACGTACGAATTATTCGGGATATTTACTCTTATGATCGAGCGCCAGGAGAAAATGCACTCAATTTTTTCCCATAGAAATGCATTAGCGGAAGTCCATTTTCGACGGTTGCTGTCTGCTTCAATTTACGTCAGCACACTAGCGCCACTTGAACCTCTAGCGTACATTATAATAACTATGATTCCCACCAGCTGCGCGCCGCGCTGAGACCGGTCGAGCAAACTCTGCGTAGGCTGCCACGGCCGCTTTGCCAGAGCCCGGCCACTCTCTCCCTCTTAGAAGCGGCCGGGTGCCGGGCCGCTGCACCATGGAGAGGGCTTCTCTATGGGGTGGCGTTTTTTGGAACCATGCTGCGCGTCAGCAAATACGAGTTTATCCATCAATTCGTTGCTACGTATGTACTACAAGCTTTACTCCATGGGACGGGGATTTTAGGTGCCGTTTGGCGCGGAGTCAGGAGCTGATAACGCCGGTTTGCTCGATGAAGCAGGTAATTCATTCACTAAAAAGAAAAAAAAATGCAGACTTCTGTTTAAATGACTGTGGTAGTGAAGGTAGTTCCCCAGCTCCAATTCTTGCTGAGTTTGGGGAGTCAGTTTTAAAGCACAACCAGAGCCTTATTTCCAAAAAGAAAGTTATGTGTCCATTTCGTACTTTTAGATGCGGAGCGTCTCTTGCTCGGGTCTATGTCCCGCGGCGTCGTAGCCCGCACTCACACTACGCATGCGCAACTCTCCTCCTTCCCTCTCTCCAACAGCTGCGCGTTACTCTCTCCTCTCTCTCTCTCTACCAGCTGCGTCCCTACCGAAAAATCCATTTGTAGGAGAAATTTCTCGTGTCCCATAAACGCATATGAATCATGCAAGATATAAAAGAACGTATAAGAACCACACAAGAATCGTATATAAGAAGTATATAAGAACTAAATAAGATATATAAGAACCATATAAGCAACTTATAAGAAACTTCTTACAAGTTTCTTATATGGTTCTTATATGTTCTGATATCTTCTATATAGCTCTTATATAGTTCTTATATGGCTCTTTATGATTCTTATACGTTCTTATATTTCTTGTGTGGTTCATATGTGTTTATTGGACACAAGAAATTTCTCATACAAATGAGATTTTTCAATAGGGGTGCACTTCGTGTGCGTTCGCTTCTACTCACATTGCGCGCGCATGCGCAACTTTCCTCCTCTAGTCTCCTCTCCTTCAAGTGTGAATATAAGCAGCGGTAGCGCGCTGCGCGCGTTCAGTTCACCCGCTGTTGACTCCACTTCACTCCGTTCTTCCGATGAAGTGTGATGGAAGCAACAGTCCCGTCAGTTAGTGGGTTGGTGCAAGCAAGCGTCAGCACCACCCCACAAACTAACAGCAACGCTACGTACACTGAAGGCAAAGCTGCGCAGCGAAGGGCACGCGACGCTGAGCGCAAACGCTTGAAGCGAGCGGCAGACCCTGAACTACGGCAACGAGAAGCGGCGTCCATTCGTCAACGTCGAGCGGCGGATGCTGAACTACGACAACGTTAAGCAGCGGCGGTTCGAGAACGTCGAGCAGCAGAACCTGAGGTTCGGGACCGTGAAGTTCAACGTAAACGTACGAAGCGAGCGGCGGAACCCGACCTTCGAGAACGGGAAGCCGCGTTGGTTCGTGAACGTCGAGCAGCAGAACCTGAGGTTCGGGACCGTGAAGTTCAACAACGTTACTAACACCGTTAATAACACCGTTAATAACGATCCGCGCATCACCCCATGGTTCCCCTCGGGAAGATGGTGTAATTTTTTTAATTGCCATTTCCTTTTTTTTTTCTTTTGATACGTTTACATATGTTTGCATCTGCTGCAAAAGGGTCAATACCTGCTCCATTTCAACATTTTGCCTGCTACAAAAAGTCAAATGCCGCTCCCATCACTGGTAATTGTTTTAGCGTCAGCGGATCCATTAACGTGGTGTTGCATTGTCCTGCTGAAAGAAGGGGTGCTGTAGTATTGCTGCCTTTCAGAGAAGCCGTGAGAAAAGCAGTTTACACCGTCTAGTAAAAAGTTGAAGTGTGCTAATATTCTAGTTTCGAAATCGAATCGAATAGTGATTGTCCGAATAGTTCTATTCGATTTTCACACTTGTATTCGAGTTTTCGAATAATTCGACTCATCGAATGCTTTGGGGCAAAATCCGGGTTCTTTCAACATCGCGGCCGGGCCTCTTGAATAAAGAAAAACCATACATGTGTTAAGAGGTCTTGGCTGACTAACCTTTTCGATAAGCAATATTAAAAGCTTTTTTTTTTTGGTATGTTTCGACAGAAGCAGGGCCCTGGAACGACTTTTAACTGGTTTTTAATTTGCACCGAACCTGAGCGCACTGAACGTAGTAACTTAATGAAACTTCTCAAATTTCGCTTTATTTTAAAAGTTATAGGCGAATAAAAATTACAAAAACGAGCAAAAAATAACCTCCTTCATGACGTCCATGGTCCTGGCTTGAGTGGCCGTGAACTAGAGGAGGGGTAGTGAGCTCAGCGAGCGCTCACGGCTGCCGCACTCCGTGTCGATGGCTCGAGAGGTCGCCACTAAAGCATGTGCTGCAGGGGGAACATGGTATTTAGCGGACAGCTTTTGCAGCGCCGAGGACCCGAAACATCCCAAGAATCACTCAATGTTGTGCGAACATTCCCTGGATGTTCTAAATGTTGAAGGAATGTTAAGACACCATTCGGGAACGTTCTAAGAACGTTCGTATGCGAACATTCCCTACTAAGTAAGCTGCTCAACAATCTAGGAACGTTCGTTGGCGAGCTTTCGTATGGACAATGTTCTCGGAACGTTCCTTTTCGAACATTCATATGCGCAACATTCTTGGAACGTTCGCTTGCGAACTTTCCTAGAAGTTTCGCAGGTGAAGCCAACTTTACGGAGCTCTCACGCAACCTGTGGTTCGAAACACCATCCACTATGTGTCACTTTGTGCCAAAAATATCTAAATTAATTGGAGTTTCTGGAAACTTAGAATAAGCAGGGGCGGATCCAAGGAGGGGAGGGGGACGATGTGGGTGGCCGCCCCCTTCTCCCCTCAAACAAAGTCGACCCCCCCCCCTCCCCCCTTCTCGGAGGTCAATTTGACATGGGTGGACCCCCGGTGCACGAGACAGAATGAGAGGATAGTATCCTTAAAAATCTTCCCCCCCCTCCCCGCCCCCCCCCCCCCCCAAAAAAAAAAAAAAAAGAAAGAAAAAAAAAAGAAAAAGAAACGGAGTTTTGGATCAGTTTTAAAAGGGCACTGAAGTCAATTCTGAGCTCGTCGTTTTGTGGTGACAACTCAATCTAGACGCTCTAAGCATGACAACACACCCGTAATCACAATCGTGCGTAGCTCATTTCCTCGTTAAAAGCGTGTTCAAAGGTCGCAACACGCCATTTTTGGGAAGAATTTTCTTCCGAGTGAAGTGGTCGACGAAGCGCGCTTGTCGGCGAGTTGCAAGCGATGGCTTCACCCGCGGAGAAAAAGAGGAGCCTTATCCGAATGCGTACGTATCAGGCTCTCTTCGAAACGAGTTATAATAAAATCATGTGGAAGCATCGCGTATTGTAGGGCTTTCATTGGTCCACACAATGTAGTCTGCGAGAAGAAAGAGTCCACATGTTTTTCTATTGCCCTGAGATGAATAGGCGGTTTTGTGACATAGGACTTGGTATATGCGGGAACTAACACCTTTTAAACAATATAAGGTCAAGAACGACCTTTTTGAAAAATGACTTCAGTGTCCCTTTAAGCTCGGAGTGAGTAATCGGTTATGTATACAGCATATTTTGAATGAAAGAAGTGTACAAGTGACAGGTAGGAGTTAACTGTCATTAGTACGTGCTCAGGCTGGTGCGCTGGGAAAACGGCTAGCTTGTGCTTGCGCCTTCTAAAACTCTGTTTCGACCATAAGCGCAGTCCCCCTTCCCCCCCGGGCCCGGGCCTTACCGAAATGCTGTTTACGTGCCATGTAACGAGCTTCTAGTAGCGGCATGTAAACAAAATAACGACCACGTTGCCTTTATTGACAAAATACACGGGAAATTAAATCCCATATGGAAAGTCTACGCCGCTGGTTTCGACTAAATAATATCGCCCTGTGAGGAGGTTTATTACATCCACATATCTAGTGGGGCTCATTGGGGCTGTAGTCTAAGCAAGCCGTAATTGTAGAATCTTTGTAAATAGTCCTCATAGATTGTACCCTGAGTGTAGCGACGTACCCACGCCACTTTCTGAGGAGATTGAAAGGAAGTCCCTGGCATAAATTTGCAATATTTCAAGAAAGTTACAGCAAAAGCAAATTGTTGTGTGTGTGTTGATACAGCCGGAAGTTAGTCTGCCTTAGTAGGCGTCTGATGTCTCAACTCAGCTGTAGATAAGCAATTTAGCCAGTGCGGTACAACCGCTAGCCTGGGGTCTTTAACGTTCACCACGCAGTAGTGATTCACGACCGCACGCCGGTACGATGCTCATCGAGTTACAGACAGAAGTTCTTCTGATGTTCTGAGAACGTTCTTAGAACCTTGTTAGGATATTGGAATGTTGATTGAACGCCCTGGTAATGTTTTATGTCATTCTCAGGACGTTCCAAGAATGTCCCTCAGAAAACATTCCCCGAATGTGGCGATAAGTGCCTGCGAAACATTGTGACATCCAGGGGCGGATTTAGAGGGGGGGTCCGGATGTCCTGACCCCCCTCTTGTTTTTTGCATGTGTAAAATTTAGGGCGTAAAACAAAGAAGAGGGGTAGGGGGTTCCTAAACATATGGTACGCTGACTAACACCTGACCCCCCTCAGGAAATGCCTGCATCCGCCCCTGGTGACATCGTTGATAGAATGTCCTTCCGTAAACTTGCAACATTCCAACAATGTTGCCTATGTTCTTTCGAACATTCCCGGAATGTTCTCAGAACGTTCTCGTGCTACGTGGGATGGTTTTCTAACCCGACGAGAAAAGAAGCGGTAGCGCGAGGAACGCGAGGAGCACGAGCGGACATTCCATCGCTCGGGAGAAGTGTGTTTCGGCGTGTCGCCGCAGCGGGGCGCCCGTTACATGGCTCTCCTCTCATCCGTTGTCTGCCGCTCTACCTTTTCACTTTAGGCGGCCGCTTCTCGTGGCGATCTGCCAGGCTTTGTCAGTATAGACTGTTTCATCCTCCCCCGCATGGGCGCTGCCATCTTGGAATCACGTGACGCGGCAGCCATTAGGTTGCTTCAACTTGCTGCTCCGCTCTCCCCTCCGCGCCTTAGCGGATGCATTGTATTCGTGTTTTTCGTCGCGTTTCACCGCGCTTTTTTTTTGCCTTACTTCGGAAACTGTAGTCCGAGACGTCTACTCGACGACTAAGACATCACAAGGGTTGAAAGGTCCTTATGACAACTGAGGTTTGTTTACTAGTAGTGGCGGAACATTCTCAGTAAAAAGCGCGTATATTTATATCGCGCATCTAGAATCGGAAGGCGTTAAGAATAGTCAGCGCAAGGAGACTATCTGTATTTCCTGAAAGCATCGTTCTTTGTATTCATAATATATCGAAAACAGTTTTTTTTTTATTATAAGAGGAAACATGCGGAGGAGATAGACAACGAACGTTTAGCTTGTATTTTATCTGTGGCTAGAAGTAATGGTACGTCAACATCAGGCGATTTGTTTGTTCATAACATCACATCTACATGTGTATGAGGCTCTCAATCTTTGTTGCTACGTAAAAATTCGGTTGGTCGGTTACTTATGAAGTATAAGAAATTGTATACCATGCTCGCTCCCATTTCGGCAGTCATTTAAGTGATTTATTGATTATATTCAGATAACCAGTTCCATCAACTTCATTTATTTTAACGCATAGGTTGGGACTTTCCGCGTAAGAAACTGCCACACACAACTTAACAGTAGCGAGCTTTAGAATAGCGTGCACAAAGAAATAACGTCGTTTATATTTGCAATCTAAAATGCGGTTTTGGTTCGGCGCATGCGCCGAACCAAAACCGCATTTTAGATTGCAAATATGATTGCAAACAATCTAAAAACCGCATTTTAGATTGTTTGTTTTTATGTATGCTGTTTTAACTATTGCCAGTGTCTGAAATCCGCAATATGTAAGAATTGTCGATGGCGAATAGAGATTTACTTTTGGTGGCTGGCGACGCCGAAATTTACAAAGCGAAGATGTACAAACAAATAAATGTTTGTTCACACATGTCCGCGAAGTGGTGCTAGGATTCAGCCAAACTTTCCGAGGTATTTCTCCTCCTGCGCCCTTCAATTTTATATGGCAAAATTTACGGAAGACAAATTTGACGGGCCTGTCACTTATATCTTGAGTAAGCAGATGTTCATATAAAAATAATTTATTTTCTAGGGCCAATATCGCGAAATGCTGCTTATGAATACTTTAGCAGGGTTGATAATTTAAGGAACTTCCTACTCGGCCTGTCAAAACATGCTCGAGTACTGAATAATAATAATAAAAACAGAGATCGAGACGATACTACTTGTTTATAGAGAGCATTCACTGGCGGCCATAGCTGTGTGCGCGAATGCTGAGCGCGTGCTGATGGCGAGCTTCCGCAGTTCTTTTGCAACGTGCATTCCGCACCATCAAGAGTGCCGGTCTTAGCAGCCTATTGATGTAAGCTCGATTTGAGCATGCGCTCTAAACAGCACCTACAAATATGGCGTCCAGTGAATACTCCCTATATCAATTATCTGCCTCATTACAGGATACGTTTTTAGTCTGCGAATTTGATTAAAGGTTGGGTGCCCACGAAAACCAAACAGTGTGTAGTAAACTTGCGAGTTCATCTGTTCTGGCCGATTCAGCACATTCCTAGTCAAGCTGTCGATATGCTTCTTTACGTTCACGTGTTAGTTTCTTCATTAGTTTGTTTTTTCTGGAAATTGGTATCATCGGATACGGCCGTAGATGATGGTAATCTCTCCTGCACATCAGTCAGGCGTTTCGCAGCCGACCATAATCAGATACATCAAAGGATTTGGTAAAACAAAGCCCGAAATTTAGGCTACAATACACCTCGTAGACCACAAAGTGGTTCAATACCGCTGTTTCATTGGTTGTGTGGTACAAGGAAAGTATTCGTATCACAAAATTAAGCAAAAACAACGTAAAACAGCAACATAGCCGCTTTCAAGTTGAAACCGAAACCAATCAAATTGAAGCAACCTAATGGGATGGATGGATGGATGGATGATGGATGGATGAATACGGCTGAGCCCTTTGGATCGGGCGGTAGCTTACGCCACCTAGCCATTTTGTTTTACCATTTAAGCTTAGAATATTTAAATGTGAAATCTATATTCACTCCGCAGTGCAAAGAAAGTAAGGCTATGAAACCCCCTTGCCATCAGTGAATAAGAAAATACCTAGTTTTCTCTCGATTTCTGCCACCATTCACTTAATCTTTGCTTGGTAATCTCTACAGTCTTGAAATCCACTCTCCCTTCGCTGTCTCTAAAACCTAACGACTTTATTAAATCTACGTTGTCTTCGGTAGGCATAGGGTGAAGCCCTTTACAGTAGAGTATCAAGTGCTCAGCCGTCTCGTCCTCCTCTCCACAAGCAGTGCACACTGTATCAATTTCCTGGTACTTCACTCTGTATGTTCTGGTTCGCAGAACACCCGTTCTTGCCTCAAACAGCAATGAGCTTCCCCTAGAATTGTCATAAATGCTTTCTTTGGCAATAACTCTTTTGTTTAATCTATAGCTTTCCAGAGCCGTCTTTGTCTGCATTCCCTCTAGCCACCGATCTCTTTCTGTGGCCTTAACTTTCTTCTTAACTGAGACTTGCTCTTCCGTATCTTCGCTATAGCCCAAAAACTTTCCTCGCCGAGTGCGTTAGCGCCCTCTATCCGCCGGTGAGGCAACTACTAAAATGAAAATGTCTATAGAGGAGGCTATGGTTCAGCGTATCTCGCGGTAGAACAAGAGCATAGGCTTATTGATGTGACGACTCACCCGAAGGGGTGTATGTACGGACATATTGTGAAACGAAAGATACCTCACCATAACAACCTACTGGTTTGTGAAAACTAGAAAGCAATTGTTCTCATGTAATGTAGCTACTGATGCCTCACTCGTTTGAAACACGCCCATTCACTCCCCTCCCGCGCAGGCGCGAGGTGAAGCGGCGTTTTCGGTGAGCCCGTCTGAGTGCTCGCTCGGTACAGTTTGACGAAAAAGTAAAGATCGCGCAAACACAGCTGTGATCGGCGCTCAATGCGCACGAGCGCACGGGTACACATAGCCATATGCCATAGCTTTGGCTTCCTCGCCAAGAAAAGTTGTCCCCAAGAATAGCAGACGTGTCGTTCGATTGATTTGTTTCTGGTATCATTTCATAGTTGAATAGACATACTCTTCACAATATGTGCTAACATGTAACTTGTAACAATACTGTGTGACTCATTCCGCGTGAAAGCTGAAACCTGAGCCAAAAATTGACGGTTGAGTTCTCTGTCCGAAATGTCGAACGTAGATAGACCTCATGAAGTCATGATGGTGAAAGAATCATGGAGACATCTCCACCGTTCAAGTTATATGCACCCAACAAGGTGATCATATTACATCCGACGATGAGATGACGTCACTTACGCCGCCATTTTGTGACATGCCTCGCATGTATTTTATAGATGTGTTAATTAATTCCACGACTTACAAATAAATTTGTTACATTCGATAGGTGCGTTTCATTTCACTAGACTCGGCACGTCGTGGCATCACAGCCCACCCGTTTTTTTTTTTTTAACGGTAGCTTTATACACCTTTCCAAAAAACGCTTCTAAGCCGCCGCCATGTTGCTGATGCTGAGACGGCTGGTGCTACTCTCGCGTACTTATCAGCTAGAAATGTTTTGCCTCTCTTGGACTATGGAAACCCGCTCAGCGCGATTCTCTGCCCATGTTTGGCGGCTTTGCATTCGATGTTTTCTGGTTCTTTTTGAAAGTTTCCACTTAATTTTTCTGATGCATACTGCATACTCTTTCTGTGTTATCTCCCACTGTGAGAAATAGGGCTGGTAACTGCCTGCCATTCAAGCGTTTCTGCTCAACATTTAAAGGAGCGATGCAACAATTTTTGTACTTTGCGCAAATACCGCTTAAAACGGATCCCTAACGTTAATGACTTATGAAACACGCGTTCGTTTTTCACCCCACGCAATAGAAGTCCCAGAAAAAAATTAAAGACAAACGAGCAACGTTCACCCCCTCAACTCGCAGCTAGTACAAGCGGCCACGTGATCTGAAGCCGATTATATGCCGCCAGTGTTGATCATAGCCACGCGCTGGGGTTGGCAAAGCGCAGGACACGCGCTGAGTTCCAGACATTGTTATGGCTCGGCTGTTGTCGTCGTTGCAGCGATTGGACACGGGTCACTACCCGAGGTAGCGATTATCACGAGCCCAAGTCGAGTGCCCACGCAATGCTCGGGACCAATCTATGAACCGCATTCAAACATCGGAAGGTTTTCGTCGTACATGTGTTTCGCGCTTAAAGCGCGAAACACATGTACGACGAAACCGTCCGATCCGACGTGCGGACTGCCGGAATGACCTTGGGGGGAGAGGGTTTTCGTAGCATCGGAGAGCGTTGAAAACCCTCGCCTCCGACCGTCGTATTGCGCGGTCGGACGTCGTGTCGGACGGTTTCGTCGTACATGTGTTTTGCGCTTAAAGCCCGTGCACACTCTTGCAACCGAGTACGACCGAGAGAGACCAGACCGGTTTTTAAGCCTCTTACGACGTCTTAGAACCAGCCCCGTAGCGGCGTATCCGGTTCTAAGACATCGCAAGAGGCTTAAAAACCGGTCTGGTCTCTCTCGGTCGTACTCGGTTGCAAGATTGAGGAGGGCAAGCACGTCGAATGGCCCTCGACGCGATTTTGCGAACAATGACAACTGTTCTCCTCCCTCCCAGAGATAATCCGCGTACAGTCCTTCTCAGTCATAGCCAAAAATAGTTGTTCGGGTTGGAGTCAGTCGCGCCCGTTCCTTTACCTTATAGTGTGAAACAAGCAAGCTCTCCCCAGAACGTACCCCAAAACGAAGTCAGCTTGGATTCCGTCCGATCGTCAAGTTGTCGTCGGCGGTGACTGTGTTGTTTGAGATTTTTGTCAAATAAATTATTTTTAGATAACGCTGCATCGTGAGGTACGTACAATATATTGTTCAAATGTTAACACTTGCTAAATTGTATGTCTGTGTCCTGTCCATCGGTAAACACGTTATTTGTGAGCGCGAAAAATGCATGATTTTCATTTCGACTATCTTTTGTTGTAAATTATTTGCGACAACTAAGCGCTTTGTCGTTTGACACGCGGCTAATCGAGCGAAACCGTCAAAACTTATCGTAATAAAAAAAAAAAAAAAAAGACAAGTAACATTTTAGCTGCATTCGTTCTGTCGCCCTGTGAGAGGTTTATTACATACATATATGTGGTGTGTCCAACAAAAAAAAAATGACTTTTTAGGGGCGAAGCTTCTTAGGGGCTAGCCATGTCCGTATACGTCAGTCTGATGTCCGGCGTCGGGTGCTCGTGCTCACGAGCACGTAAACACGTGCTCCCGTGCTCGTGTAGGGCAAAAAACAACAACAACAACAACAACAACAACAACAACAACAATTGAATCTCCACGTGGTGAATGATGTCGATTGGGGCGAAGCTCTGGTGGTGCTTGTCTGCGTAGACGGTGAGCCACAGCATGCCGAGCCTAGGGTGCCCTAGCCGAGCCTTTCGTTAGTTTTCATCGATGTCAGAAAGAGAATATGTGGTATGGAACGTGGTTATATACGCATTTGAGCATTTGACCGCAGCGTGACATGGATGAAAACGAACGAAAGGCTCGGCATGCTACGGCTCAGCGTCTACGCAGACAAACACCACCAGAGCTTCGCCCCAATCAACATCATTCACCACGTAAAGATGCGTTTTTTTTAATGTGGTACAATGCTTTCTCAATGTTCTCGGGAAAATACACACACCATAAAACACAACATACAGCTGGAAACGACAAGAGTTTAGCCGACAGCAGTGTTTGAAACTTAGTCTACACAGGCTCTGCCTATCGAAAAAACAGTCCACTCGGTTAGGGTTAGCAAAGACGCCGGTGAGAGTACAGCGAGTCCAGCCTCAAACCCAGTGACTGGGCTGGAAAACGGTTTGTTGCCCCTGGGGTCAAGTGTTCCTAGGAAAGGTGTTATAACCACGACCAACTCTATACTTACGACCACGGCATCTGAGCGCTCCCTATGGAAGAGCTTGCTCCCGGCTGAGGGCCGAGTTTTAGTGCCGTCTAGTGACAGGCGTTTTCACTAGGCGGCACAAAAACTCGGTCCTCCTACCTCGTCGGGTTCTTCTGTTATCCGTGGGTGCGTACCGGCTGATCTCGCTTTCTGGTTTCAAGCGCGTTCACTTTCTAAGATGTTTTTCTCTATGTAAAGCATACTGAAAGATTCCAATTCCTTAATTAGTTTGCTTTTTTTTTTTTTTTTAGTTCGCGCAGCCAACACCAAATGGTATTGGCTGCGCTTAACGTTACTAGAACACTCAGTTGAGAAACTCGCCGTCGAAACCTGGACTGCTGGCGTCCACCGAGACCGAGCTAAATACGACAACAGCGCCACTCTTCATCATTTGTCTGTACTGTGGCCACCTTGAACTTTTAGAAAGCATGTTTTTGCGTGAAAACAAACGGAAAAAACTCTTCGTATGAAATTTATTGGAGTTTAGTACAAAATGAGGGGCGCGTGATGTTTTTATAATCTTTAGTTTGCAAGGGTTTGCGGAACAATTAATATTGTTTTTATACAACCATGCCTCAGCGGCGCTTTCAGGTAGCGCGTCCCAACCTAGGTGCATTTTAACTTCGGTAGCGATACGCGGCACGTCCACTGGGGAGACGGGGGTGGCACACCCTCTTCCGCTGTATCTGTTTCGGCGCCAAGATGGCCGATTAAAGCAAAAATAGGAGTAACGTGCAGTTCCTCGAGTCACCGCTACGGGTGAAATGGCGGCGTTATGTTCGCCATTAGCTCGGTTCTGGTGGACAGATTGGGGCCACTTTTTCAGAACAATCTGTATGGCAGTTTCCCAACTGAGTGGTTCTAGTAACGTTGGCTGCGCCCGCGCGCCGCCAACACCATAGATGCCAACACAACCTGGTGAAGCTCGAAAAAAACGAACAAAAAATACCGAGTTCCAGGCCCACCACGAGGCGCCGCTGAAACTCGGCCCTCCGAGAGGTACGAGCTGGAGTTTTTTCAGATGGTGTGGTCGTAAGCACAGAGTAGGCCGTGCGCTCATAGCTTTGACCGCCCGCCTTTAAAGTCCTTTGATGTGTTCGTGTTTGACAAGTAACGTCATATATGCCAATGTACAAAGCCCGTGCTTGTGCGGTCGTTGGAAGCAAATGGCAGCGTAACACGAACTCGGTTGCGGCACGTGTCTTGCACGTTTGCGCAACAGTGGTTGGCGGTATACGCGAAATGTGAATTTTATCAAAGGACTTTAGGCGGCATAGTTACATAAAGCTGTCTCCGAGTGTAGCAGAAGAGGAAGTTTCAGCAGTGCCGCAGCAGTACCAAGCGGCCAGTCCTTTCTGGCCTCGCCTGCCTTGCCTACGTCTTGATGCATGAACGGTGGCCTCTCCGGGATGGTCCCCGAGTACGGCGTATCGGTGAGCTGTACATCTTTCCCAAAAATACGAAAAAAAGGGGAGGCAAGTGCGAGAGCCCAAGCCTTATTTGTGACGGTGACCGCATTGCACAAAGCGTTACAAAAAAAAGAAACTTTTTTTTTTTTTTTTTTTTCGTGGAAAAGTAAACTAGGCATCGCCGATTGCTCATTCTCCGACCAGAGGTAGAGATAGAGGTCACAACCAGATGCCAGAGTTTCAGCCCGATGCAATACCTTATTCAAAAGTTATAAGTGATTTTCTGAAAATTTCAATGGAAAATGGAGCCCCTTTCTGCCCGTTTTCAGTTCATGGCGCCATAGAGCCCCATGTATTCGAAAACTCGGTCGGCCGCCATTTTCCCATTGAAATTTTCATAAAATCACTTATAGCTTTTGATTAAGGTATCGAATCGGGCTGGAACTTTGGCATCTGGTTGTGACCTTTCGCTCTACCTTTGTGCGGAGAATGAGCGTTCGGCGATGCCTAGTTTATTTTTGAGCTTAAAAAAACCCAGTAAATTTTCTTTTGTGACACCCAGTACATGGCAGGTACGTGACGCCACTCCTTCGAAGCACTTGTTTCACATTGGACGCTCGCAGCCAGTGCTCGCAGCAGGCAGACTACCGGCGCATAAAGCCCCTTGATCCGAGACCATTTGCTATTTTACCCAAGCATCAAGGAGAATGCAGGGATTGGTGTTCCACGCGCCACACGCACACGCCTTCCCCGTATAAAAGATTCGAAGTAAATAACCAGAATAAAGCGTTGACGAACGCGCGTGCAAGATACAATTTGTTTTAGGTTTTTGCTCGTAACGTCACGACCCGGATTTGCAATGGGTGAGTGGGTGAGAGAGCGTATTTATTGAAGGAACGGATCGGTGAGTGCAGAAGTGCATTCATTGAAAGAATGGGCAAGTCAACTTTCCGAGGGTGAAGGGGCCCGGTCAGGATGGTGACGACCGATGATGGTGTTCGCCCGATGGTAGTCCCCCGGGAAGTCGAATAAGGAAAAAAAAACTAAAAGTTGTTCGATCCCGCTGGACACATTACGACGTCGGTAGGTTTACGGTGGCCAGTGTGGCCACGTTTATTTTCAAAACAAAACGGCAAGTCAACGGTAACATACAAAAACTTCCAAAATTAAAACCCCATACTTTAGTCCCCAGTCTCAAGAGCCGAATCCCCGAGAACCCTATCGGCAGCCCTTTTCTAGCCTCGTAGATGCCTCCTTTCCCTCCAGAGATGGACCAATCACTTCAAATTTCACCACTCCCACGTGGTACACTGTCGTCCAATGGTCGGCGAGCTGTCATCCTGTCGCTGTAACTGCCAAACCTAAATTCCTTGTAGGGTCGTTCTCTGCAATTTTTCCAGTCTGACTGGCGCCAACCGCTAAGTTATTGCATCGGGCAAAAAGCGACAATTTTACACTAAGCGGCGAAACCCTCTATATACAGGCACATTTGGCTAAAAGCCACAACCAGCTGCAAGAAGGGATCTGTCCGAGCAGACCACCGAAACCCGAGACGTTTCTTAACGACCGCGGGGAAGCCGCTCCCCACTCCCGGCCGCTCTGCCCCCGCAAATGCTCCCTCCAAAACGCCGACACTCACAAAGAAAGCTAAAAAAAAAATAAAACGATGCCGACGCAACTGTCGAAAGATAGACTTTTCTAAAACAAATCTTACTTATTTCTAACAAAATCCTTCGTTACTTAACACCTCCCCACCAAGAATGTTGCAAGTACACTTGCTGTTCGCGCAACATCTGTCCCCCTTTTCGAGACCGACGCGTAGCATACGAAAACAAAACAACAACAGAGGAGCTGTACCCCCTGACAAAAAAAAAAAAATCTGTTGGGCGACAGGGAAAACCAACAACACACACACAAAAAAAAAGACACAAGCAAACGCAGTCCGGTGAGACCCAAACCCGTACGTTCCAGATTCCACCATGACCAGTATTTATACAAAAGCAGAAAAAAAAATTAACGTTGGCTACAGGCAAGGAAATGCAAACGCGAACAGAAAAAAAAAAAAGAAAAGAAAAGGTTTGCTATACCTAGCCTATACCCGAAACTGTTTCTCCATGCCTGCGCGTCCCCGTCGTCTCAAATGTCTCGCGTGACCGAGGCAAAGGTCTTACCCCCGCACTCAGACACGCGGAGGCCGGTTTGTTCCCGGAGTCCACGGCTGTATGCACTATTCCAGGGCAGTTCTGCTTATGGTGTCCCAGCCTCCCACACGAAAAGCACCCTTGCGGTCGAGGTTTCTCAACCCTTCGCTGGTCGCCCCCAACTTCCGCAGGCCCACCCCGCATGTTCACCTGTGGCCCCTCGGCCGCCCTCTGGGGCTCCCAGTTTCGATTTTTCTTTTGTAAGAAGTGCCCTCTCGATGGCATGTCGTGCGCAAATTGAAACACCTCTTCCCTACGGGGCTTCGGGAGCACCAGCTGTTTGCATTCTTTCCCGTCAATTTGTTCCGTGTGATACAACAAATTACCTTCAATCAACATGCCATGCGTGCCGCTTCGGGCCTGTTCCCACGAGCCCTGCAAAGAGCCGTCGTCTCGCTGTTCGCTTACGAACCCCGTTTCGGTAGCGCTCCGTTCCGTAACTGTCTCGACCAAGTCTACATCACACGTGCTCCCGGCCGAATCAATACCCTCTACCACTTCCTCGAACTCCAAAGGGGGATCGCCGGAGACCTGGTCCTGTTCCGCTCTGATTTCTGCCTCCAGCCTTTGCACCTGTTCTGCCTGCTCAGCAGACTCAGCGTTTGCTCGCGTAAGCTCCTCAAATGCGTCCGGCGTCAGCAGCGCGTCCACCCCCTGCGCGAGTCTTTCCGTTACCGCACACAGCACGGCGACATGTTGGCCAGTCCCGCCGTCTGCGGTGCACAGCCCCAACGGAACATACCTCAGCTCTGCCGTCACCGTCTGACCGAATGCACCTCTGAGCATGATTTCTCCCCCTCCCCGCCTGCGTGACTCCTCGGGCACCACCTCCCGCCTCACGACAGTTATGTCAGCGCCCGAGTCCAAACAGGCAGAGAAGGCTGTGCCCCCTGCCGTAAGCTGTACCCAGCTTATACCCGAACCTGTTTCCCCATGCCTGCGCGTCCCCGCCGTCTCAAGGGTCTCGCGTGACTGCGGCAAAAGCGCTGCCCTTGCACTCAGACCCGCGGAGGCCGATTTATTCCCGGAGTCCACGGCTCTATGCGCTAATCCAGGACAGTTCTGCCTAATATGCCCCAGCTTCCCACACGCGAAGCACCCCTGTGGTCGGGGTTTCTCAATCCTTCGCTGGTCGCCCCCAACTTTCGCAGGCCCACCCCGCAAGTTCACCTGTGGCTTCTCAGCCAGTCTCTGGGGCCTCCAGTTTCGATTGTGTCTACTCTCCTCAAATTTCTCCGCAAGTCCCGCCACTTCCTTTGGCCTTAGCCATTCTTTGGTTTCGTTCTGAAGGACGTAGGCGCGTACATCATCCGGCATGGCATGCTTTAGGCGATCTGAGATGATCAGCTGCCGTAGATCATCTAGTGTCTCTACCTTGCGGCTCTCCATGTAGTATCCATACATAGTATTAAGATTTGTAGAGAACTGTGCCCACGACTCGTTCTCTTGTTTGCGCGCGACATTAAACCTCCGCTTGTACTCATCCGGAGTCATCCTGAGCTCGTCGAGGATAATGTCTCGTAGCTCCTTGTACTTCAATACCCGTCCCTCTGCTCTGTTTGCAACAACAGCGCTCGCTTTCTCATTTAGAAAAGGCAAGAGGATTGCCCCATGTAGGTCCTGTGGCACCTCACAACTCGCCAACATGGTTTCAGCGCTTTTAAACCATGCAGGCACCAATGTGTCTGTCACGGGCATTGGCGCCAGCACCGCACGTAGCTCCTTTGCATACCGTCCGACTCCCCCCGTACCCCGAGTGTTCTCTTCATGAGGCTGCCCCGTTATTTTGAGCTGCTGTAGTTTTATTTTCTCGAGTTCTATCTTTAGCCTCATGAGTGTTATCTCAGCACTAAGGTCATTCGAATCTGTTGGCTGCCCTCCCTCACCGGTGCCAGCGTCTGGTTCTGAGTTGGCGCCGCTGAGGAAAGACCATGGGGTCTTCGATCTAGTCTCTCTGGTCATGGTGAGCCTCGGAGAAAACGGGAATGGGACTCACCCACTGTTGCCTGGCAAAATCCAGTTAGCTGCTCCTCCAGTCGCCGCCACCCACTTGCCGCAGTGTCCCCACTCGGCCTGGCGATCATGCCCGTCGTATGGAAGGCTCAGCTCCTTCTTCGTTCACCGAAAAGAAGAAAAAAAAACAACAACACACACACACAAAAAAACAACGACAATTTTCCGGCACCACAACGAAGTTCAGCACTGCAGCGACGATCTCGTCTCTTCTCTTGAGGCTTGCCCCGATATTCTGTCGTCGCTCGCTGAAGATGCTTCGCCGGTCCGCAGGTGAAGCCACAGGTCGTCCTGTTCTCCGACGTAGATGACGCCCAGGACCACCTGTCAGCTGCCACCACTCCTTTTGGGTAACTGTACCCCCCCGGGCTTCTCGCGTAGATATTGCCACGGTCCTCACTCCGGCAGGAGCGAGCCTTGTCCGCAGTCCAGCAGACGACTTCTTTGGGTAACTGTACCCCCCCGGGCTTCTCACGTAGATATTGCCACGGTCCTCACTCCGGCAGGAGCGAGCCTTGTCCGCAGTCCAGCAGACGACTTCTTTGGGTAACTGTACCCCCCCGGGCTTCTCACGTAGATATTGCCACGGTCCTCACTCCGGCAGGAGCGACCCTTGTCAGCAGTCCAGCAGACGGGACCCTTGTCTGCAGTCCAGCAGACGCGACCCTTGTCCGCAATCCAGCAGACAAAACACTTGTCGCATAGAGCCCAGGTACGCTCCGCCTGCCTCCGTTGACGCCGTCGTTTTCGCTC
Source organism: Ixodes scapularis (assembly GCF_016920785.2). Lineage (NCBI taxonomy): Eukaryota > Metazoa > Arthropoda > Arachnida > Ixodida > Ixodidae > Ixodes > Ixodes scapularis. Next base: position 2,220,874 of record NW_024609855.1, on the reverse strand, counting down.
ACCACCCGTCGCAGGAAGTCAGCAGGATCCTGTCGACTGCGCCAGTCAACTTTCCGAGGGTGAAGGGGCCCGGTCAGGATGGTGACGACCGATGATGGTGTTCGCCCGATGGTAGTCCCCCGGGAAGTCGAATAAGGAAAAAAAAACTAAAAGTTGTTCGATCCCGCTGGACACATTACGACGTCGGTAGGTTTACGGTGGCCAGTGTGGCCACGTTTATTTTCAAAACAAAACGACAAGTCAACGGTAACATACAAAAACTTCCAAAATTAAAACCCCATACTTTAGTCCCCAGTCTCAAGAGCCGAATCCCCGAGAACCCTATCGGCAGCCCTTTTCTAGCCTCGTAGATGCCTCCTTTCCCTCCAGAGATGGACCAATCACTTCAAATTTCACCACTCCCACGTGGTACACTGTCGTCCAATGGTCGGCGAGCTGTCATCCTGTCGCTGTAACTGCCAAACCTAAATTCCTTGTAGGGTCGTTCTCTGCAATTTTTCCAGTCTGACTGGCGCCAACCGCTAAGTTATTGCATCGGGCAAAAAGCGACAATTTTACACTAAGCGGCGAAACCCTCTATATACAGGCACATTTGGCTAAAAGCCACAACCAGCTGCAAGAAGGGATCTGTCCGAGCAGACCACCGAAACCCGAGACGTTTCTTAACGACCGCGGGGAAGCCGCTCCCCACTCCCGGCCGCTCTGCCCCCGCAAATGCTCCCTCCAAAACGCCGACACTCACAAAGAAAGCTAAAAAAAAATAAAACGATGCCGACGCAATTGTCGAAAGATAGACTTTTCTAAAACAAATCTTACTTATTTCTAACAAAATCCTTCGTTACTTAACAGGGTACATCACGATTTCTTGATAAAGCCATCGAATCAGGAAGGGGGAAGGGGACTATGGAAAGGGTAGGGTGAGGACGCTAAGTGGTAACAGGCGATTGCAGGGGATTCTTGAGGTCCGTTAGATGTAACACGGTGCATCTGGGAAGCGATGGCCACGAGCTTCCACCGTATTCACGCCACCAAATAAACTCGTCGTTCGCAAGTGACAATAAGTAGCCGAGATCGCAAGCATATATCAGTTCCTATAGATGCTTGTGATGTTCTACTTATCGTTATTTGCGAACTACGAGTTTGGTGATGTGAGTACGGTGGAAGCTCGTGATCGTCGCTTCCCTGACAACCATGTTGCATCTAATCGGCATCCAGCAAATATCCCCTGCAAAATATTACACGCCCAGGCTATGTCAACAAACGTTCAATTTATGTCCAGAGCATATCCCAGGACCTGTCTGTTGCCTGGGGGTGGACATCCACAAAACGTTGAGACGATGAATTACCGATCTCCACAGGACGTGTCTTGTATACTGAGACACATCCAAGGAACATCCTAGAGACATGCCGTCTGAACAATTGTGGATATCCACAAAACGTTCAGGGGATGAACTCACAGTGTCCACAAAACATGCCTCATGTACCGCCGAGAAATTTAAAATATGTCCTAGCAGGGTGCTCTCGAGCAAGATTCAGGCATAATAAGCCGTATACGAATACGCAAATGAATGCAGTGAAATTAAACTTTTCACATAGGTGTCTTGGTGTTGCATCTATCATACTCAAATTTTATGAGTGCCGGTTCTTGGGAAAATTAACAAGAAAAGAAAAACTCAACATCTTCTACGATACCACATGTTCCGTGGTACCAGACGAAACAAAAGCTTGAAAGCCTTTCTTGAGATGAGCACCTGAAAGCAAATCCAAGTGAGTGTGGTACCGACTATGAGTAGTAATGTCAACCAGACGGTGTGTTTCTTTTCTCAACGTGCTTATAAAATAACTCGTCTTTCCTTTCTTGATTTTTCAAGGACACCTACTCACAGGATTTGGGTATGATAAATTCACGACCTAAAGACACTTTTGTGAAGTTTCACTGCTCTTTTTCATTGTCTTATTTATACGACTTTTCTACGAGTGAATAGTGCTTGGGAACACCCTGTAGAGGTGTGCCGTCTATGCATTTCCTTTTCTCTCCTGGCGAATTAGACTCGCGTCATGTAGCAATTATTCAAGAATTTGTATTTTAATTTATTCCCAGCATTAAAGGTATAGAAAATGACTCACTTTATGCAAGGTAACAATAATAAAAAATGGAAGTTTCTATTTGAATTTTGAGAATTACCAGTCCCTAGGTATACGTAAAGGTTAACTATAACAACACTTTGGCTTTTTTTTGCCAATTGTCACCCAGCATGGGGACCTCCTAAAAGCAGGGTTCGGCAGGGATACTCCAAAAAGTACTGAGAAACACTTATCTTTTATTCAACGGGATATCCCTGAGATAATTCTGCAGAAACGGCGAAAAAGTATTCCGGAATAAAGATACAGATACTTATAGAAAAACATTTGTTCCCGGACGGTGCAACGTGGGGAGGGTGTAGTTCGTGGCGAAGGCAAATGGTAATGTATGCTTGTGCTCCTCTTTTTCTGTCAATTTATGCACTTCCCCTTGTCCCGAACTCTTTATTTATCATTAATGCCTCTGAAAGAAACGAATAAAAACATGTCAGCCCCGGTGAACCACATAGTTACTGAATGGTAAAGACTGCGTTCCTTGCTTGACAAAAGTTGTCTGCACGAAATGAATCCTTTTTTTGCCGTGAAGGCGCATCTCAAGCTGTCGTCTTATATACTTCTGAGTCCGCCATAATGTGGGAAGATTAGACAACAGAGCCGTACCTTCTCTCCACTCAACTCCTCCACTGTCTTCGCTCTACAGTGGAGCTCTGTGTGAGCGGAACTTATTCTGTAATTCTTGCAAGCAGCCTTCTTTAAACCATCGTTTCTTTTTGAATGGTCGTGACTGTGATATGTAATTGTGTTACACACTAAAGAAAAGGGTATCACCTTACACCCTTTTGTCCCATATAATACACCCCAAAACTTCATTTCGACTTGCAGCGCCCTATAGTCGAAGAGACGGCCCCAACTTTTACGAGGGGCTTGATAGCCGCGTGATTTGACTCTTTTAAATAGCTAAAGTACGTATAAAATACCACATACAGAAAACACTGAGTTTTTGCAGTACGGCCAAAAAAAAACCCTATGATTTTTTTTTGTAGTCAGTAACACGTACTTTAGCTATTTTAATAAGTTGTACCGGCTATCAAGCCCCTCGTAAAATGTGGGGCCGTCTGTTCGACTACAGGGCTCAGTACGTCGAAATTAAGTTTTGGGGTGTATTATATGTGACAAAGGGTATAACAATACACCAGTTTACACCGTTTTTTCAGAGTGTATGTACAGCTATATACATACACTGCTTGTGTTCTGTGTGTTCAGAGATGTATGTATAGCTATACATAGATTTACACATAATTTATACATAGATATAACTACAGCATGTAGCGTTCACAAGTCGGAAAACTTGAAGTAAAAATTATTTTTTAGGGTTTGCTGGCTAAAGAGAGCCATTGGGAAAGCAATAGAGGAGTCTTTAGCCAACCATTAGAAAAGCTAAAGAGCGCTATGGCTGGACAGCGATAGGGCCATAGACAAAGCTAAAGAGGCCCATAAAGGCGTCCATAAAAAAATGCTAAAGAAAGCCATAGAAAATTCTTTAGCTAATTGGGCCAAATAGCTAAAGCCGACCACACCAAAAATTTTCTATAGCTGGCCATAGGACATATTTGTATGGGGGGCGGGTTTAAATGATAAATTCTGAATCACCTTGCACCACACATGTTTTCATCTTTTAAATTTATTGTAAAAAACGACAACAAATGTAACGAGATACCTAGCTATAAGTCTGTCAAAGTATCGCGATACAAGCGATACATTGTAAATGTATTTCTCCATTGAGATACAAATAAATTTTTCAAGTGTATTTTGACACAGAGATTCAAATACTCGATAGTATCTCTAAGGCACTATTGTGATGCATTTGTACCGCGATACTGCCCAGCCCTGCCTAAAAGTACGCAAGAGCCTGCAAGTCATTATACATAGCCAGCTCTGCACGATATCAAACTTCCTCCTCACCTTTTTCACGGCACTTGAGTGAGTGAGAAAGGAGTATGAAGGGGTCGGGTGATGTATGTTAACAACCTGACTCGTGAACTGTTCTTCCTATCACATAACTTGTAAAATACACGTAATTTTGTTTTCTATCTCGATTTTAAACGTTTAATAGTGTCACGAATGACAGATAATGAGGCGACGAATGAACAGAAACTAAACGTTTATTTTGGCGTACTTGTGCCGAAAACAAAAATACAAAGACGTAGCGTCGCAGGCGTCGAAGGTCGGCGGAGTAGCACGATCGAGCGCTAGAGCGAGACTGACTCCGGACCGCCACGCGGAGCATCTTTTGTACCAGCGTGGGTTTCTGGAACATTTGGCGTAGAACGTTCGGTACGTAGAACAGCGGTAACTTGATCAGACGACAAGGTTCTCAAACTTACGAGAACGTCAAGTTGAAAGTATAAACAAAAGAGTAATCCACTTCCTGAAATCGAGCCTGGAACCGCCGCGCGATAGCCAAGCATGGTAACCATTCGGCCAAGCACGTGCTCGCTTGGCTACGCGCGTGGCATTACTCCCCCCTCTTAAAAGAGCATCGATTCGATTGAACGTGCCAGGAAACAAAACAGAAAAACAAACAAAAAAATGTCAAACTACGGAGGCTTGTAAAACACTGTCCTATCGAGCATAGCCCTATCGAAAGTAGTACCGCTTGAAGCGCACGACGTGGACGACTTCCGGTCGTGGAGGGCGACGTGATGAAGTCCCTGCTCCGTCGGGCATCACCTCGTACTTCAGGTTCCCGAGTCGACGAAGCACCTTGTAGGGTCCAAAGTACCGTTTTAACAGCCTCTCGTGGAGACCATGGCGCTGAATAGGTGTCCAGACCCACAATCTGTCTCCGGGCTGAACGTGAACGTCGTGACGGCGAAGGTTGTAACGGCCAGCGTCGACATGTTGCTGGTCTTGAATCCGGAGTCGGGCGAGCTGGTGGACATAAACATACACACAACCCATTTTTTTTAACCGCAGTACCTAGGAGAGGGATTTAAACCACATGACTGGCTCGGTAGGGATACAGTGTACTAGAAGTACACTGTGGGATGCGGGGAAATATGGCGGTGCCCCGGTGAGTGAGCGCCGCTCGCTTCGGAACTAATATGTCGTTGTAGCTGCAATATCGGGTGCGTTAGTCAGCAACCAATGGTACAGGATGCTTTCGCTTTGCCTTACCTCACTTAAATTGCAAAGCATGAGCAATGACCTCGCCGCGTTTTTTAGATAGTCTTTCGATTCTGGCCATTCCTAAGCCTAAATGAACGCGATTATTGTCGGCATGGCAACCTCTTTGGAAAATGAATTGCTTTGACTCAATCGGCCAGGTAATGATAGTACACAAAAGCAGACTCTCAATTTCCCAAGCACCGAGGTGCATGCTACGAGTGTAGTTGCACGCGTTGCATGTGCTGGCGTATGCAGTAGTAATTGTCCTAAAGCAAAAAGTCTAAAACAAATTTGGCCTTGCACGCGCGTCCGTCAAAGCCTTATTATGATTACTTAGTTCGAATCTTTTATAAGAGGAAGGCTAGCGCGCGCAGACCGTAGATTTACACTTCCAGCGTTCTTCTCGGTGCTGGGGAAATTTAGAAAACGGTCTACTAGGACGCTGTCTGCTTTTGTGCGCTATCAATACCCGGCCGATTGAGTCAAGGAAATCCACTTTCCAATGACGTTGCCATGCCGACAATTATCGCGTTCATTTAGGCTTAGAAATGGCCAGAATCAAAATACTATTTAAAAATGCGGAAAGGTTATTGCTCATGCTTTGCGATTTAAGTGAGCTAAGGCCAAGCGAAAGCCTCCTGCACCATTTATTGCTGACTAACGCGCCCAATATTGCAGCTACAACAACATATTAGTTCCAAAGCGAGCGGCGCTCACTCACCGGGGCGCCGCCATGTTTCCCTGCATCCCTACCGAGCCAGTCACGTGATTTCAAAATCCCTCTCTATAGGTACTGCGGCTAACTTTAGCCGCGGTTAGCGCTTTGAGCAAACGGGCCCAGGTAAGCATAAAGTACTCCTCAAAACGAATCAAACCTACAGACATATTAAACAAGAGCGTAGAGTCCCTTCGTCCTTTCTCCATACCCCCCCCCCCCCCCCTCACACACACATACACACCCCGCCTTCCATTAGCCTTCGACTTTACGGGGGTGGGATATCTGGCTCCCGCACTCAAATGAGTTTGAGACCGGGGAGGAGGGGGGGGGGGGGGGGGTGTTGAAGCAGCGTAAGCCCCCCTGGTTACTCCACTGCCACTGCCTATACCAGTGAATACATACTTTTGGATTCAATTGATTTTGTTTGCCATGCTGTTTTTTCTTTTTCTGGCCCGGGAATACTTGGATAGTAATTCAGTATTTGAATTGGTGCGAATTAATTTTGTTACTTTAAATTGTAACTTGTTACTTTATAATATTGTCGCCTTTCGCTTCTATTTTGGAGTGGAAACAGGACTAACTCATTTCTTCCAAACGAAAAAAAAAAGGATCTAACTCGCCAAGAACGACATTGGGTCAAAGTAAAATTTAACCGAGGCAGTTGTTTTTCAGGCTGTCATAGACATTGTTTACTCACATTTTTGTTAAAAGTTGCAGATCCCCAGTGGTCAAAGTTAATAAGCCCAAAAACGTCCTAGCAGTTGTAACGGTTCGCGACGGAAAAAGCAGAGGCGGTATAGTTGCACACGTGTTTTGCCTCCGCTCATTCGTAGGCCAAAAGAGCACCGTGCAGATGGATTTGGCTCCTGGCCTTCCTCTTCGTGGCGGTCGCGGTTGGCTGGAGCGTCGTCGTTCAATTCCGAGACTCGAGGTTCCGGGGCAAAGTGCAGAAGAGGTCGAGCCTCGGACTACACCGACACTCCTACCCCTCGCAGCGCAATTACGCAGGAGATCCGGCATCTTACGAGTTTGCTCTGCAGCCGCCCGACAATTTATGCCTAGGCACGATGGCCGCCGGAACGTCGAACGAAGATGCCTTCATCGTGGTCGTTCACTCGGCTCCCCACCACTTCCGCTTGCGGGCCACCATCCGGGAGACGTGGGCCAGAGACGCCAGGTTCCCGCTGTCCGACGGACGCCGGGCCGTGGTCGTGTTTGTGATGGGGAAGCCCGCCGTGTCGCCCAACTATTACGAGTCTCAAATCAAAATTGCCAGCGAAGCCGCTGTCCACAAGGACATTGTTCAGGGAACGTTTACTGGGTCCTACACCTCAGTCACGCTCCTCAACATCCTGATGCTCAAGTGGGCTTCGCTGTCGTGTCCTCAAGCCAGCTATCTGGTGAAGGTGGCGGACGACACATTCGTCAACATGAAGTACATGAGAGACGTTTTTCAGGATGTAGTGTTCAAAACTTCAGTCATTTACGCTCACGTGTACAGAAAGCCGTCCGTCTGGAACGGACACAAGCTAAACGTCATCAAGCAAACAATTTGCGTGAGTTGTGGCTATGCAGTAAGCATGGACGTTGTCCCAAGACTGTTCAGCTTGTCCATCCACGGCTCGTTGAGCAGCATGGAGGGCCTGTTTTGGAACGCTTCGCAAGACCAGATGTCTCCGGTCAGTGTCATCAATATGCGGGGGTTCTCGTCATTACGCGGTGGCAAAGTGACAGGCTGCGACATGAGGAAGGCCATCACTAGTCACCAGCTTGAGGTGGAGGACATGCTCAGGTTATGGAAGGATCTTCAGAACAAGACAGAACATTGCAATGTGTCGCAATCCCCGTTCAATCTAATCTGAATAATCTATACTCTAAACTGTAGCGTATATATATGATACGCTATGCCGACATGTGACATCCAAAACCCCAGACATTCCTGGCGCACGCAAGCTTTTTTTAATGTTTGGCCTCTATCTACGATTTCGTCTGCCCCTTCGGAAAAAAGTGTTTTGTGAAAAGGTCACAGATACATCCATGTATTGCCCTGCATGGCGGCAAGTAAGAATATTATTAAAAGCAAACAAATGCAGTGAAGACATAATAAAGATTATGCAAAAATATCAATTGAGATTTCTCTTCATTTTAGGCATTCGGGATACGCAAAGAAATAATGCATTGTCAAATGCGTAGTGTACAAATCTTCTAATCTCATAGCTCCGACATTGAACAACTAAGTGGGGAATTAACGTTTTGAGAACACTGAATACCTCCTATTCATTACACACAATCGCGTCTTAATTACATAGTTTGTCTCAGTCTTCGATAGCTAAAACGTCAAGCCAGCCCCAAATTTTATCAATAGCACTTCGGCATTTGCCACGGGTATCTGCTTGATTACCACGGTACCTGGAAACTACAGGGACGCGTCTTCAACTGGTGTACTTTATACTGTCCCATCCTGCACGTGCACCGAAAATGGCCCCGATCGTGGCAACGAATTGTGTTACTGGAGCCGGTGGGTCATGCTGTCGGATGTGACAATCCTGACGGTTGGTTGCAGGATGAATGCTGGCGAAGAAGGCGAGGGTAGATTTCGTCGCGGCGTTCCTTCAGAGAGCATAGATTGGAGAAAGGAAACGTCTTAAGGCCCGTTCACACGATGCATTTTTCTCGCGCATCTAGTGTCGCGAAACGTAGTTTCGCGAAATGGTTGCGCCGTCTGAACGAGTCTGAAAAGGACGCGCGCATCTAAAAAAAGTTGCGCGCACACCTCGGTTCTGGAGCGAGCTTTTGCTGCAACTTTGCCGAGTCCTGTCAATCGCTCTGAGGGCGCCGCCAATGGCCGCTCAGAAACGCTCTCACATGGCCTTTGAGGGGGGATCGAGCTGTTTGAGAAGACCATTTCACTGCCGGTGTTGTAGCCGAGCCAAATCCGAAAAAAACCGAAACCACGAACGATGGATACTGCCGGCGCTTCCGCAAGCACGTCAAGAACCACTGAAGGAAAAGTGAGTAGCATATCGGAAAAAAATCCAGCGATGGACGAAGACGTAATTGGTGATGATGATAATTCGCGTCTATTTTAGTCATAATTAAGAAATAAAACCTTGAGACAAGGAAACAAAAAGGGACGTACACAGTACCGTCTCAAAACGAGCACAGCGTATACAGCTCTCATTTACTTCCACAACAGTCTTCTTCTTTGTAAACCTCCATCCAAATTATACATATTCAACAGTAAATAAAGTAAATGGCAGTAAATATGACAATTCAACAACTAGTAAATGAAAATTTAAGAGTAAATTAAGTAAATGGAAGTAAATGACAGCTGTATGCTGTGCTGGTTTTAAGACGGTAGTGTGTATGTCCCTTTTTGTTTCCTTGTCTTAAGGTTTTATTTCTTAATTATGATTGTTCACAAGCTCACCTGCGTTTTGACTCTTAGAATGTGGCAGGAGGTGGAGAACACGACGCTGAATGGCTAATGGTGATGATGATGATGTTGACTTTCAACTGAAGCGCCACTTTATGGTCAACACCCAAACTATTTTCGCGAGTCAAAACGTCATCGTTGTTGCACGTGAAGCGGTACGTGTGAACGAGCACATTTCGCGAAACTTGAGTGTCGCGAAACTGTTGCGCGCCTAAAAGATGCATCGTGTGAACAGACCTTTAAACAATGGAAAGCGTTTTGCAACTTAATGGCGGACGAACTCCTACGCAGACTGGATGCATTTGCACTTGGGTTCAGGGTTCAAGTGGTGAGAAGGGCAGCGGGGTCGGAGAGAATAAGAAAGGCAAAGACGCTTGCAGGCGATAGACGCGTTTGGCACCTTTTCATAAGCTGTGTCGCAAACGCGATCCATGAACCACCTGACTCGGATCAAGCAGTGGGAAACACTCTTAAATCTAGGCACACATAGACCAGAATTTTCAACGTTTTAGCGCGTGGCCATATTGTAGAGAGCCTCAAGTGTTCAACTCAAACCATGGAGAGCGTCTGCAATGTAATGGCAGCGTTAGAGATGGCGGATTATACCCCTTCTTGCGTGTAAAAAATACTGATCCTATTGGAGCAAAAAGTGGTGTCCAAAAAAAGGTTTTTTTTTTTTTTTTTTTTTTTTTTTATTCTTTGCCTAAATTATTTAAGCATCTCCAGGGCTGTTTATAGCCTGAGTTATGTTGAAAAACCACCCGCATTCCCATAGACACACAGCAAAATTTTGCAATTTAATGGCACCCACAAACACGCATCCCGGGCGAGCAGTTGACCACACTCTTACTTGGGTCTCTCTACCATATTGTGGTGAGCCTAAAGTAAGAGTGTGTTCAACTGCTCGCCCGAGGTACGTGTTTATGGCCGCCATTCGATTGAGAAATTTAATGGCGCCCATCGCGTGTCAGAGGCTTAAAGGGCCTCTGACACGCCAAAAAAATTCAAAGAGCTCGCCAGTGCCCTGTGACGTAGCAGTGTACCGCAGGGTGTCGGGGCGGTCAGTAGGGAGGCATCGACCTACGTCACTAAATTGTGTTCGCCGGAAGTCACTTGATTTTCACTCCTCCTGCTCCCCACGACCGTGCCTACGACTTTTTTCTTGTGTCTTCTCCACGAGCGATTGTAAAAAACGAAGTTTCAGTTCCACTGGCTTTTTATCACCGCACCGCTGGTTAGTTTGCGTGTTGTAAAAGTTGAGGACGAAGAGTCAGTAGATCGACTTGTTGGAGGTCAATGATGAAAGCGTTACGAGTGCAAGCCAGTGTACGAGTGGATGCCATCAGTCCGATAGTACAGAGCCATACTGGGCACAAAACAAGCTATCGAGTTAAAAAAAAAAAAATAGAACGCTCGCCAATTAGGATTGGTAGCATATGACACGCACGATCGTATTACTGAAGGTTCAGTCATCGAGGTCGTCGAATCATCGGATACTCTCCAGGCTGAAGATGTTTGCCATCTAGAGAATACGAACTGGTAAGTGTACAGGGTACAAGTAAACGTCGAGCATGAAGTACGTGTTTTGCCTAAAACATGAGTAGAACTTGTTTACTAGGTTCACTGACTCCTCTTTTTCTACCGTTACAGCAACATTGGGCGATGCAAAGCAAACAAAAGAAACACTGTGAGCTTAGATTGCTCGCGGAGATGCGAAAAAAAAAAAAAAAAAGAGATATTACACGCGGTCGCGGCAAGCACGAAGAGTGATACAACTTACGTGACTTTCGGCGATGCCTCCCTTCTGACCGCCCTGACATCTTGCGGTACATTGTTACGTCACAGGGCATTGGCGGGCACTTTGAATTGGCTTCGTATTTCTCATTTTTATTTAAAAAATCTACGCAACTCGAAAGTGAATTTTTTGTTTTTGTGATATCCTGATCACCATTTTAACGCATAACATAAAATAAAATTAAAAAAAAGGCGGGGGGGGGGGGGGGGGGGGGAGGGGGCGTGTCATAGGCCCTTTAAGAAGCAGTGTGTTTTTGCTGTATTCTCCCCCTCAAAGCCACTCATAAATCCTGCAAAGGTTTGCCTTTTCTTCCCCTACCGCCCATCATGTGCGTTTCCCCTTTCCCTCTCAGCCTTTCCGTCTCCGGCGTCCCGGCGAGCTGTCCCTTCCAAATTCTCGACCATACCATAGCCTCCTATGAGGCTATGACCATACACTCCCGCACGCTTCTGGGCTAACAAACGAGTTCCTCCTCTATCTTTGCGGGCTCATTTTGCGGCTTGGTTTGAACCGCCCCTTAATGGGGTACTCAATCGAAACTTAAAATATACCTCTTACGTCCAAAAATAAGTTCAACATGATCAACTCTATCTTCTAATGACAATCGCACGCTTGTATTTCGGACGGATGGTTGTATTTTCTGTTCTAAAGGTTCGATTCTGGCGAGCGCTTCAAGATCAGCCATCGAAGAGCGCGGTGCGTCTCGGTATATTCATCGCGCCCGCGCCCGCCCGCGAGTTGCCCGTGGCGTCAACGGCCTCCCCATGGCCAAGCGTGCCGTAGTTATCAGCGTTGAGACTTAAAGGGATACTCCACCGATTTTTTGAGCTACCTCAACTAACTATATTTTCGGACTCCCCGGCCTTTAGCCTTTCCGGTATGCTATTTAGCATCGCGAAATTCATAATGTATTGTGAAATCGGCAAATGAAAATGGTGCAAAAACCAATATTCAAATATTCGCGCACTTTTCAGTGCCGTGACGTCAGTGGCAGGCAGGCTTGCCAGTCGAGCAAGTCGTCTAGAAATTGAATATGCCAATCATTTGTTCCGTGCTGGAGCGCGGATACGGGGGCGAGCTTCCAAAGCACTCATTTGACACCATGAAACGGCTTCAAATCCGCTGGGAACAAGGCCAAGATTCCGAGACATTCGGGCTAGTTTCAAAACTTCCCACCACGCGGCGCTCAAAGACCAACCTGCAGAATATTTTTCAACCAGAAATAAAGTTCCCCTCGCCACACTTCCCATTTCCTCCTCTCCCATAGTTAACTTGACGGCGGGGAGACTCCTTTTGTTGCTGCATCTCGAGGCCAGATAAGCTAATGGTGAATTCCGCTCGCAGATCTTGAGCGCTCCAAAAGCGCTCCATTTGGAGCGCGCATATTCCGCTCGCAGATCTGGCTCGAGCTGGTCATCTTCCGCTCGTAGATATCTGGCAGCGCCCGCCCCACGGAGCGCCCCAAACCCCGCCGAACTTGCTCTGCGGGATTTCACAGATCTCTCCGGAAGTTGACAGAGCAGCCCACGTGATATCCGTCTAAACCGGCAGTGCGCATGCGTTTCGAGGTTGGAGAGGTCGGCGAGGTCGGCGGGCCGGTCGGGCCGTGGAGTTGGATCTGTGCGGGTGCGTCGGTTGTTTACGCGGGATTGTGACGGCTCGAACGCTTCTACCTCGCGTAGATCAGGGATACAACGCCGGGACTGTGGTGCGTTCTAAATCGTAAGCGCTGACATCTGTGATCGTGAGAGGAAGAACGACAGAAAAGCCGGAGGCAGACGCAAGGTTTGGCCTGTTCATTCTGCAGCCAACGATTGTTTACCTTTTTGCACTGCATTCCGCCGGCGTTTTCCCATGAAATAAAACAAGAAGTGATTATAGGCAACGACCGCGCAAGGGATGGCTTGTTACCTCTGTGTTTATTAAAGGCTTACACAAAATCTGAACTCCACCGCTGGCAATCGCTGTCCGTGCCCCGCCGCTTCAAGGCGGCCGAAAGGTATGTGACGGTGCCGAACGCGGACGTATTCGTGATTTGTGACATGGGCGCCGTGGCACGTATAATTTCGCCCGGCCTGTGTCGCGTGTTATTTCTGCAGCTAAGCAGTGACAGTCGTCACTGGTCGTCGGAAAGATCAGTCGGCTGAGGCGTTGGCGAGCTTGTCAAGTTCGAGCAGCGGCCATTATGAACGGCGGAGGGGGAAGCGATGGGGAGGGGTGTGGAGAGGTCGCTCCAAAAATGCAAGTTTATCTTCCCTCGTCGATTCGGAGCGGGTCAACGGAGCGGAATTTTGCCTCCCTCGTGGATTTTGGAAAGCGCTCCGGATCTACGAGTGGAATTCACCATAAGCTAAGCGCATAATGGGCGATTTGCGGTGGGAGGCACAGCGACCCCTTTCCTCCGGCGATACCAGAGAAGCGCCCGAAACCGAACTCTCCTTTCTGCAGCATTTCAAAGCCTAGCCTCTCGGTTTTGTCTCTGAATTTTTGTTTTGTTTTGCGATAAGCATGCTTGGCTACTCCGAGCATTTGACTGCTTCTGCCGTCCATGTGAAGTGACCCAGGGCCATGTGAGGATGGGCATAGGCCAAGAGCCATCGTCCAGAAACCCTAGAGTTCGAAGGAACTACCGCATTTTCCGGACTATAGCCCGCACCCGGTGCATAGTCCGCAGGGAAATATTTTGCGTCAAAAATAGAAGTGTTTTCTTAGATAGTCCGCACCCGGTACACAATCGGCACCCAGTGCAAAGCCCGCACTTAGCACCTAGTCCGAACGTAAAAAGTATCATACTCAGCAGAACTTGACAAACGCCTACTGTATTAGGTCACGATGAAGCTTTATCGTACGTAAATCAACATTAGTATAGTCCGTTACTCATAAAATCCTTCACGATTGTCATAGCCCTTAGCGAAAACTAATACGTTTGAAATATACCACATTCTAATTGAAGTGTATTTGAAATACAGTTCATAATTGTAAGTACACGAAAAATAGACCGAAAATAAAAACTTCTTTTTTTTTACTTAGTACTGAAATATACTTCTAAAAATCATTTTAAAATATCTTTACTTAAACTACATTTTAAGTTCCCTTCATGCGTTTTGAAATATATAAATACTAAATTAATAGGCTCAAAATACCTTTCACATATATTTCTTGAAATATTTATTTAATTCATGCAAAATATACTCCAACCCTAAAAAAATGGAGCAATCGAAAATACGTGCAGAATACTCTTAAAATACCTGAAAATCGTAAATACTGTTGTGTTAAACTCTAAGTACCTTTTGACTGCAATACTTTGGTAGTTTGACTTAAACTACAAAAATATTGAAAAGCTCCCCTTCTAGAAGTTCACTTCAAGCAGATATGAAGTACACTGAAGCGCCTAAATACATTTGATTAGTTTGTCAACTGAATTGCGGAGCATCGCACTGATAAATCAGCCCAGTTTATGTTATTGTTTCCTTTTTTCTATCAAGAACACACCTGATCAGTTCCTTGCACACCAATCACAAACGGGATTCGGCAACTACAACTACAACATTTGCTGATGCTGGAAAGCTTCAGCAAGTGCTGTGAACAGATACGTTTGGCGTGGTTTTGTTAGCACAATGTTAGTTCACTGAACGTGCATACTCACCATTGTACGTGATTTGAATAGTGACTTTAATATAGTGACATTAACTACCATATAAAATAGTAAAGGCAAAACAACTACTGTAAAATATTTATTTTTCGCGGGCTCAATATTTTGCGATTTAGGTCAAACTTGGAGTTTTGGAATAATTCGCAAATTCTAATTTTCGCGACGCGCTGGGATCGCAATATAGATTTTAATGTTTTTGCATTTTGCCGGAATTGTTCACGGGACCTATTTTTCGGAATTGTAGGCGATTCGCGAACTTTGCGAGAATTAGGTCCTCACGAAAATAAAGTCGTTTACAGTATTTTAAAGTGAAGATACTGCCTTGATTCGCTTCGTCCTGAGTGGTGCTAGGCAGAGAAGCAATAACATGTATTTTATGAGCCGTTTGTGTGGATATTGTTTTAAGGACTGCGCCGAATTGTTATTAGTTGTACCAATGCCTTTTACTAAGAGATATCGTCCACGAACTTCAAAACACTGTTTCCCCTTCGACAGACTCTCGAGGAGAAGATCGAATACTTGGAACCTTAATAAGCGCAGAGGTGGTCACTGAAAAAATGATTACCTTCAATATGTAGGCTATATAAGGCTCTAGAGCAGTCAACGGTACTATGAATGAGCAGTTCAGTGCGTCATGGTGTTTGTGTTTGTGTTCGCTTCTAATGTCGCTTTGTGAGATGTATTTAGTAGTGCCTTCAAATACCACAGAGACACCATTTGCTGACGAAATCGAAAATAAAAAAAAATTGTGTAACCGGTTTTTAATGCACAAATGGCATCTTGAGTGTGAAGGCGTAATATTTTTGGTATGGCTAAAATATTTTTTGATTCATATTTATAATGTATTTCGAATACCTTACGCGCGTATTTCGAATGCGGCCAAAATAATACAGAATAAATACAAAATGAATATTCGTACTAAGTATATTTCAACTTCGTTTGAAGTACGGCCTCTTTTTGCTAAGGGAGTGAAGGATCTAGAAAAATTAAATAATTGTATTGTCCGCACCTGTAGATATTCTGCATCGGGTGAATTTTCAACTTTTAAACTTGTATAGTCCGGAAAATACGGTACTACAGAGTGTATTGTGACCCTGGGTACTTGAAGAGAAAGCGGCGAGCCTTACAAAAAGTGTTTACGGGACGGGAACTCATGCCAGCGTGCGTACTCTAACATGTCCGGTGCTTTTACCCCAACCCACCTGGTGTTGCCTATATATGACACACGTTGAAATAAACAGTGCTGGGGGCTGTCAAACCGTTGTTTTTGTACTGAAATTTGACCGAAATTCCAAATATTGAGATCTGCAAAAATCCATAATACGAAACAGCCTTTTTTTTTTCCGGTTCCTTGCATCTTTATATTGCGTTTTGAGATCCTACTAGTGACCAGTGCCGCGTTTAGACGTCATATTGCACGTGGCCACACCGGTGACTAGAACTCACCCTTCCGTAAGCAAAAGTTTAAAGTACAAGTTCACCCGTCAAATTTTGGAAGTGTAATTACAATATTGCGTTAATTTTTCTCAACTCAATATCTCTTCTCGAAATGGTTAATCACTTTAGTACAGTCGCCCTCTTGAGATTTCTAGGCGAGAGATGGCAAAAGCACTTTCCAAAACTAACTGTTTTACATTACCGATTCCTTTCTTAAAAATCACTAAAATTTAATTATATCACATTACAAATTACTGATTACTAAAACTATGGGCATTCTCTTCGTATTACATTTAATTTTTGCAGGTAGAGTTTGCTTGTCGATAATGAAATATCAGTCTGCTGTTGCAAACAGTGCAATGTAGGCGCAATATAATATATTACTGTCATGCCGCGAGCTTGTTCAGGAAGCCGCCGATGACAACGAGGTTTTACGATGAGCTAATAACTCCAAAGTATCTGAATCAGTGGTGTCGCCATGCTGTACTAGAGCGTAACATATGAGATGAGACCATAACCGTGCTCTCGCAAGCTCGTTTTTAATAAAAATGAAGGTAATATTTTTTTCTTTAATTCTCTACTTGTGCTTGTAAGTTGCAACACAGCAAGAGCTACTCAAGTCTATTGTAATGTATCACTGATATCCGATAAGCTGAGGTGGCTTAACCTGTGCAGCATAAAATGCTTTGACGGAATCGTTTGTTTTTAGGATCACGCGTGAGGTGCGAGCTAACCTAACCTATACTTACAGCCCAGAATAAAGGCTCCGAGCATTAATTGGAATGCGACGGAAGCACTTCGACTTTCCGGACTCTCGTGACTATATCTCGAATGACTTCTCTAATCAAGGTGAACACACGCACACATATACCGGAGGCACTGTTGAAGTTTCAGGGGCTCGGGTTTGCGTAGAGATTATCATTTGCGCCGATACCCGGTTTTCGCTTTTCTAAAATATTTCAACAACTGCCAGTCTTGAATGGGTCAACGAAAGAACTGATCGTTTTCACGTAGTTGGGCTAAAACTATGTGGTTAGGCTACTGTATGGGTGCACTACTAAAACCAATTATAATGACATCTAAAGCGACAATCACTCTCATGTGTACTTTATCTCGTAAATAACACTTTTGCGATTGACAAGTACTTTTGCGCGCGTGCACCGTCGGCAAAAGTCGCACCATTAAATGATCTCCCTTATTTTTCTTTTCTTTTTTCTGAGCGAGAAAAAAGGGGGAGGGGGATAGAAGGTTGTTGAGGGTAAAAAATGTTGGAGATATGTGCTCTGATTGTCATGATTGTGCATTTTTGATCACCTAACCTTTACAGCTCCCACATGAACGCGACGTCCCATGATGTCAACCGCAGAAACAGTTTGATCACTACTCGTACATCAGCCTCTGCGTTCGGCTTTCAGGTTATTGTGTACCTTCGTGCGTGTGTGCGTGCGTGTTACTTTGATATTTGTATCTGATGTTTGCGAGTGCATATTTCGTAATATTTTCTAGATATAGCGTTGAATTTTTTTTTGTATATTCTTTCCGGAACGGTAAATCATCTAAAAATATTTTTTTTACTCGAGTTTATAACTGAAAATATTTACAACGCTTCAAACGTGCTTCAATGTGAAAAGTTCCCCAACTTCAGCGTGCAATTAAAAGAAAACTTCGTTTTTCTTTTTTTCTCGAGGAAAATATTTTACACTATATCGCGTGGTGTTCCATTAATATGTTGCATTATTTTGTCTCCATGCAAAATGCAGCGCTTCGAAATACACGAACTAGGTAACTTTGAAATTTTTACCCAATATTTGTGAGTTGTTATCTGGCAATGTCTTCAAGAAATAGCATTGAACTATTTCTAATATGTTCTTCCCAAGAGGGCCTATCACCTACATGAAAATCATTACACTCACTAATAACTGGACAAATTTACAGTGCGGCAAACAGCTCCCAGGGCCGAACTCGGTCCCAAGCAATAACAAAAGTTGCAAGTACAAAAAGAAAAACGGTACTGACATTTTCAGTGGCTTTTATTTCTACGCCACATAGTTTTATTGTGTCCAGAGTTTGCGAGCTCAGGCTGAACTCAAGCAGGATTTACCAATGAACCACTCTAAGCGATCCATTATTCGCAAACACAAAGCAGCGTAGTCTGTTACGATCTGTTCTACCTTAAAATGGACCGCAGCGGACGCTACGAGTCATCGGAGCTAAATCAGTTCTGAGTGTGTGACACGTGACATGCGCTGAGTGTGGAAACACGCGAAGCACGAGACCAAATGAAGCGCTCGCAGCGCTGCATTGGCTGCAACGACTTGCAGCGTCCGGTGTGTGTCCATCCCTGGGTATACAGAACATAATCTTGTACCAAAGCAGTATGTCTGACTTCCCGGATCACCCCGAAGACATCTCCAAGCAGCTCACAAAAGTGTCATTGTATATTGTCAGAATGTTGAACCGGACAAAACCATTATCACGGAGTACCTTCCGCACAGGACAAGGCGAGGCGTTAAGTGCTCGTTCAAGCGTGGTGAGAGCCAGTCCTTTGAAGACAGGATATAAAGCTACGACCCTCGTGAGCCGATCGGGGCATCGGAGCAAAGCACACGATCCTCCCACGGAGAGCTGTCTCGTGCGTCGCTCCTTTGCTCTGATTGGCCAACGGGGATCGTAGCTTTCGCCGTTTATCAAGTTATGCTGAAACGGAGATACACTCAGTCCGTGTAGCTTTTCTATCTGATCATTTTTTCTGTTCCACGTATTTTTAAAGTCCAATGTAACGGTTTGAGCGGAGAACGTAACGTGGCTTTTCGAACCTACTGGAGAATCCAGTGCATGTCTGTTATCTGTTTCAGCGGTCGTTTACTTACAAAAGCAAGCCGGGTGTTCCTGACAGAATAAAGTGCTCCTCGCCGACATTTACGATTCTGCCCCATTCCATAATCAGTTTAAGAAATAATCCAAATCCGAAAGCCCCGTTTCCATACCCCTGCCGCAAACCCCCGCGTTCTGTCACACATCTTCAAGATCCCCGGCTTTTAAAAACCAACGCCCGCTTAACAATTCTCCAAGCTTCTCCCCTTATATTGCTGTCAACGCGTTTCTTCCTACGCATTGTATAGATGATTAAGCAAGGGATAGAGTTGACAACGCGACCACAATTACTACTTTTGTGTACTTGTTTATCGAATGCGCTCTCGTGGCCCGAAGTCGTTATAGAGCGGAAGGTGAATACATTGCCAAAATAGTCTGTACATCTGTAACAAATAATTACTAATAATAAACAGAAACAAAGAAGCAGGTCACGGGCCACCGCAAAAACGTCACTGATGGCATTTCTAATCAAGTTAGGTCATTGATATTAGCAACCAACCAGATGAGGTGGTTTTATCCGTGGACTGAGCAAGGTAGGAAAGATGAACTCGTATTTCAAATTAATGATGGTGATTAGGTCCGGACACTTCATCGAAGGCCATCTCATCGAAGCCATTTCACCGAACGTTATTGAGTCAAACGCCATTTCATCAAAGCCGTTTAATTGAATGCTTTAAAAAAGTATTTGGAGATCGTTTCTCGTTTTCGGAAACAGTTCCTTTTGCATCGAAGGATAACTATATTCTATGCCATATTTTCAATTAAATGTCAGGACCAAGAAAAGAACTGCTTTTCTCCGGCAATATAATGGTAGTCGCATGAGGACAAGCACGCGTACACTATGCAGTGCTGACTACCCCGCGACAACCAGAAAGTTTCTGGCTCAGTGACTTGGTGTGCGACGCCTATTTGTGTCACACTTGTGCTGCTAAGCTTGTCTAAAGTAGGGAACATCCAAGCTCACAATTGTTTTAAAGATGTCATTTACGCACGAGAAAACCAGAAAGTTTTAGATGAGGCGATGAAAGGGATAAAAAAAGGGTACAAATATTTTCGGACATTTCATTATGCACGTAGTTCGTAGCTCAGGCTCAAATCAATCACGATTTGCACAAGAGGCTGTCTGGTTTTCGAAGCTTTCTTCCAAGCCTCCCCGTTATTTACAGACTTGGGCTTGAAACATTGAACCCAAACGCAAGAAAGAACGTAGTGGAGCCTCCTCTCCCCCCCCCCCCCCCCTTCCTTCCCCCTCGAGCGCCTCGATACCATGAGACATCGGAGGTGACTCAGTGCTGGGAAAAGTGACACGTGGCATTCGGATTTGGTGCAGCGATGCGCGCCAAAAAGCGAGAACTCATATGCAACTCAGGGAGCCTTCATGTGCGCTTTGCTAATGAAACCCTCACAGCAGTGCATCGGCTGGAACAGCTTGTAGCGTCCGGATGTCCTACTTCCATCAAGCCCCACCTCAGCGACCCGAAGAAATTCCCCAAGCAGGCTCTAAAGCGACCCCCCCCCCCCCCCCCCTTCTCCCCCCTCCATTGTGCGTTTCGAAAACCTTGAACGGGGCAATAACGTTATCACAGAGTTCCTGGTATACTGAACAAAGAAGAATGATAAGTGCACCCCCCCCCCCCCCCCCCCCGTCCTCGCTTTCAGCATGAATCACACACACCCCGTTCCAGTATTGCTTCTTTTTTTTTTTTTAATTTAATATTTCCAAGCGCGGGAGGCATGGCATGTAAACGGTCCGTCAACGACCGCTCTTGTGAAAGTTTGCATAAGTTTTGTTTTTATATATTATTATGAAGCCGCCAGTCGCTGCAGTTATGGCTTAAATCTCTGATGAACCCGGATACTTGGCGTTTTACAAATTTAGAAAAATACAAGGAGAGTCAAATGGCTCTGTCTTTATTCGCAAGGTTGTTGGATTCTTCAGACTGGGGATCCGAACAATTCAGTGTAGGACGTTTCGGTGTAGGTCGTTTCGGTGCCGACATTTCGGAGCACGGACTTTTCGGTGCAAGGACTTTTTGCTGCATGGAGATTTTTGTGTAAATAGACGTTTGGAAGTTCAAATAGCTGAGCTTTCCAGCAGGCATTGTGGACATTTGAATGTTCAAATATTGTGGCGGCAGTGGCGCATAAAATATAATGGATGTAATTATCAAGATGTCTTATTTGACTATGTTCCCCCCCCCCCCCCCCATGAAAATATACAATACGTGTAATTAAGCAATTATTTGCCTGTGTGATCCAATGAGGACATGTTCATAAAAGACGTCAGGTACACGGATATTTCGGTGTAAACGGTCCGTCATTTCTGGCAATAGCATGCTTTAATATTCTAAAGGTTAGAATATACGTCTAGGACATCTTTATTAAGATTTGTCATAAATTTGTCTGGATGATACGTATGTAACGTGCATAGCATAGGCATATGAAGTTATTCGCATGTGTGGCTTGATAATAATATATTCCGGAAAGAATGCCAGTTTCTAGCCCTCCCAAATACTATAACGCCCTCGTATTACAGGTGAGTCGTCGTATACGTAATAAAGTAAGTCTGAGGCCAGCTGCCTTCAAAAGAAATATAATCATGCACAAAGGGTAATGTGGACCCCTTTTATTTACAAAACGCTTGTGCTCACTGCTCTGTGACCTAATCGGCGTTGCTAGCAACGCTTCTGAGGAATCGTCGAGCATCATTGCAGTCCCTGATCCCGGCCTCCCAAAAGACGCTACACGGGGGTGCAAGTTTATTCATTGTGGTCGGAGGCGAGAAGACACATGCTCTAACGCCCGTGGGGCGCTGGTGTCTGCTAAAAAGTCGAGCAGAAAGAGAAGATGACATATTTTTATGAAGTTCGGGCAAACAATAATTCTAAAATAAGGACAAAAGCGACTCTTTGCGTCGCTTTGTGTTCCACGTTCATGCAACAAAAACTCCGCACACCGAATATTTCGAGCACCGAAATGTCCTGGACTCTTCAGACTGCTAGATGAAGCCTAAAACAAACCATTGTACTACACTCTAAAAACTGTCACGCTGAAGCTCACGCTAACCGCGAGTTTCAAGCGTGGAACCAACGTCAATACGACGGGAATGACGTTTTAAGCACCACGCGATCGAGAATAAGCGTTTGTTTTCTGTGTCCAAGCGTTAAAGCAGTCCAAGGAATCCCGCTCAGTCTTTTTTTCGGACGTGATCAACAGCGTTAGCGTGACGACCGCAAAACACACGCTTAGATTTTCGGAGAAACGCGCGCGCCTCCATTCATCGTCACGCTAATATATATCCGAATGGGTTGACCCTCCTGAAGATCCACTTGCGCGTGCCTTTTTGTTGATGTGAGCTTTTTTTTTTTTTTTCTTTTCCTGGAAGCACAGAGGGCGCATGCGTCCTCTTTTTGGCGGGAAAAGCGAGAAAGCCGTTGCGCTGTTTCCGTTGCTCGCTGGCTCGCTCAGTCAGTTCCCGACACGCCTTGTTTGTGGCTGTGGCTGGTGGCTGGGCCAGCTTGACTGACTGCGACTTGCGTGATTTTGCGAGAGACGGCGCGTGAGTTCGGGCACAGTGTGCCATGTTTACCGCGCTTGACGTGCGTGGAGTACCGCGGGGTCGCTGCAAACATAGCGAGTGCGAGTGCCCCGAATTCATGTGGGAGACGGACCTGAATGGCCAGCCAAGGAAAGGGCTTCCCATTTGGCTGGTGCCTTTACTGCGGCCATTCGCCAGCTATTCATGGAAGACAGCAATTATTGGGTAAGAACCCTGTTTTCGTTTGTCCCCCATTACTGTCTTAATCCGCTGTTTTCTTTTTCTTTCGTTGTGAAAGCGCAAGTATCAACTAGCACAGTCTTCATCGTGTTGCTTTTCTTGAAGCGTTGTGCTTTTCAACATAACTGCCACATCTAGGAAACCGTTTTTGCTGCTTGTGATTGAGCGCGTAATTGAAACAAATGTTGTTTATTTGGAAAGGTGAAGGAATGAACCGTGCATGTTGGGGCGTCGTTGAGGTAGTCGGGCGAGTTTGTTCTCGGCTGTAGACACTGCAGTACAGAGGTGAGCTTGTTATTCCAAGTGTTGCATTGCTGTCACAAAAACTTCAAAAGCATATTTTGCCTGAAGTCCCGCCTCTGCGTCGGTCTCCCGTGTTGAAAGTTTACGGTTCAGAATCGACGAACACCCACAATATGGGTGAAGGACAGAATGGGTACGTGGCAATGTGGCAAGGGAAAAAGGGTGGCAGCAGGAAAGACGGAAAAGGGTACACAACGTTGCATTGCAGGAGGAAAAGGGTCGCAGCGGTGAAGGAGACGCAAAGAATCGAAGTAACATCAGAGGCAGCCGCGTGAATCTTTGCATATTCCTGTGCTTGCAGGCATGTTTCATTTTGGTTTTGATCGGTCTCAACGCAATCGTTTCTTTGAGATAAAGCTTTGCAGAAATATCAAGTTAGTTTGAGCGGCGTCGCCGTCGGCATAACCGTACCGCGTCGGCATGACGCTTTTTTGTGACGCTCGCAAAAAAACGCATTGATTTCAGCGGCGAGTAGATCACGTTCGCAATAAAGAGAATACTTCAAGCACGCTCAAAGTGCACTTAATGTTACACAGCTTTACGAACTAAGAACAGTCTGTTATGAGCGTTTCAGTTAGTGCAACGTGGACAATGTGAACGTTCAAGTGTTTATACTCATATTTGTAATACTAAGTTTTTTTTTAGGCCATAATATCTTAATCTTATTGTCAACAGGTTGCACCGACGGATATTCTGGGACCCTGCATTGTGTAAGGCGAAACGAGACGGCTAATCTGCGTCAACGAACCACGAAATGAAATCGGCCTGCAACCAGACACGTCACTCGAGAAAGCGCTGGTGCTATGCCTCTGTGTTTACTACTTAAAAAAACGTAACATACCCAGCAGCATTTGGGCAGCTGCTTGGTTTTTGTACAGAGAGTAGTGAAACCTGCAAGCAGGTCTGAGGTAGCGTGGGCGCAGAAAAGGTTGCGTGATCTTCTCTCAAAGTTGCACTTTTTGCTCGCACAAAATTTTTTTTCTTTTTTCTTTTTTTTTCGTACTTGTTTTTGAGGAATGGTTGGAGGGGAGTTATGTACATCAAAATATTAATCGCTCTAGCAAGTGAATGAAAGGGCCGCCCTTAATAATGAAAAATCTTTGATATGTAGAAACAAATGGCAAGTGCCGCGTGGTCGAATGCTCCAAAGCTAAATCTAGTCATTACGCGCCAATTCAATTTTTGTTAGCAAATGTTAACTTTCGTAACGAAGTCAACACTTTGCTCATTTGAACTCATTTAATATTTATGCCAGTTTAACCTCTGTTAGCGAAGTGATGACGTTGTTTAAACTGGTTGTGTTTTGTTACGAACCATTTTTAGAAGGAAAAACCTCCTTCTTATTCTGTGGTTAACTTCTTTTAGAAAATCACAGACCTGCCACAAAGCACAATTTTTCTAATATACCAATTGCTGTATGTTATAGAAAACGAACCGCAAAGAAGTATGACTCACACAATTACCACTGCGTAGCTGCAAAACATATGGCAATGATTTATATATTGATATTTTTCTAACATTTACTGAAAAAAATATATCCTGATTCAAACCCGCTAAAAATGCAAAATATTGACATTCATTCATATTTGTTTCATTATACTCATAGTTGTGGCAGTTCTTAGCAGTTAGTGGGCATTATACTTTTTAGTGGCTTATTTGTACCAAAAAAAAAAAAAAAGATTTTCAAATAAAGAGTTTAGCCCCGAAGCTGAAATTTGTTTGCCTTTTTTTATTTAGTTCCTTTTGGAGTGTTCCTTCTTGTAACTAGAGCCTAACAAAATCCCTCTCTCTCTCTTTCCCTCTCTTTCTCTTTTTTGGGGTTTTTAGACGCCAAAAATAAATTTCCTAAAATCTTTATACAAGATGCACAGCTGTGAACAGCTTGCAGCTACTTAGCGCAATGTACCAGGCGTAACATGATTCACAACTGCAATTCGTATATGTGCGTAATTATACATAAAGCAGCACGTTTATCTTTCTTGCACTACTCAATTCGCCTAAAGGAGTACTTAGAGACATTTAGTAGATCGTTTCTGAGCTCCTATAACGATATCCGATAACAATATGATGCATGGGGGCCCGTGTGTTCATACGCTTATTACGGCGTGCGTTTTCTCCACTCTCAAATAATGACGCCTTCTAGGCGCGTGAAATGTGCGTCGTGGTTGAAACTTCTGGCCGCTGACATTGGGCTTTCTCGCATTTAGTATGTCGTCCCAATAATCTTAGTTATTGGGACGATATACTAAATGCGGGAAAGCTCAATGCCCACGGCCAGAGGTCTCCACCGCAACGCGCATTTCACACGCCTAGTAGGCGCCATTATCTAAGCGTGGAGAAAACGCACGCTATAATAAGCGTGTAAACACAAGGGCCCCCTCACGCCTGCGAAGCGTTAAACCATAGCACAGGTCACGCATAGGGAGCGTGAATTCTAAGCGTTGAAAAACAGCACGCTTAGAACAAGCGTGTAAAAAATCGCTTTGCGTCACGTCTGCAAGCGTTAAACATATGCGCAGTTCACGCTTAGGGAGCGTGAATTCTAAGCGTTGAAAAACACCACGCTTAGAACAAGCGTGCAAAAAATCGCTTTGCGTCACGCTTGCTATGCGTGACCATTTTTAGAGTGTATACATGGGCTGCACCTACGCCACAAAAGGACGTCGCACGCCAGTGTCGACCATGATGGTGGTTGAGACGACCGCGATTTGCAACAGAGCTATGGAAGACGGTGGTGCGTTGGGCTGCCGCAAGCGCTCGCGCAACAAAAAAGAAGCGGAAACTACACGGCCAGCTTCTACCGTACTCCGGCGATCGCAACATCGGTGTGCACTGCGACGGAGATGCTGTCCAGAAAAAGAAGGCACGAATGGCATACAGAGGCGGCTCAGGACAGACGTCGATGATGCGGCCACTCATTATTGAGTTTACGGGGCGCATTTATTTGTTAGTGGTGTGTGACGCACTTTCATAACGTGTTTGTGAATGCTGTCAGGGCCAATGCGACACCGACGCGCTAAAGTTAGTGGCCCCAGTGATGACTTTCCACTACACCATAAGTTTGTGTGGTAGAGAAAAACAGTCTAGTGAGGTGCACCTTGTGTTGTTGAGCAGCGCTTCGCAAACTTGGAACTCAGAAAATGTGGTTATGGTTGAATATGAAGTCACTTCCTAATGTACACAACTTCACCATTCGAAATAACATTCAATCTCGGCTCCTGCACCCAGCCGATCGTCAAGTGGTTATGTGTGCTTTAAAGTGTTTGCGTACAATAAAGCTTCTTTTTCGGACAAGGTAATCAATCTCGTGACATGCGCTCTACTGGTCATGCGCTCTTGTGACGTGCACTCTAATGGCAAGCGCGCTCCTATCGCAGCGCTCTCGAGTCGCGCGTTCTAACGTCGGCGCTCTAGTTACACTGAATTAGAATATAGGGGCAATGGAAAAAGTGTCGGCGGCGTCCCATCGGCCGTGTGAAGCCAGAAGTGCAGACTGTGCAGACTGCCGCGAGTGGCGCTGTTGTCGAAATCCGGAGGACATGGCTACTGTAACATGGGATATGGCGTCGCGTACGTTTGGAGAGCGATAACTAAATAAATTCTGGGCCGCTTCAAAAGCACTCGGGCATACGTGTCATAGACCTAGAGGAGATTCCTTATAATGAATTACAGACTGCTGAGCGTCGCCATTGATGGTACAATTGACGGCGCGTATGCCCGAATTTGTGGGAAACGCCCCCTTTTTGGCTGATTTTGGCGTCTGAGGCAACCTTTGGAGAGCGATAACTAAATAAATTCTGGGCCGCTTCAAAAGCACTCGGGCATACGCGTCATAGACCTAGAGGAGATTCCTCATAATGAATTATAGACTGCTGAGCGTCGCCATTGATGGTACAATTGACGGCGCATGCCCGAATTTGTGGGAAACACCCCCTTTTTGGCTGATTTTGGCGTCTGAGGCAACCTTTGGAGAGCGATAACTAAATAAATTCTGGGCCGCTTCAAAAGCACTCGGGCATACGTGTCATAGACCTAGAGCAGATTCCTCATAATGAATTACAGAGTGCTGAGCGTCGCCATTGATGGTACAATTGACGGCGCGTATGCCCGAATTTGTGGGAAACGCCCCCTTTTTGGCTGATTTTGGCGTCTGAGGCAACCTTTGGAGAGCGATAACTAAATAAATTCTGGGCCGCTTCAAAAGCACTCGGGCATACGTGTCATAGACCTAGAGGAGATTCCTCATAATGAATTACAGACTGCTGAGCGTCGCCATTGATGGTACAATTGACGGCGCGTATGCCCGAATTTGTGGGAAACGCCCCCTTTTTGGCTGATTTTGGCGTCTGAGGCAACCTTTGGAGAGCGATAACTAAATAAATTCTGCGCCGCTTCAAAAGCACTCGGGCATACGTGTCATAGACCTAGAGGAGATTCCTCATAATGAATTACAGACTGCTGAGCGTCGCCATTGATGGTACAATTGACGGCGCGTATGCCCGAATTTGTGGGAAACGCCCCCTTTTTGGCTGATTTTGGCGTCTGAGGCAACCTTTGGAGAGCGATAACTAAATAAATTCTGGGCCGCTTCAAAAGCACTCGGGCATACGTGTCATAGACCTAGAGGAGATTCCTTATAATGAATTACAGGCTGCTGAGCGTCGCCATTGATGGTACAATTGACGGCGCGTATGCCCGAATTTGTGGGAACGCCCCCTTTTTGGCTGATTTTGGCGTCTGAGGCAACATTTGGAGAGCGATAACTAAATAAATTCTGGGCCGCTTCAAAAGCACTCGGGCATACGTGTCATAGACCTAGAGGAGATTCCTTATAATGAATTACAGACTGCTGAGCGTCGCCATTGATGGTACAATTGACGGCGCGTATGCCCGAATTTGTGGGAAACGCCCCCTTTTTGGCTGATTTTGGCGTCTGAGGCACCCTTTGGAGAGCGATAACTAAATAAATTCAGGGCCGCTTCAAACGCACTCGGGCATACGTGTCATAGACCTAGAGGAGATTCCTTATAATGAATTACAGACTGCTGAGCGTCGCCATTGATGGTACAATTGACGGCGCGTATGCCCGAATTTGTGGGAAACGCCCCCTTTTTGGCTGATTTTGGCGTCTGAGGCAACCTTTGGAGAGCGATAACTAAATAAATTCTGGGCCGCTTCAAAAGCACTCGGGCATACGTGTCATAGACCTAGAGGAGATTCCTTATAATGAATTACAGACTGCTGAGCGTCGCCATTGATGGTACAATTGACGGCGCGTATGCCCGAATTTGTGGGAAACGCCCCCTTTTTGGCTGATTTTGGCGTCTGAGGCACCCTTTGGAGAGCGATAACTAAATAAATTCAGGGCCGCTTCAAAAGCACTCGGGCATACGTGTCATAGACCTAGAGGAGATTCCTTATAATGAATTACAGACTGCTGAGCGTCGCCATTGATGGTACAATTGACGGCGCGTATGCCCGAATTTGTGGGAAACGCCCCCTTTTTGGCTGATTTTGGCGTCTGAGGCAACATTTGGAGAGCGATAACTAAATAAATTCTGGGCCGCTTCAAAAGCACTCGGGCATACGTGTCATAGACCTAGAGGAGATTCCTCATAATGAATTACAGACTGCTGAGCGTCGCCATTGATGGTACAATTGACGGCGCGTATGCCCGAATTTGTGGGAAACGCCCCCTTTTTGGCTGATTTTGGCGTCTGAGGCAACCTTTGGAGAGCGATAACTAAATAAATTCTGGGCCGCTTCAAAAGCACTCGGGCATACGTGTCATAGACCTAGAGGAGATGCCTCATAATGTATTACAGACTGCTGAGCGTCGCCATTGATGGTACAATTGACGGCGCGTATGCCCGAATTTGTGGGAAACGCCCCCTTTTTGGCTGATTTTGGCGTCTGAGGCAAGCTTTGGAGAGCGATAACTATATAAATTCTGGGCCGCTTCAAGAGCACTCGGGCATACGTGTCATAGACCTAGAGGAGATTCCTCATAATGAATTACAGACTACTGAGCGTCGCCATTGATGGTACAATTGACGGCGCGTATGCCCGAATTTGTGGGAAACGCCCCCTTTTTGGCTGATTTTGGCGTCTGAGGCAACCTTTGGAGAGCGATAACTAAATAAATTCTGGGCCGCTTCAAAAGCACTCGGGCATACGTGTCATAGACCTAGAGGAGATGCCTCATAATGAATTACAGACTGCTGAGCGTCGCCATTGATGGTACAATTGACGGCGCGTATGCCCGAATTTGTGGGAAACGCCCCCTTTTTGGCTGATTTTGGCGTCTGAGGCAAGCTTTGGAGAGCGATAACTATATAAATTCCGGGCCGCTTCAAAAGCACTCGGGCATACGTGTCATAGACCTAGAGGAGATGCCTCATAATGAATTACAGACTGCTGAGCGTCGCCATTGATGGTACAATTGACGGCGCGTATGCCCGAATTTGTGGGAAACGCCCCCTTTTTGGCTGATTTTGGCGTCTGAGGCAACCTTTGGAGAGCGATAACTAAATAAATTCTGGGCCGCTTCAAAAGCACTCGGGCATACGTGTCATAGACCTAGAGGAGATTCCTTATAATGAATTGCAGACTGCTGAGCGTCGCCATTGATGGTACAATTGACGGCGCGTATGTCCAAAATTGTGGGAATCGCCCCCTTTTGACGGTTGAGGCAAGCTTTGGAGAGCGATAACTAAATAAATTCTGGGTCGCTTCAAAAGCACTCGGGCATATGCGTCGCAGAACTAGAGGAGATGCATTATTATGGCTTATAGAGTGATGAGTGTCGCCATTGATGGTACAATTGGCGGCGCGTATGCCAAATTTGTGGGACACGCCCCTTTTTTGCCTGATTTTGACGTCTGAGGTTGTGATGACTTAAGAGATACTGGGCCGTTTCAAAAGCTCTTGGGTCGCACGCGCAGCAAGCCTACATAAGATTGATTAATTAGCAGTAACAGCGTGCTAAATGTCGCCATAAATGGTACTCTTCATGTCGCGTTGGCCAAAATGTCTGGACCACGCCCACTCATTTTGGCATTTTTATTTTTAATACCATTCTTGGGGGGGGGGGGGGGGGAGAGGAAGTGGAATAGCTGGTGAAATGAAATTTGGACACTTTGTAAAATATTGTTCGGATCAAAAAACGTTTTGACTCTTTAATTATTCAGCGCTTTAAGTATAATGTATTTGAACTAATTACGCGATGAGAACAAAAAAAGAAAAGAAAAAAACCTGCATTCAGGTTCTGTGTTTATCAATTAAGAAAATATTCAGTGTAGTTGCCGTTTTGTTATACATTACATATGTTGCTAAAAAATGTATTTAGGAACGCAACAACGTCACTGAATCCTCGAGTCTCATCACCAACTGCGGATTCCTTTTGGTATTTAAAGTCCTGGGGAACCACTTTAAATTTAAGTAATTTGAAAATAAAAAAGGTTTCCATGGAGCTAGAGACATTGGCTATATATATAGCAAAATGCAACTAAATTGATGGTGTGGTTCTCTTAGGGTTTGCATTGAATGTTGAAAAGACGTATGATTTTTCTGCGGTCGCCATAGGAACCAATGAGTAAAAGTTTGGTTGCATTTTGGCCAGACTTAATATAAACCCAGGACCACAAAATTTCTTGTGGAGGTTGAGGGCAGCGAATTAAAACGTGACAGTAAAGTGCAAAGGGATTGAGTGATTAGTTTTCTTTGTATAAAAAAAGATCGCTTTGCTCCATTGAGTTACGGGCGCCGGCGCAACGGCGGCCGATAGATGGCGTAAGTAGTGGCGGCGCTCGCCTGTCCGAGAATCTTGGGGTTGCAACTTCTGTAGTCCAAAAAGTTAACCCCTGCCTTCCACTGACGTCACTTTTTCATTGTTGCCAGTAGAGACTTTCCGTTTGAAAAACATGGTGAAGACCAAAGCTGTAAATTCAATAACTTCGCGAAAAAACAATATTTTGACCTAATATTTGGGATACTATTTTAGCAATGTTTGTTGGTTAGTTTAGCAAAATTTCAAGCAAATCGGAGACAATGAAAAAAACGGTGGAGTATCCCTTTAAGAGGGCGCGGTACCTCTATTTATTCGGCCGTTTCAGCCACCAGATGGCGCGCGGATCGTAACGTGGTTGAACGAGCAACCTCTAGATGGCGCCAGTATCGAAGTGTGAAAAGGCCCGCATTATCCGCTGCGTGAAGTAGATACCCAAAATGTGTCGTGTGTTCCCGGCGGAAGAAGTTTCTCCCTCCCTCGGGCGCGCTTGGAATGTCTGCGGTCAGTCAGCTCAGTGTGCATAGCATCGGACGTCAGTGGTAATACGCGCGGTGGCCGAGTCCGGCCTCTGCGCTGTGTGATGCAGTGGGTGGCGCTCGTTTCTGTTCGGAGGTAGGAATAAAAATGTCGGTCCCCTTTTTTACGACGCTCGTTTCTATAGCTTTTTTTTTTTTTTTTTTTTTTTATCTCAAGTGATTTAGAGTAGCGCCTCTTCGAAATCGTCCTCTGCGGCGAGCGATTGAGAGTCAGGTTAGCATTTTCTTTTGGTCAGCACTACACGTTCAATGAAGACCTCGGGCGGGGATGTAAATATGCATTGCTTCCCAAAGTGTGTCCAAGGTGCGCAGTGACAATTGGAAATGGTATTGAAGGCGCGCGACCGTCGGTTGGTAAAATACGTGCGTTAGATTCACTTATTCAGTCTAATCATATTTGCCAACGTCTTTTATCTGTTTCAACAAATGACATGGTCGAGTCTATTGATAACCTTAGCTATGTTGGACGTACGGAGTGTCCGGGCTTTCAAAAAATTTGCTTCGTTTATGTGAATGAATATCTGTTTTCTCTTTTCCGTGCCCGGTGCTATGCAAAAATCGCTTAGATGTTATGGCACTGTTGTGCACACTCCAACGTCTTCTCTTTAACGCAGTCTCCTCATTTCTCTCATTCGGAGCTTAAGACTGTTGGCTTCACAGTAAAGGCTGTGCTCTGTGGTTAGGGGCTTCAAACGTAAGCTTGGTGTGTGTGCTGATAAGACATTTTTTGAACTTGACAACGAGCACGTTTACTTTGTCTTTGATGTTCCGCACCTTCCCAAAACAACCAAGAGCAGTCTCCAAGCCCACAAACTTTGCATTGGAAATGAGGTCATTGAGTGGTCTTCTATTGTTCAACTTTATTGTTCTATCCATGAGATGAGCTTGCAATTGGCTCCGAAACTTACTGAGAGACATTTTTTCAAGAACCTTTTTCTAACATAGAAGAAAATTGTGCCCCACACGTACTGAGTGCCTCACTCTTTCTTGCAATCATATCCCTTGTTTATGCCAAGGAACGTCCTGGGGCAGCCATGGCTACAGCCTATTTCTGTGATAGGATGTGCATACGTTTTGAATGTCTAAATAGCTAGAAAAATTCAAGAAGACAGGGCAGAAGTTGCGTCATGCCATTCTGAAGGGAGAATCTGAAATACTTGATTTTCTCCACCAGTAACTCGGACGGATTTCAGCATGGCAGTTCCAAAGTAGGAGGCAGCCATAAGCCATCATTGGGTGGCAAGTTACTATAAAAAGTGTCCTCATGCTCCGGGATGAGCTTTCAAGCAGCCATGACCTTAAGTTCTTACTTACACGACGCCTGCAGCAAGACACACTTGAGAACGTTTTTGGAGCTATATACGACAAATGCTGGGCTGCAACACAAACCCAAAATGTGCATCAGTTCACCTCAGGACTAAAACACAACTGCATAAAGAAAGTGTTCAAACTGTCGGACAATGAAAACGTAGAGGATGACAAGGCTGACCTCCTAAAGGAGTTGCAAATATCTTCGCACCATGAAAGTTTAATTTCAGACATTGTAGAACGTCTTCCAATTGATAACTTCCTGCCACTAGAGGATATTTCTGAGCTGGCATCAGACACCAGGTCTAACATAAATGATGACTCGTCCACTTTTTTATTACGCTTGGGGCTATTTGATCAAGCTTTTGCTTGAACAGACAACTTACAGCTGTGGCTGTAAGTCTAATGAGTCTAATGACTTGACCAGGCCTCACCAGTACTGTCTTGTTCCTAAAGCATACCAAGTGCATGGAAAATTCTTCGGGAACTTAGTAGTACCATCACAGGCTGCCTTTTATTTCATTCAGCAACTAGGAAATCACTTTTTTTTTTTGTATAATAGAGAGTGTGACACATGTTCGAGGAGTGTGTTCCACCTTGTATAGCACACTTTGAGGTCTGGGTGGTTTTAGCCTTTGCCCAGAGGAGTACCACAAAGGGTATTTAAAATTGTTTTGCAGAATACGCTTGTGTTTACATGTTTGATTTCTTAACCGGATTTTAGACAAAGTTCGGTTGCACTCTTCAGTGGCTAGTAAGAACGAGACAGGTTTAACTGTTAGCAGTGTATTAACAGAGGCGGTTGCCAAACCAAAAACAAAAAGTGCTTATTAAGTGGGCGGTGCAGCTTGCTCTCCAAATATTTGTTTCCCCTTTTTCCAGCGAATGTGTATCACGGCTCCGAGCTAACAAAAATATTTGTCCACTTTCTACAAAGTTTCGATAGAAAATAGTGCATAGAGGCTAAAAATATTTGAAAGAAAATGTATCCACTTTTGTATCCACTGTCCATAGTTTTTTAGCCTTGTAAGCAGTGAGAGAGTGCAGGCGAGCTGGTAATCAATCGTCATCTTGTAAACCCTGAGATGGGGAACGATAAAAAAACGGACGAACACAACAAAATCTTTTAGCCGCTTTTTTCTGAAGCCATATTTCTTTTCTGAACGATTTCGGGGAATGTTTAGGGACGTTCAATCTTTTCAGATTTCGAATAGAGCTTTCATTGTTTGGTAATGGCTCGCCCGCAGTGAGTTTGAGGCTATGCAAATTGGTGTTTTTTATATTTGCCGGAAATCAGGAATTTGTACTATCCGGCGTATGCTTCGCACTGTTATTATACTCTTATGACTGGTAATGATAGATATGTTTTATTTATTTTTGCACTTACTTCCCGCACCCGAGTCAGTGTGAAAGTGAATGTATCATACAGCATGTTCTCCATGGAAAGGTTTTGTTAACTTGGTTCCGCTAAGAATCTATTAGGAAGTGTACGAAATGCCGAAGTCCTTTATATTCATTTATTTTTGTGGGTATCGATCTCTTTCGGATAGAACATACAGAGCTTCTGAAGTAAATCATGTATATATGAATATGCTCCAATAAAATGTGTTCGAACCACTTACTGTTGTTGACCCCAAAATGCTCCACCAGCCAGCAGTCAATGCGGCAATTGTGTAACTTCAATGTTTTACAATAGAAAAAGAACAAGAAATATATATACTTCTGCTTTGTGAAGCAAGTTGAAATATAGTTTGACATATTTTGCACGGACTATATCGTAAAAAATAAAGCAAAAGTGCGTCGATATTAAAAAAAAAAAGAAAAGAACAGCGGTTTCGAGAGTCAAGAAGCTCCCGAGAGCCGAGCGAGGCGGGGAGGAAAGAGAGAGAGAAGGGTGCCGGATAACCGGAGCAAAAACGCCCAAACCGAAACCGAAACTAATTTGACCGGAAACGGAATCAGATTATACTTAATACCGCACGCTAGGAGCGCTAGCTGTCACTGGTCTATCTGGGCCGCTGGGGCCTATGGCAGTGTCCGCTCTTCACCCTCTTCACCTTATGTATATTACTCTATGGGGGAAGTGGTGTAGGCGCTGAATGTCTTCCTCCTTTGTGGCTTTTGACAGACGCACAACGAGACTGGCAGAACAAGCGCATGATTCACTTCTTTCGATGGAGGCGTTCTGTCTGTGTATGCGAACATGATATTCTCCCCTTTTAGTAGTTAGTTGTTCTTGCCTTGACTCGGGTCCCAGTGAGTGCGTTGTCATTGTATGCCCACTATTTTTTTTTTTTTTTTTAGTTTATGGTAGTTTTTGCGCTGATGGGGTATCAAGGTAGACGAAAATAAAAAAAAAAGAAACAAACAAAAAAAGTTGTTGTTGCGATCAGGAGCGTTTTTAAAGCCCGGAGCACCTCGCCTCCGTTCCCGTGACCATGTCGCTCCCTTTCGGGGTGTTGTATAGTTTCTAGCCTGGGTGGAACCCAAAAAAAAGGGTCCCTCCCCTCAAAAGGGATTAGAGGGGATTATTTCCCTGGACTGCCGCCCCTGGAAAGGGATAAGCATGGATTATGCTCGGACCGCTTCTTTGCATAAACCCGAGGCAATCGTCGCGCTCTGATAGGACGTTCGACCCGGAGCTTTGTTTGACGCTCTCCGATTATATTAGAGAGAAAGGGAAGTGCATGCGTGGATAGACTGAGTGACGGGGGGCAACGGGGGCTTCAAGAAAGCCGTGAAGTTTCTCGAAATGCGGCTTGTCTTGTTTTGGATCGGTAGAAACACTTCGCTACTTCGAGCAGCGAGCGGCCGCTAAATTAACCGCTGAAAACTCCGTGGAATCTGGCTTGTCTTGGATCGACAGAAACACTTTGCTACTTCGAGCAGCGAGCGGCCGCGAAATTAACCGCTGATGCCGAGTGGTTTTCGTGACGACTCGTCCATGTCTCTTCAATCTGCAAAATGCGGTTTGTTTGCTTCGCTTTTCTACGAGCGTACCGATATTGTGAAGCAAGGTGCGTTTCTCGGGCTTTGCGTAATCAGGATAAATTGTGTTCTTTTCAATACGCGTCGAGTACGTTGCACCGACTCCCTCGTGAACCGCGCGCCCGAAAACCACGAGAGGCAAGGTAAGCGAACGCCTCGGACCCCAGAACCGCGCGAGACGGCAAAGCCCGCCGAGGAGCCTCTTTGCTCTCCTGCTTCTGCGTGTTTTCTCGTACTATGTCGACTTTGCGGAGTAAGAAAAACAAGGGGAAAATAAAAAAAAAAATAAAAAATAAAAGTGAAGGGCAACCACACGCGCGTCTCTTCGTTTTATTATTTGTGTCCCCGTCTCGGATGAATGAGCCGTTCTCCGTCTATACTCCGTTTCACCTTATGTTGTACCGCAGAGAAGGCCAGAAGCGCGAGCTCATAGCGTTGGCACCTGCCCTTGTTGCACGAGAACTTGTACCGTCGAGATGTGCCCTAGAGCAAGGAGCTCGCGCTTGTAGCCTTTCCTGCGGTACAACATTAGGTGAAACAGAGTATAGCCTGCGTTTCTGCCACGAGTTTGGGACGTGTAAGCAACGCAACTCTTCACACTGCTTTTATTTATTTATTTTTTTCCGCTGCGGATTTTTTCAATTTTTATTTGTGCCTGGTTCTGCTACTCTTCTGCTCTCGCCTCCCCTCCCCTTCATAAAAGAAAGGCCCACACAATAACGTGTTCCAGTAGCCTGAAGCAAGTCACTCTCCTATTCTTCACCGTTGAAATGTTTTAGGCTGTACAACAGTAATGTGTGCACACTGAAAAGTAACTTCTTGCTGCAATGTTAGTCGTTTAATATTGGATCACCAGCACAAATATTACTTACCGATGAGTGCCCAGGAAAGCTTAAGAGACACCAGTGCACCCTTCAATGGTTCAAACCACTGCTTCATGCACCACACAGGTGACTGGCATAGTGACAAGCACAACCAGGGTGCTTGCTGTTTAATGTCAGAAACACTTTGGAAAATGCAGTTACCACATGACCCTGAAGTCCTAGAGAATCTTAAACCTTGGTGCCATGCAAAATAACTAAGCTAAAGAAACCGTCAAGAGTCACAACAGGTGCAACCCACAGGTTCTCGTGACTCCACATACCGGGCCGGGCAGCTGTAAATCAGCGAGCAGGTGTCGTAGAGTAGCTGCCACTGCAAGCGGTGCAGTGTCTCATAAAAAGAAACGGTTGCTGGAGAAAGCTCCCATAAATGCAAAGTCTGTGGTGAGCTTGGAGTAGTGATGGCGATCCTGAAGCAAAAAGGATTCAAGCCAAGCCTGTTACTGTGTTCCATGACGTATGGCATCCTCCCCTTACCAGAATTCCTGGCTGTTATTTTCCTTCCTTATGTGCGCGTGCCCCCATCAGCAGCAATAGTAATAATTGCACGTTGCTTCGACAGGACGTGCTGATTTGGAGGGGCCTGGTGACAGAGTGTGTTAGCACACTGCAGCTCACAGTGTGTGGAGCGAAAACTTGCACTGATCGCCCCTGCCCGTTTTGACCTGGATGAGCACTGCACCTACACATGGGCGTGTATTACTGCTATATGAATCATCTTAAAGACTTTGGGCTATCGGTTGTACCGCACTAGTCAAATTTCTCACATAGAGCGTGACAAAGTGTCACCATGCGCTGCCAGACCGACCTTCCTTCTTCTCGACAAATAATGTCCAATTTTCTTTGTTCCTGCTAATTTGGCAGTCGAGTAAAAGAGAAAAAAAAGAACTACTTTTGTGTGTGATGGGAAACGTATAAACCTCTCCATATACCAGGTTTACCTACAGCCACCTGAAAACATCGCACCTCTTCAAGTGTGAAAGAGGGTAGGCCTGCACGCAATCCACTACACTCTGTTTCACATTAATTTGGGAAACTGTAGAAACTGCGGCGTCTGTGCAAGCCGGAGAAGTCTGCTGAGAAATTAGCACACTTGGGAAGAACATACCACCCCATGTACCTAAAGACATTAGATGGTTTTAAAAAGGCATTTATACTTTCAGTCGGCTTGCAAACTCTAGCAAAAATGTTGGTTTGTACCATAGAGGTTTCAGTTTCCCCTGCTTGAACTACTAGGAAAATAACTTCAAATTCACAATAGTGCTGAACGCAACTAAAACACATGGCGGAACGGTGGCCCGAGTCGGCTAGCACGTCTCTGCTCCGGGCATGTGGAGCGAAAGCTCGCGCTGCAGAACCTGGGATCGTGGGCTAAATCCCAGCACTTGCTCATTTCGATCTGGACGAGGATCATACCAGTAGGCGTTTGTGTAATCACTACTACATGATGCACGTTAAAGATCCCAGGCTTTGGGTCATACTGCGCTGGCTAAATTCCTCATCTACAGCGGCAAGCTTGGCACCATTCGAGGCAGGCCGACCTTTCGCTGTCTAAACATCCTCAACACAATGCTACTTTTTTTTTTTTAACTGAAACACGTACAAAAGAAAACATGCCTATGACCTTGTACAGTAATGCATTGAACTGTTTGTGAATGCTTGTGATACACAAACGGGCAAAAGGCAAGAACGAGAGCATGCACATTCACACTGTGGCAGCAAATACACCACAGCAGCCTCCTTTGCCGTTGTTGCCATGGCGGATGGAAGAGCAGGGCAGCGAATGCCGATATGACTGAAAACATTGTAAAAGTTATTGCTTTGCTTTTAATAACAGTTCAAAAAAATTTAAATAGCTTTTCAAAACAAAGCCACGGTAG
This sequence comes from Ixodes scapularis, assembly GCF_016920785.2. NCBI lineage: Eukaryota > Metazoa > Arthropoda > Arachnida > Ixodida > Ixodidae > Ixodes > Ixodes scapularis. The sequence continues at coordinate 2,182,249 of NW_024609855.1, read as the reverse complement.
CAGTACTTTTTGGCGCAGATGGAACAGTCTGCCGCGATGGTGAGGAAATGCTGTAGCCGTTGCCTTTTGCCAAGTTATGGAGAAACACAGCACAGATCATTCCACTCGAAGAGAAGACGCTCCCATGAACCAGAGCACTCAGACGGGACTTTTCCTCGGTGCGTCGTCTGCGTCAAGAAACGAGCTGTACAAATGATTCGTTAGCATGCAACATGGTTCCAAATCTCACATTTAAGCTATTTCAGGTGCAAATTTAGAAGTGGGGGTTAGCATGCAATGCCATACTTGATGAAGAGATTAACAGGGCACAATTGTGCAACCATCTCCTGTGCAAAGGAAACAGAAAACTGAAAACAAGCACATAAACAATGTGCACAGTCAGTCTGCTCTGGCAACAAAACAAAAAAAGCTTTACACCAATTTGGATCGGAACTCATCGAACCCCCTAACAGCGGAGTCTTAAAAAAAAAAACGTAAAAAAATAAAGCACTTGCCAACAAGCAATGATTATGCATATTCAAGGCATTTCGTCGACGAAAAACAAATCCGCCGCCTGAAACCCGGTGCTTGCTAAGCCTTCCAGAAAAAAAAACCAAGGGTGCTTACATTATTGTTGATATTTGTGGCAGTGTTATACACCCAGTCATGTTTACAAACAAACCGGAGCGCCCCTAGCGGACGCCACCGGCGCCGCGCATGCACGATGGAGTGGGGGCAAGAAGCTTGCCGTCGCCCATAAACAAACCATTGAAATGCGATGTTGTTGGCGTCGGTGCGAGTCCCCCTGCCCTTTTTCGCGTTCGAATCGTTGATTCTACGTCTTCCTGGCAATGTCTGACTACTTGAGCGGCCTCAACGAAATTACCGGGGCTCGTTACACCGCAAAACTTTGCGTGAGTAATGCGACATGCAGCGATTCATTCCGCGCGGACGCCGCAGAATGCATGCTTAAGCCTGATTCGCATGATAAGATTTTGCTCGCAATTTTCAGTTGCAACGTCGCTGGGGCTGCAAAAGCATGAACCATAACTGAAATGGTCGACGTCAATACTGAAAATCGCAAGCACAATCAGACCAAGTGAACCAGGCATAACAAGTCAGTGACGCCCACTGGTAACAATGATCAACATCTCCTTGTACCTACTGTTTATATCGAGCCTGCTTAACAACCTTCAAACTTCAGTCTCTTGAGGCCTGCACTTCTTATCACAAGTACCAGGCCAACATTCGGTCTACGGGCCGGTGTCGTCTAAAAGAGGAGACGACAAGCAGAAACGTTTGAAAGAGCACACAACGGTGCGAACGATCAGGCGGCCGTTTAACCTGAAAACGCACTCAGCGTAGTCCGCAGGTGATTCGTACAACTTGACGGTTTTCTGGCGTTCATGTTCATCAAATAAATCTGATGACCACAAGCATCCGTGAACTCAACCCAGAGTTCTTCCCGCCCAAGCAATCGTGGTCCGGCGGCGTCTGGTTTTCCCTCTCAACGGCACATATCCACGTTTTTGGACGAACTGAGCACAAGAATACTGACCTTCAAAGCTTTCTCGACTCTTTTGGTACAGGCCCAGTCGCAGAGTTCTGACGAGAGAGCAGGTTTTTGTCCGGTTCCTTTCAAAACAATGCAGGAATACACGTCTCACATGGGGTACTTTCGCCCACAGCCCCAGACCGAAAGTACGCCCCACACGCCACCACCGCGGTGTGACGTAACAGAGCCGAGTTTGTGTATACAGAAGAGAGGGCGGGGGGACATATAAGTCACATACCTGCCTTTTAGATGTGGCACATGGGACAGAACGCTTGGTACGTTCAGAAGTAAGTTGAATGTGATCAATTATATCCGTAAATAACAATCGCACATTTGTAATTCGAGTGGATGGCCATATTTTTTGCTCCAAACAACCCACCCTGGCAGGCGCTCGACAAGTTGCAGTCGGAGAAGAGTTCATTTGTTACGTCGCTTGCTTCGTATCCCACAGACTACAGGCCACGCTACTTCCAGGCTGGCGCGATTATTGGCTTTGCCACTTGGCGATGCCAGCACGTCACTACTTGGCCCTCTGAGACGCCCCAGGACCGGCCATGACAGCCACGGCTTCGCAGTTGCGTTCAGGTGGACGCGCCAAACTTCCATGGAGCGGCACTGCTCTAGATTGGCGTTTATCTGGTGGTCTCATTGCCTATGCTCCATCCCACAAGTTGTCTGCAGCAGGTGCAAAGGCACGAGCACGTTGCTTTTAAACGTGCCATTCTTGCGCAAGTGCTCATGCAAACAAAGCTCACTGCAGTCCTATGCCTCCGTGCCCTCGCCTTCGTCTTTGCTGCGCACACCCTGCGAGACCGAGTATAGTCGACATCTATGGCTGGTATCAGCACAATTGAAAGCGCGATAAATCTTAAGCTGTCTCTAGGTTCGTATATAAGAACAATCGTGCATTTGCGTCAAGGATCGAGGGAACCAACTATGAGTTTTGCAAAGTATGAAATCGGAACCATATTAGCCTCTCGTGCAATAGACGTAGTAGCCGGAGGCAGTCCCGCCAGTAGGTGAAATTTCTCTGGACGTAATAATGAAATACCTATGCTAGGTGATTAACGCATGAAAGGAGCAGGAGACAACATACCGAGCCCAAAACAGCCATTCATGCGCTGCGCAAACGAACAACATCACAGAAGCAGTAAGGAGGGGGCCGCTAGATGTTTAGTACAGCCCACCACGGGGTACAGCTGAAAATGGCGAAATGCCCACACTTGGCTCGTGCCCTCTCCTTCGTTCGCCCTGCCGAATTCCGTGAAATTGCCCAGATGCACATAGACAGCACGGCAATCGGACAACATGGCGCCACCCTGAAAGCCCCAAGTTGAATGATGTATAGCCATTGACAGGTGTCACCACAAAAATAAGAGTTGCAGCTGCTTGCTTTGGCTTCAATGGTACAAGCTGTGCCAACAGCTCCATCGACCTACTTTGCACAGCTAATACAACCAATGCTAGACAATGATACAATTAGATAGCCAAAGCGGTGCAAGTGACAGCACTCCTAAGCCCCATATTTATTGCTGTAGCAGACACATGGGCCATAGTCACTTGCTGTGTTCGCTATAGTTAGTAATAGCACCCGAACGGCAGCATGGCCTTGCAGTTGTCCCATCTACGGCACAAGCTTATTGCCTTCAAGAATGCTTTGGAATCTCGTAAGCTTGGAGCATGATGGGGCCTAGAGCCTGTGCAGCCAAAGCACAACGGAAGGTGACGAGCGGGTGCTGGAGGCCTGCCAGCTTACCTACAGTGACACGGGACAGGTTTATGAACCTCCGAAAGGATGAGTTCACATGAAATTCACAACCGTTGCATTGTGGATATCGCATTATTTTTGTGTCCGCACGCAAGGGCAACATTTGAGACGCCACGCAGAGTGCTCGCTCATTGCCCGGCAACATCAACATGACTTTTGAGGCGGTTTGCTAGCTTCCGAGCGGCAGGTCACAGCTGCTGTATTATATTGAGTGGTGCCATCTACCCGAAGTCAATGAAAGTGTTCCCTCCCCACTTCCCACTTTGCTGTTGGCCGGCGACTGACGAGCCTGACCTTCGACGCCCAAGTCGGTTTTTTACGGTTTCCCCAATGTGCCCTCATGGCACATCATAAATCGAGCGATCCGAAGGCGGTGTACAGCTGAGGAGCAGAACAACTGCCGGAGTTATTTGGCCGAAGTCCGAAAATCGTTTCGTGGCCCCTTTAAAGACCAGTTTTGCTACGCACAAGCAATCGAAAGGATACAAACGTTTAGATGCCCAACTACCTCGCATAAGGGTGGGTCCAGGAGCCGCCACTGGGAGCAGAATGGTCGACATCCCGCAGGCCAGCTAGGCTTGATGTTTACAAGATCACGGCCAGTCAGTCCGGTTTTGGTGGCGTGTCGTCATGTACACAATTTTGTGCTGCACACACGACTGGTTGGATTGTTTTCATCACTACAGAGCATCGCTCGTTAGAGAAATCGAACGGCTCTTCTTAGTGCTTGTACAGTCGGGGACAAGAGTCCCCAGGACGGGTGAGCTGTGACTGAAACGCATTGCTGTGCCATCTGCCGGCTGGTTGGCTGGTTTCGAGATTACACAAAAGCGCATGCGCGTCCTACTGTGCCTGCAAACATGTGTGTTTTCCCGCTCGTCTGCGGCGCGGCGCCTAACTCGGAATCGGGCACGTGGTAGGGACTCGGAGATGGCGCTTACTGACACGGCACCTATAAAGCAAGAAGTCACGGCAGCTCAACTGAGCGATAAACTCGACTGTTTATAAAGCAAGGTGAGCTGACATGGCGAAATGCGGCGCAATGTCGCAGGCGGTATCTCCAGTTTCGGAATGTGTAGCAGACGCTCGTCAGCCGCAAGCGCCATCTCCGAGGCAGTACCACGCGCCCAATTCCGTGTTAGGCGCCCTGCCACAAAATAGCAGGAAAACACACGTTTGCAGGCACAGTAGAACGCGCATGCGCCTTTGTGTGATCTCAAAACCAGGCGACCCGCCGGCAGATGGCAGAGCAATGCGTTTCAGTCGCAGCTCGCGCATCCTGGGGACTTTTGTACCCGGCTGTACAACTCACCGCAGGCAGGTTAACTTTACCCTGACGAAACATCCATGAAACCTATATGGCAGTTTTTTTGCATTAGCAAACCAACACACCAGTCTGACTGCATTTCGCAAGCAACAAAAGTCTGGCTGCTCTACGAGATGATGATCATCCTTTTGGTGCTCACGGCTTTCAGTGGTGGATAATTGTACGCACTCAAAGATCTGTACACCTTCGATGACTCACATGTAACGAAACTGGTCTTAAAGACTGGAGATCAGGTGGTCGTGGATGTCCGTCGACTCGCAGCCACAGCTCACTGTCTTGGACATGTCACCACTCCCACGCAGACCTCCAGCCACATTCTAACTCTCCTTGCAACAGTAGTGGAAACCCCAGCACAAACACACCGGAGGAGCACTTTCAAGTACAGCACCTTCCACAGGAATACAAGGAAGGCACGCAACCAAACAAAACAACAAAGCACCTCGGTGATGGCTCGCTACCCTTCCTGGAAGAAACAGATTAGTTGCAGGCAGTATGACAGGCACGCCCGTAAGAGACCATGTTGGAATCTAGGCTTCATCACTTTGCTTATGGTGAATTCCCCTCACAGTTCTCAAGCGCTCCCAAAGCGCTCCATTTTGAGCGCACATATTCCGCTTGCAGATCTGGCTCGACTTGGTCATCTTCCGCTCATAGATCTCTGGCAGCTCCCGCTCATTGGAGCGCCTCCAACTCCGCCGAACTAGATCTACAGGATTTCAGAGATCTACATGCAAGTTGACAGAGCACGCTACGTCATTTCCCCTCTCTCGGCGGTGGCTCCACCGACGGCAATCGCTGTGCACGCCTTGCCGCTTCGAGGCAACCAAAAGGTATGCGACGGTGCCGAATGCGGACGTCTTCTTCGTTATTTGTGACATGGGCTCCGTGGTATGTATAATTTCGTCCGGCCTGTGTTGTGTGTTATTTCTGCAGCTAAGCAGTGACAGTTGTCACTGGTCATCGGAAAGATCAGTCAGCTGAGGCGTTGGTGGGCTTGTTAATTTCAAGCAGCGGCCATTTTGAACGGACGAGGGGAGAGCAGGGGGGGGGGGGGGGGGGGAAGGAGTCCCTCTAAAAAGGCGAGTTCATCTTCCCCTCGTCGTTCCGATGCGGGTCCCACAGAGCGGAATTTCGCCTCCCTCGCGGATTTTGGAAAGCACTCCAGATCTACGAGTGGAATTCACCATTAGTTTGAGAATCCGAAAAATAAACGAATGTGGACAAATGCAGTTTTGTTTTGCTCTTTGTATTTCCTTAAAATTCTCGTGGCTAGGAATCGCAGTGAAGAAACAGAAAATAAGAAAAAATTAGACGCAGGGTAATATTGCCGCCCGCAGAGCCACGCTTGGTCACGGTCTTCTAGAAGATTCCCGGTCATTCTCGCAGCAGGCGTAACTGTCCCTCTGCTTTGTTATTCTCGAAAGTGCCAGTTCATCCTCGCCCCGAGCGCGCGACGCTCGAACCTGCTTTGCCGAACTTTCGAGATAGTGACGCACGGTAGATAAGCAGCTGCCCGCGACTATGTCGAGTCAGTCTCAGTCTCGCTAGCGCTCTGTAGTGCCGCCGAATCGCCGCCCGCTTTTCTGCTGCCTCGACGCTCTTCCGTTACTTATTTTTGTTTGGCACAAGTTCGCCCATTAAACCTTTATTTTCAGTTTACTCTTTGCTTTCTCGTCGCCTTAATTCGTGACATTTACTGGTGGAGGTGCGGGGTACAAAACCCGTGCAGCGTACCCCTACAAGAACTCGGTCAACAAGCCCCATTTGCCGACGACCTTCCGTTGAAGACTCGGAGCATCGTGCCAGCCGCCGTCTTCAAGGGCAAGCTCCTGAACTCGGACCCCTGCCGCGGAAATCAAAGAAGAAGACCGCGACGATGGCCGCTCCGCCCGTCGTTGTCCTGCCCGTCGCCCCCCGATCGCCGACCACTTTCCATGGCGAAATCTATGAAGACGTCGAGGACTGGATACTTCACTATGAGCGCGTCGCCCGCCACAACGGATGGAACGCCGAGCAACGCCTCCAGAACCTCTACTTCTCGCTGGAAGGCACCGCAAGACACTGGTTCGAAAACCACGAGGCTTCACTTACATCGTGGGATATCTGCGCCGCCGAGTTGAGGCGAACATTCTCGAACCAACACCGGCGACAGAATGCGGAGGACCTGCTCCAGACGCGGACACAAGCCCCCGATGAAAGCGTGACAAGCTACGTTGAAGACGTGCTACGACTCTGTACACGCGCCGACCCTCAAGCCACCGAGGAGAAGAAGTTGCGCTTCCTCATGAGGGGCGTCAGGAGTGAAATCTTCGGTGGCCTTGTCCGCAGCCCCCCGACGACGGTAGATGGCTTCGTGGCCGAGGCAACCAACATCGAGCGAGCGCTGTTGGCCAGAGCTGTGCACTATCAACGACGCACCGGTGTGTCAACGGTTCCGGCTGTCTCACCACCTCGCTCCGATGTCAATAGTATCGGCATCGAACACCTGCGGCAGATAATCCGCGACGTCGTTCGAGAAGAAATCAGGAAGGTTCTGCCCACTGCCGATCGCCCTGCCTCGCTTTCTATGGCCGAAGTAGTGCGGGAGGAGGTGCAGCGAGCCTTCCAGCAGGAGGCTCCCGTCGACCTGCCACCACCGGAACAACCAACGGTGAGCTACGCCGCCATGACTCGACGACCGCCAGTTCCTGCCCGTCAACCTCCTGCGCCGCAACGACGAGACACACCAGCACCGCCGTACCTCCGACGTCTCGACGACCGACCTCAGTGCGTCCGGCGAGAACAACCGGCGCCCAGGAAGACTGACGTGTGGCGGACGGCTGATCGACGCCCCCTGTGCTACCACTGTGGTGAAGCAGACCACATCTACCGACGATGCCCCTACCGACAGCTGGGCTTACGAGGGTTTGCGCCCAACGACCCTCGACCACGTCTTGGAGAGCGACCTCGGGACATCGAAAACTACCTCCGCCGCTCTTCATCTCCTGAGTCGTCTCGCCGCCGAGGATTCCGTTCACCATCTCCCCGACGCTCGCCATCGCCCTTCCGCCGGTCCCGCCGAGAGAGCCTGTCCCCCTTGCCTCGCCGGGAAAACTGAGTGCGGCAATACCGGGAGGTGGTATTGCCGGTGACGAACGACGCCAATAGCCTCCACTAACGTCGGAGGGCTCCCACACTAGCGACGAAACGGATAGGAGCGACGCTTCTGTGACGGTGTCGAATAACCTCGACGTTATCATCGACGGCCACGACGCGAAGGCACTCGTCGACACCGGAGCAGACTATTCCGTTTTAAGTGGGAAGCTCTCTCGCCGCCTTCGGAAAGTGATGACGCCATGAGATGGCCCGAAAATACGAACCGCCGGCGGACATCTCATCACACCAGTGGGAAGGTGTACTGCGCGCGTGGACATCTACGGAGAGTCTTGCCCCGTCAAATTCGTCGTCCTCAAAGACTGTTCGAGAGACGTCATCCTTGGCATGGACTTCCTTTGTGAGTACGGTGCCGTGATCGACCTTGGAGCAAACAGGTTGACGCTGCGAAAACCCGTGCTACCTCCGGAGGAATCCAAAACGTCGCCAGCCGCCGTCCGAGTCATTGCGGACCACGTGAACCTGCCGCCACGGTCGAGTGTTCTTGTGCCCGTCGTTACCGACGCAGTTGCCAGCGGGAAAGTCCTTCTGGAAGGCAACGTCCAACTGCTTCTCGGAAGAGGAATAGGCGTCGCAAGGGGCGTAGCAGAGCTGCAGGATGGACGTTGTGTGGTCCTCGTGACGAACTTTCGACCGGAGACGCAGCATCTCACGAAAGGTGCCACTATGGGACACGTCGAGGAACTCCAGGCCGACGCCGAAATCGCCGCGATCTCCGACGAGCCCTCGCCATGTCAGCCGTCCAGTACAGTGCCGCCACAGCTCGACGTTAACCCCAAGCTCAGCGCCACGGAACGACGACAGCTCGGAGACCTCCTCGCCGAGTTCGGCGACTGCTTTGCGACGACGTCGAGGGTGCGCCAGACAACAGTTGCGAAACACCGCATCATTACCAACGAGGACGCGCTCCCTGTGCATCGGCCGCCGTACCGGGTCTCCCCAAAGGAACGAGAGGCTATTCACGAACAAGTACAGGAGATGCTCAACGACGAAATCATTCAGCCTTCAAGCAGCCCGTGGGCCTCTCCAGTCGTGCTGGTCACGAAGAAAGACGTGTATCCGCTCCCCCGCATCGACGACACGCTGGACCGGCTGCGCCACTCCCGATACTTTTCGTCGATGGACCTTAAGAGTGGCTACTGGCAGATCGAAGTCGACGAACGGGACCGAGAAAAGACTGCCTTCGTCACGCCCGATGGACTGTTTGAGTTCAAGGTGATGCCCTTCGGACTGTGCACGGCGCCGGCAACGTTCCAACGTGTCATGGACACCGTCCTGGCAGGCCTCAAGTGGCAGAGCTGCCTTGTTTACCTCGATGACGTCGTGGTATTCTCGGCCAACTTCGACGAGCATTTGCGACGCCTTCGGGCCGTTTTAGAGGCAATCAGGACCGCTGGACTCACACTCAAGCCGACGAAGTGCCGGTTTGCCTACGGCGAACTGAAGTTCTTGGGCCACATTGTGAGCAACGAAGGTGTGAGTCCTGACCCTGAGAAAACTCGCGCCGTAGCGGCCTTTCCACCGCCCACCGACAAAAAGGCCGTCCGAAGATTCCTTGGACTTTGCGCATACTACCGGCGATTCGTTCAGGATTTCGCCAAGCTTTCTGCGCCGCTAACGCGCCTTACGAAAGACGCCGTGAACTTCGAATGGGGTGGAGAACAACAACAGGCATTCGACGAACTAAAGCGACGGCTCCAGTCACCACCGATTCTCGGCCACTTCGACCAATCAGCCGAAACAGAGGTCCACACGGACGCCAGTAATACAGGACTCGGAGCGGTACTGGTCCAACGACAAGACGGTGCGGAGCGCGTGATCGCATACGCTAGCCGGACGCTGTCGAACGCGGAACGCAATTACTCAACGACCGAGAAGGAATGTCTGGCCGTCGTCTGGGCCATCACGAAATTCCGCGCATACCTGTACGGAACTCCTTTTCGGGTGGTCACCGACCACCATTCGCTGTGTTGGTTAGCGAGCCTGAAGGACCCATCGGGACGCCTCGCTCGATGGAGCCTACGACTGCAGGAGTACGACGTAACCGTGGTCTACAAGTCAGGCCGAAAACACAGCGACGCCGACTCCCTGTCCAGAGCCCCTGTCGAGTCAGCTACCGGATGTGCCAAAGACGACGACGACGACGACCACTTTCTTGGCGCGGTGAGCATTCACGGCATGGCAGCGCTCCAGCGGGACGATCCTGAGTTGCGTGCATTGATCGACCACTTGGAGGGACGAGGGGGTACGATTCCCCGAGCCTTCTCACGTGACCTGCCACGATTCACCGTCCGGAGAGGTATCCTCTATAAAGAAAACTTCGGGGACAACAACTCGACGTGGCTGCTAGTGATTCCTGCTGGTCTTCGAGAAGAGATCTTCCAAGCCTGCCACGACGACCCAACATCTGGTCACCTTGGCTACAGTAGGACTCTTGCACGGATCCGAGAAAAATACTACTGGCCCAAGCTTCCGAAGACTGTCCACCTCTACGTCCGTTCGTGCCACGAATGCCAACGACGTAAGAAACCACCGACGAAGCCGGCAGGTCTCTTGCAACCGATCGCGCCCCCGACTGCACCATTCCAGCAGGTTGGAATGGATCTTCTCGGACCTTTCCCACCGTCGGCGCAGGGAAACCGGTGGATAATCGTGGCAACTGATTATCTCACCAGGTACGCCGAGACAAAAGCACTCCCGTCGGGGACCGCCGTGGAAGTAGCCAAATTCTTCGTGGAGTCTATCGTCCTCCGACACGGCGCTCCCCAAGTCCTGATTACGGACCGAGGATCCTCGTTCATGGCGCAACTGACACAAGAGATACTCCGCCTGAGCCACACCGACCACCGCCGGACCACGGCATACCACCCGCAGACCAACGGGTTGACGGAGCGACTAAACAAGACCATCGCCGACATGATTTCTATGTACGTTGACGTGGAACACAAGACGTGGGATGAAGTGCTGCCCTACGTCACGTTTGCGTACAACACGGCGATTCAAGAAACTACCGGCATTACACCCTTTCAGCTGGTGCACGGCAGAAAGGTGACGACGATGCTCGACGCCATGCTGCCCCACAACCCGACGGACGACGGCACTGACGACGCCCAGCTGGTCACCCAACGAGCAGAAGAAGTACGCCAACTAGCCCGTCTTCGAATAAAGGACCAGCAACGTGTGGACGCTGGCCGGTACAATCTTCGCCGCCGCGACATGGAGTTCCAGCCCGGAGACAGGGTATGGGTGTGGACGCCCATTCGCCGCCGCGGCCTCAGCGAGAAACTGTTAAAACGCTACTTCGGACCCTACAAGGTCATCCGCCGCCTTGGGGACTTGAACTACGAGGTGCTCCCCGACGGAACTCGCCCATCAGGACGCCGCCAGCCACGACCCGAAGTCGTCCACGTAGTTCGACTCAAGCCGTTCTACGCGCGTTAGGATTGTGACACTGCATGTTTGTTTTGTTTCGCCGTAATTGTTTTAGCCATTTCAGTTTTCCTTTCGTTTTGCATCGGGGCGATGCACTTTTAAAAGGGGGGGATAATGCCGCCCGCAGAGCCACGCTTGGTCACGGTCTTCTAGAAGATTCCCGGTCATTCTCGCAGCAGGCGTAACTGTCCCTCTGCTTTGTTATTCTCGAAAGTGCCAGTTCATCCTCGCCCCGAGCGCGCGACGCTCGAACCTGCTTTGCCGAACTTTCGAGATAGTGACGCACGGTAGATAAGCAGCTGCCCGCGACTTTGTCGAGTCAGTCTCAGTCTCGCTAGCGCTCTGTAGTGCCGCCGAATCGCCGCCCGCTTTTCTGCTGTCTCGACGCTCTTCCGTTACTTATTTTTGTTTGGCACAAGTTCGCCCATTAAACCTTTATTTTCAGTTTACTCTTTGCTTTCTCGTCGCCTTAATTCGTGACAATATGCAGCCTCTTATCTTCAACGATGTCCGTCGTTCCGCTCTCGCTCCTCAATAGTTTGCCGGCAGCTTCCCCGGAGGCGACGCTGAAGCTTTCCGGACATGCGGGAAGTGAAACATTTGATCAAAGCAGGGCTCTTTGACAAGGCTGAGTCACATGTTCCTTACGAAAGGAACTTCACTTACTGGCGATGTTCTGGAATGCCGACGTCAGAGAGCGCTTTCAAAGCAACAAACACATACCTTTCATGGTGTTACACGGACAGCACGAGCACGCGCAGCCCCAATAAGCCGTCTCGACAACGCAAACCTTTGTTTCTTTGTGAGATATAACTACAGATTTTATAAAAGAGCGTACCTCCGCTGGTACGATTTCAGCTACTAAATATGAGGACTCGGGTGTGCAGAGAAAGAAACGAACGAGAAGACGTTTCGAGCAAGAGTTATTTGACGAAAGCGATTGCTATTTCTGCATCCTTAAATACTTCTTACTGTACTAATATAGAGATTGCCTGGAAATGCTCGAAAGTTGACCATGGAAGTGAAAGTGAACGTACCGACTCATCTCGCAGCACAAAATCGCCATCTTGACATTCCGATTTGGATTTGGATTGGATCGATGAATGGATGATAACGGCTAGTGACCAGTGTTGCCGAGATGCTCCCTTCTTTTTTTTTTTTTTTTCTGATTGCAATCCAATTTAACATTTTTTTCAAGATTTTCTAGATTCCGCCGGGGAGATTTCTTGACTTACTGGTAGCCTTTTTAAAACGTGTTAAAATTATTGTGAAAATTTAAGTGAAAAGTAAACCAGATCATGCCTAATCAACACCTCGCTTGCGTTTACGATTTTTGTCCTTGTGGTCCGGGGTTTGATCTTTCCTTCTCTTCGTTTTGAACGAAATCATTAGGCTGGATATGCCCGAAAAACAATTTACGCAGGTTAACAAACCTTCTAATCTCTGTTATTCCCCGACACGTCGTCAAAATCCCGGGCCCTGGGATTTGGAAGATTCGTTAGGCCTAAGGATTGTTGGCCCGTCGGTCATTGGGATAATGGCTTAATGTGCCATATCAGCGGAGTCAGCATGTTTTCTGATGGGCTTAAGCGGCTAAAGCCAAGGTGCCATGCTGGTTGCCGCACCGCGGCATTCAGGCAGTTGTTTTAATACGGGAGAATGAATTTCGAGCGAACGCGTTTGTTTCATCGATACGTCTTCCCACGTTTTGGGGACATTTCTTTTGTTGCGACGTTGCCATGAATATGCATGGCACCCTTGGTTTGAGATAAATAGGTCTGGTTGCGACAACGTGTACGCCGCTACGTTTAGGTAGTTTAGTGACACCGGGTTCTGCGTACTGCGAAGACTTGTCCCGATGACTCTCGTTGCTGTCTATCCAATCACTCTGATCCAACGTAAGTGTGGTGACTGAGCTAGCCCGCGTATTTGATGTTGTTCTGTCATAGCAAAACTCCCTTCACCAGCAAGCTCACTGGAGCGAAGGCTACGGGCCATACAGAGCTCACTGGAGCTAAGGCTTTTTTGGCAAATCGTTTCCAAATCAAGGATTTGTTAGAAATAACATAAAGAGCACAGACGTTCGGTAAAACCGAGACTTTGTCTTCGTCTCGGGTGTACCAAAGTGTTGAAAAGTTTTGTTTTCTCATTTGTAAGGGCTGTTACTTTTCTCCTGTGCTTTGGATATCTAGATGGTAGCAGTGTGTCCGTGATAATATGTAGCACCACACTTGCGTTGGATCAGAGTGATTGGATAGACAGCAACGAGAGTCATCGGGACAAGTCTTCGCAGTACGCAGAACCCGGTGTCACTAAACTAACTAAACGTAGCGGCGTACACGTTGTCGCAACCAGACCTATTTATCTCAAACCAAGGGTGCCATGCATATTCATGGCAACGTCGCAACAAAAGAAATGTCCCCAAAACGTGGGAAGACGTATCGATGAAACAAACGCGTTCGCTCGAAATTCATTCTCCCGTATTAAAACAACTGCCTGAATGCCGCGGTGCGGCAACCAGCATGGCACCTTGGCTTTAGCCGCTTAAGCCCATCAGAAAACATGCTGACTCCGCTGATATGGCACATTAAGCCATTATCCCAATGACCGACGGGCCAACAATCCTTAGGCCTAACGAATCTTCCAAATCCCAGGGCCCGGGATTTTGACGACGTGTCGGGGAATAACAGAGATTAGAAGGTTTGTTAACCTGCGTAAATTGTTTTTCGGGCATATCCAGCCTAATGATTTCGTTCAAAACGAAGAGAAGGAAAGATCAAACCCCGGACCACAAGGACAAAAATCGTAAACGCAAGCGAGGTGTTGATTAGGCATGATCTGGTTTACTTTTCACTTAAATTTTCACAATAATTTTAACACGTTTTAAAAAGGCTACCAGTAAGTCAAGGAATCTCCCCGGCGGAATCTAGAAAATCTTGAAAAAAATGTTAAATTGGATTGCAATCAGAAAAAAAAAAAAAAAAAAAGAAAAGAAGGGAGCATCTCGGCAACACTGGTCACTAGCCGTTATCATCCATTCATCGATCCAATCCAAATCCAAATCGGAATGTCAAGATGGCGACTTTTGTGCTGCGAGATGAGTCGGTACGTTCACTTTCACTTCCATGGTCAACTTTCGAGCATTTCCAGGCAATCTCTATATTAGTACAGTAAGAAGTATTTAAGGATGCAGAAATAACAATCGCTTTTGTCAAATAACTCTTGCTCGAAACGTCTTCTCGTTCGTTTCTTTCTCTGCACACCCGAGTCCTCATATTTAGTAGCTGAAATCGTACCAGCGGAGGTACGCTCTTTTATAAAATCTGTAGTTATATCCCACAAAGAAACAAAGGTTTGCGTTGTCAAGACGGCTTATTGGGGCTGCGCGTGCTCGTGCTGTCCGTGTAACACCATGAAAGGTATGTGTTTGTTGCTTTGAAAGCGCTCTCTGACGTCGGCATTCCAGAACATCGCCAGTAAGTGAAGTTCCTTTCGTAAGGAACATGTGACTCAGCCTTGTCAAAGAGCCCTGCTTTGATCAAATGTTTCACTTCCCGCATGTCCGGAAAGCTTCAGCGTCGCCTCTGGGGAAGCTGCCGGCAAACTATTGAGGAGCGAGAGCGGAACGACGGACATCGTTGAAGATAAGAGGCTGCATATTACCCTGCGTCTAATTTTTTCTTATTTTCTGTTTCTTCACTGCGATTCCTAGCCACGAGAATTTTAAGGAAATACAAAGAGCAAAACAAAACTGCATTTGTCCACATTCGTTTATTTTTTGGATTCTCAAACTAATGGTGAATTCCACTCGTAGATCTGGAGTGCTTTCCAAAATCCGCGAGGGAGGCGAAATTCCGCTCTGTGGGCCCCGCATCGGAACGACGAGGGGAAGATGAACTCGCCTTTTTAGAGGGACTCCTTCCACCCCCCCCCCCCCCCTGCTCTCCCCTCGGCCGTTCAAAATGGCCGCTGCTTGAAATTAACAAGCCCACCAACGCCTCAGCTGACTGATCTTTCCGATGACCAGTGACAACTGTCACTGCTTAGCTGCAGAAATAACACACAACACAGGCCGGACGAAATTATACATACCACGGAGCCCATGTCACAAATAACGAAGAAGACGTCCGCATTCGGCACCGTCGCATACCTTTTGGCCGCCTCGAAGCGGCAAGGCGTGCACAGCGATTGCCGTCGGTGGAGCCACCGCCGAGAGAGGGGAAATGACGTAGCGTGCTCTGTCAACTTGCATGTAGATCTCTGAAATCCTGTAGATCTAGTTCGGCGGAGTTGGAGGCGCTCCAATGAGCGGGAGCTGCCAGAGATCTATGAGCGGAAGATGACCAAGTCGAGCCAGATCTGCAAGCGGAATATGTGCGCTCAAAATGGAGCGCTTTGGGAGCGCTTGAGAACTGTGAGGGGAATTCACCATAAGCAAAGTGATGAAGCCTAGATTCCAACATGGTCTCTTACGGGCGTGCCTGTCATACTGCCTGCAACTAATCTGTTTCTTCCAGGAAGGGTAGCGAGCCATCACCGAGGTGCTTTGTTGTTTTGTTTGGTTGCGTGCCTTCCTTGTATTCCTGTGGAAGGTGCTGTACTTGAAAGTGCTCCTCCGGTGTGTTTGTGCTGGGGTTTCCACTACTGTTGCAAGGAGAGTTAGAATGTGGCTGGAGGTCTGCGTGGGAGTGGTGACATGTCCAAGACAGTGAGCTGTGGCTGCGAGTCGACGGACATCCACGACCACCTGATCTCCAGTCTTTAAGACCAGTTTCGTTACATGTGAGTCATCGAAGGTGTACAGATCTTTGAGTGCGTACAATTATCCACCACTGAAAGCCGTGAGCACCAAAAGGATGATCATCATCTCGTAGAGCAGCCAGACTTTTGTTGCTTGCGAAATGCAGTCAGACTGGTGTGTTGGTTTGCTAATGCAAAAAAACTGCCATATAGGTTTCATGGATGTTTCGTCAGGGTAAAGTTAACCTGCCTGCGGTGAGTTGTACAGCCGGGTACAAAAGTCCCCAGGATGCGCGAGCTGCGACTGAAACGCATTGCTCTGCCATCTGCCGGCGGGTCGCCTGGTTTTGAGATCACACAAAGGCGCATGCGCGTTCTACTGTGCCTGCAAACGTGTGTTTTCCTGCTATTTTGTGGCAGGGCGCCTAACACGGAATTGGGCGCGTGGTACTGCCTCGGAGATGGCGCTTGCGGCTGACGAGCGTCTGCTACACATTCCGAAACTGGAGATACCGCCTGCGACATTGCGCCGCATTTCGCCATGTCAGCTCACCTTGCTTTATAAACAGTCGAGTTTATCGCTCAGTTGAGCTGCCGTGACTTCTTGCTTTATAGGTGCCGTGTCAGTAAGCGCCATCTCCGAGTCCCTACCACGTGCCCGATTCCGAGTTAGGCGCCGCGCCGCAGACGAGCGGGAAAACACACATGTTTGCAGGCACAGTAGGACGCGCATGCGCTTTTGTGTAATCTCGAAACCAGCCAACCAGCCGGCAGATGGCACAGCAATGCGTTTCAGTCACAGCTCACCCGTCCTGGGGACTCTTGTCCCCGACTGTACAAGCACTAAGAAGAGCCGTTCGATTTCTCTAACGAGCGATGCTCTGTAGTGATGAAAACAATCCAACCAGTCGTGTGTGCAGCACAAAATTGTGTACATGACGACACGCCACCAAAACCGGACTGACTGGCCGTGATCTTGTAAACATCAAGCCTAGCTGGCCTGCGGGATGTCGACCATTCTGCTCCCAGTGGCGGCTCCTGGACCCACCCTTATGCGAGGTAGTTGGGCATCTAAACGTTTGTATCCTTTCGATTGCTTGTGCGTAGCAAAACTGGTCTTTAAAGGGGCCACGAAACGATTTTCGGACTTCGGCCAAATAACTCCGGCAGTTGTTCTGCTCCTCAGCTGTACACCGCCTTCGGATCGCTCGATTTATGATGTGCCATGAGGGCACATTGGGGAAACCGTAAAAAACCGACTTGGGCGTCGAAGGTCAGGCTCGTCAGTCGCCGGCCAACAGCAAAGTGGGAAGTGGGGAGGGAACACTTTCATTGACTTCGGGTAGATGGCACCACTCAATATAATACAGCAGCTGTGACCTGCCGCTCGGAAGCTAGCAAACCGCCTCAAAAGTCATGTTGATGTTGCCGGGCAATGAGCGAGCACTCTGCGTGGCGTCTCAAATGTTGCCCTTGCGTGCGGACACAAAAATAATGCGATATCCACAATGCAACGGTTGTGAATTTCATGTGAACTCATCCTTTCGGAGGTTCATAAACCTGTCCCGTGTCACTGTAGGTAAGCTGGCAGGCCTCCAGCACCCGCTCGTCACCTTCCGTTGTGCTTTGGCTGCACAGGCTCTAGGCCCCATCATGCTCCAAGCTTACGAGATTCCAAAGCATTCTTGAAGGCAATAAGCTTGTGCCGTAGATGGGACAACTGCAAGGCCATGCTGCCGTTCGGGTGCTATTACTAACTATAGCGAACACAGCAAGTGACTATGGCCCATGTGTCTGCTACAGCAATAAATATGGGGCTTAGGAGTGCTGTCACTTGCACCGCTTTGGCTATCTAATTGTATCATTGTCTAGCATTGGTTGTATTAGCTGTGCAAAGTAGGTCGATGGAGCTGTTGGCACAGCTTGTACCATTGAAGCCAAAGCAAGCAGCTGCAACTCTTATTTTTGTGGTGACACCTGTCAATGGCTATACATCATTCAACTTGGGGCTTTCAGGGTGGCGCCATGTTGTCCGATTGCCGTGCTGTCTATGTGCATCTGGGCAATTTCACGGAATTCGGCAGGGCGAACGAAGGAGAGGGCACGAGCCAAGTGTGGGCATTTCGCCATTTTCAGCTGTACCCCGTGGTGGGCTGTACTAAACATCTAGCGGCCCCCTCCTTACTGCTTCTGTGATGTTGTTCGTTTGCGCAGCGCATGAATGGCTGTTTTGGGCTCGGTATGTTGTCTCCTGCTCCTTTCATGCGTTAATCACCTAGCATAGGTATTTCATTATTACGTCCAGAGAAATTTCACCTACTGGCGGGACTGCCTCCGGCTACTACGTCTATTGCACGAGAGGCTAATATGGTTCCGATTTCATACTTTGCAAAACTCATAGTTGGTTCCCTCGATCCTTGACGCAAATGCACGATTGTTCTTATATACGAACCTAGAGACAGCTTAAGATTTATCGCGCTTTCAATTGTGCTGATACCAGCCATAGATGTCGACTATACTCGGTCTCGCAGGGTGTGCGCAGCAAAGACGAAGGCGAGGGCACGGAGGCATAGGACTGCAGTGAGCTTTGTTTGCATGAGCACTTGCGCAAGAATGGCACGTTTAAAAGCAACGTGCTCGTGCCTTTGCACCTGCTGCAGACAACTTGTGGGATGGAGCATAGGCAATGAGACCACCAGATAAACGCCAATCTAGAGCAGTGCCGCTCCATGGAAGTTTGGCGCGTCCACCTGAACGCAACTGCGAAGCCGTGGCTGTCATGGCCGGTCCTGGGGCGTCTCAGAGGGCCAAGTAGTGACGTGCTGGCATCGCCAAGTGGCAAAGCCAATAATCGCGCCAGCCTGGAAGTAGCGTGGCCTGTAGTCTGTGGGATACGAAGCAAGCGACGTAACAAATGAACTCTTCTCCGACTGCAACTTGTCGAGCGCCTGCCAGGGTGGGTTGTTTGGAGCAAAAAATATGGCCATCCACTCGAATTACAAATGTGCGATTGTTATTTACGGATATAATTGATCACATTCAACTTACTTCTGAACGTACCAAGCGTTCTGTCCCATGTGCCACATCTAAAAGGCAGGTATGTGACTTATATGTCCCCCCGCCCTCTCTTCTGTATACACAAACTCGGCTCTGTTACGTCACACCGCGGTGGTGGCGTGTGGGGCGTACTTTCGGTCTGGGGCTGTGGGCGAAAGTATCCCATGTGAGACGTGTATTCCTGCATTGTTTTGAAAGGAACCGGACAAAAACCTGCTCTCTCGTCAGAACTCTGCGACTGGGCCTGTACCAAAAGAGTCGAGAAAGCTTTGAAGGTCAGTATTCTTGTGCTCAGTTCGTCCAAAAACGTGGATATGTGCCGTTGAGAGGGAAAACCAGACGCCGCCGGACCACGATTGCTTGGGCGGGAAGAACTCTGGGTTGAGTTCACGGATGCTTGTGGTCATCAGATTTATTTGATGAACATGAACGCCAGAAAACCGTCAAGTTGTACGAATCACCTGCGGACTACGCTGAGTGCGTTTTCAGGTTAAACGGCCGCCTGATCGTTCGCACCGTTGTGTGCTCTTTCAAACGTTTCTGCTTGTCGTCTCCTCTTTTAGACGACACCGGCCCGTAGACCGAATGTTGGCCTGGTACTTGTGATAAGAAGTGCAGGCCTCAAGAGACTGAAGTCTGAAGGTTGTTAAGCAGGCTCGATATAGACAGTAGGTACAAGGAGATGTTGATCATTGTTACCAGTGGGCGTCACTGACTTGTTATGCCTGGTTCACTTGGTCTGATTGTGCTTGCGATTTTCAGTATTGACGTCGACCATTTCAGTTATGGTTCATGCTTTTGCAGCCCCAGCGACGTTGCAACTGAAAATTGCGAGCAAAATCTTATCATGCGAATCAGGCTTAAGCATGCATTCTGCGGCGTCCGCGCGGAATGAATCGCTGCATGTCGCATTATTCACGCAAAGTTTTGCGGTGTAACGAGCCCCGGTAATTTCGTTGAGGCCGCTCAAGTAGTCAGACATTGCCAGGAAGACGTAGAATCAACGATTCGAACGCGAAAAAGGGCAGGGGGACTCACACCGACGCCAACAACATCGCATTTCAATGGTTTGTTTATGGGCGACGGCAAGCTTCTTGCCCACACTCCATCGTGCATGCGCGGCGCCGGTGGCGTCCGCTAGGGGCGCTCCGGTTTGTTTGTAAACATGAGTTGGTGTATAACGCTGCCACAAATATCAACAATAATGTAAGCACCCTTGTTTTTTTTTTCTGGAAGGCTTAGCAAGCACTGGGTTTGAGGCGGCGGATTTGTTTTTCGTCGACGAAATGCCTTGAATATGCATAATCTAGGGGGTTCAATGAGTTCCGATCCAAATTGGTGTAAAGCTTTTTTTGTTTTGTTGCCAGAGCAGACTGACTGTGCACATTGTTTATGTGCTTGTTTTCAGTTTTCTGTTTCCTTTGCACAGGAGATGGTTGCACAATTGTGCCCTGTTAATCTCTTCATCAAGTATGGCATTGCATGCTAACCCCCACTTCTAAATTTGCACCTGAAATAGCTTAAATGTGAGATTTGGAACCATGTTGCATGCTAACGAATCATTTGTACAGCTCGTTTCTTGACGCAGACGACGCACCGAGGAAAAGTCCCGTCTGAGTGCTCTGGTTCATGGGTGCGTCTTCTCTCCGAGTGGAATGATCTGTGCTGTGTTTCTCCATAACTTGGCAAAAGGCAACGGCTACAGCATTTCCTCACCATCGCGGCAGACTGTTCCATCTGCGCCAAAAAGTACTGCTACCGTGGCTTTATTTTGAAAAGCTATTAATCTAAATTTTTTTGAACTGTTATTAAAAGCAAAGCAATAACTTTTACAATGTTTTCAGTCATATCGGCATTCGCTGCCCTGCTCTTCCATCTGCCATGGCAACAACGGCAAAGGAGGCTGCTGTGGTGTAGTTGCTGCCACAGTGTGAATGTGCATGCTCTTGTTCTTGCCTTTTGCCCGTTTGTGTATCACAAGCATTCACAAACAGTTCGATGCATTACTGTACAAGGTCATAGGCATGTTTTCTTTTGTACGTGTTTCAGTTAAAAAAAAAAAAGTAGCATTGTGTTGAGGATGTTTAGACAGCGAAAGGTCGGCCTGCCTCGAATGGTGCCAAGCTTGCCGCTGTAGATGAGGAATTTAGCCAGGGCAGTATGACCGAAAGCCTGGGATCTTTAACGTGCATCATGTAGTAGTGATTACACAAACGCCTACTGGTATGATCCTTGTCCAGATCGAAATGAGCAAGTGCTGGGATTTAGCCCACGATCCCAGGTTCTGCAGCGCAAGCTTTCGCTCCACATGCCCGGAGCTGAGACGTGCTAGCCGACTCGGGCCACCGTTCCGCCATGTGTTTTAGTTGCGTTCAGCACTATTGCGAATTTGAAGTTATTTTCCTAGTAGTTCAAGCAGGGGAAATTGAAACTTCTATGGTACAAACCAACATTTTTGCTAGAGTTTGCAAGCCGACTGAAAGTATGAATGCCTTTTTAAAACCATCTAATGTCTTTAGGTACATGGGGTATGTTCTTCCCAAGTGTGCTAATTTTACAGCAGACTCCTCCGGCTTGCACAGACGCCGCAGTTTCTACAGTTTCCCAAATTAATGTGAAACAGAGTGTAGTGGATTGCGTGCAGGCCTACCCTCTTTCACACTTGAAGAGGTGCAATGTTTTCAGGTGGCTGTAGGTAAACCTGGTATATGGAGAGGTTTATACGTTTCCCATCACACACAAAAGTAGTTCTTTTTTTTTCTCTTTTACTCGACTGCCAAATTAGCAGGAACAAAGAAAATTGGACATTATTTGTCGAGAAGAAGGAAGGTCGGTCTGGCAGCGCATGGTGACACTTTGTCACGCTCTATGTGAGAAATTTGACTTGTGCGGGTACAACCGATAGCCCAAAGTCTTTAAAATGATTCATATAGCAGTAATGCACGCCCATGTGTAGGTGCAGTGCTCATCCAGGTCAAAACGGGCAGGGGCGATCAGTGCAAGTTTTCGCTCCACACACTGCGAGCTGCAGTGGGCTAACACACTCTGCCACCAGGCCCCTCCACATCAGCACGTCCTGTCGAAGCAACGTGCAATTATTACTACTGCTGCTGATGGGGGCACGCACACGTAAGGAAGGAAAATAACAGCCAGGAATTCTGGTAAGGGGAGGATGCCATACGTCATGGAACACAGGAACAGGCTTGGCTTGAATCCTTTTTGCTTCGGGATCACTATCACTACTCCAAGCTCACCACAGACTTTGCATTCATGGGAGCTTTCTCCAGCAACCGTTTCTTTTTATGAGACACTGCACCGCTTGCAGTGGCAGCTACTCTACGACACCTGCTCGCTGATTTACAGCTGCCCGGCCCGGTATGTGGAGTCACGATAACCTGTGGGTTGCACCTGTTGTGACTCTTCCTTGGCGGTTTCTTTAGCTTAGTTATTTTGCATGGCACCAAGGTTTAAGGTTCTCTAGGACTTCAGGGTCATGTGGTAACTGCATTTTCCAAAGTGTTTCTGACATTAAACAGCAAGCACCCTGGTTGTGCTTGTCACTATGCCACAGTCACCTGTGTGGTGCATGAAGCAGTGGTTTGAACCGTTGAAGGGTGCACTGGTGTCTCTTAAGCTGTCCTGGGCACTCATCGGTAAGTAATATTTGTGCTGGTGATCCAATATTCAACGACAAACATTGCAGCAAGAAGTTACTTTTCAGTGTGCACACATTACTGTTGTACAGCCTAAAATATTTCAACGGTGAAGAATAGGAGAGTGACTTGCTTCAGGCTACTGGAACACGTTATTGTGTGGGCCTTTCTTTTATGGAGGGGAGGGGAGGCGAGAGCAGAAGATTAGCAGAACCAGGCACAAATAAAAATTGAAAAAATCCGCAGCGGAAAAAAATAAATAAATAAAAGCAGTGTGAAGAGTTGCGTTGCTTACACGTCACAAACTCGTGTCAAAAACGCAGGCTATACTCTGTTTCACCTAGTGTTGTACCGCAGGAAAGGCTACAAGCGCGAGCTCCTTGCTCTAGAGCACAGCTCGACGGTACAAGTTCTCGTGCAACAAGGGCAGCTGCCAACGCTATGAGCTCGCGCTTCTGGCCTTCTCTAATAAAACGAAGAGACGCGCGTGTGGTTGCCCTTCACTTTTATTTTTTTTTATTTTCCCCTTGTTTTTCTTACTCCGCAAAGCGGACATAGTACGAGAAAACACGCAGAAGTAGGAGAGCAAAGAGGCTCCTCGGCGGGCTTTGCCGTCTCGCGCGTTTCTGGGGTATTCGTATTCGAGTTTGGATCATTGGTAAAATGTATGGGCTGCGCGGAACTGAGCGCTGCGTGACAACCATACGTGCGTTCATCGGTGGTTTTGTACGTCACCACCATCGGCAAAGTGGGCGACTGAGCACGTCTACCGGTGCAAGGCGAGCTTCGCGCGGATGATCACGGAGGATGATGATAAAAGCGGCCGACGCGATCGCGGGGTGAAACGGTCGACGGGACGATACGCATTCAACCGGAGTCTGGGTTGTTTAATGCACAAGCCCTAGCACGTCCACACACACACACGCACAAAGAAACATTACTTGTGAAACTGGAACGGAATTAACACAATACAATTTTCGCATAAAATGCACACAATCGCCGATGTCGTGTTCGCGTTGACAGCGCGGTTTGTCGGTCGTGGGAACAGCGCCGTCACTTTCGAATAGCCAACAAGATCCGACCCGACATGAAGAAGTCGGAAGCGCCATCCGCCGCCCTCGCGGCTCTCCGCCGTCACTCTAGCCGATGTATTTTTCTCCTAGCCGAGCTAAACCATTTGGCGTAGTCAAGCCAAGACGCCTTGAAGTTTACTTTTCGGCCGCTAACAGCGCTTGACGAGGTCGCCCGAGGTCGTATCACTCCCACCCCACCTGTCCCCTCCAACCCTTCCACACATTCCCGAGACCCGTCCGTTCCCCCTTCCTCTCTACCATAATGACCCGGCTGTTCCCCCTTCCTCTCTACCATAATGACCGCACCCTTCTTAGCATACGGAGCGGACCACCCCACCCACCAAAAGCTCCCCACGTTATCGCTGCA
This sequence comes from Ixodes scapularis, assembly GCF_016920785.2. Classification (NCBI taxonomy): domain Eukaryota; kingdom Metazoa; phylum Arthropoda; class Arachnida; order Ixodida; family Ixodidae; genus Ixodes; species Ixodes scapularis. The sequence goes on along the minus strand of NW_024609855.1, from coordinate 2,158,145 downwards.
ATCAGCGTGAGACTCCCTCCCTCTCCCCCTCATTAGGGAGGGTCCCCGTTTTGAAGGCGGATTCCGGGCCGGATTCCGAACTATACCCAATACTTATTTCTACAGTCGTGAAAATACCGTCCTCCTCTTACTCCCCCCTCCCCCCCTCCCCTCCCCCTCCCCTCCCCCTCCCCCTCCCCACCCCCGGTCAGGGTGTCCCGCATTCCACCAACAGGAAGGTGGTCACCCTAGACCGTGTGTTCGCGTATCAGTAGTGTAACAAGAAGATGAGATCGTAAACTGTCGGGCATTGATGCCGAAGGTCGGGCCGTGATCGGAGGGGGCGGGGTGTCGCAGGTTGACATTCCGCTTTACATTAAAAAGTTTAAAACCATTTGAGGGATTACGTGCAATCGATCAACGTGCGGATAGCCATGTTGGAACGCTGGTCTGAACAGTAGAAGCTCCTATCGTACAGTGGCCAATGTGACTGTCGGAAGTGTCTCGTCCCCGAGAGCGATTGCGCTCTGGGGCAAGGACTGAACAGTACGAAATCGTGACGGAAACTACGTAAATTTACTGTATGGAATTTCGGCATTAAAAAACAATAGTAGGTAAAGTCGAAAACAAAAAGCTACCCTTTATTTTGCTGTTTAAATATACTACGGTTCCTGGACAAACTGCCCTCCAAGTGGCGCGCTGGGATGAGCGCTAGAAGCTTTCGGGCTCGCCACGGCGTAGCTCCGTACACTTAAAGGGGTACTCCGCCGATTTTTGAGCTACCTCAACTAACTATATTTTCTGACTCCCAGGCCTTTACCCTTTCTGGTATGCTATTTAGTATCGTGAAATTCATAATAGTTATTGCGAAATCGGCAAACGAAAATGATGCAAAAACAGACATTCAAATATACCCGCCCTTTTCAGGGCCGTGACGTCAGTGGAAGTTCAGCTTGCCAGTCGGGCGAGCAGTCTAAAAAATAGAATATGTCAATCATTTGTTCCGTGCTGGAGCGCGGGGACTGGAGCGAGCTTCCAAGGCATTCATTTGACACCATGAAACTGCTTCGAATCAGTTGGGAACAAATTCTACAGTCCAAAGAGTGAACACCTGCACTTCCAATGACGTCACTTTTTCATTGTTGCCAGTAGAGACTTTCAGTTTGAAAAACACGGTGAGGACCAAAATTGTAAATTCAATAACTTCGTGAAAAAAAATTAATTTGACCTAATATTTGGGATACTATATTGGCGATGTTGTTTGGCGAGTTTAGCAAAATTTCAAGCAAATCGGGGACCATGAAGAAATCGGCGGAGTACCCCTTTAACACCTGCCGCAAGTCGCGGCTTTGACCGCATTCAAGTTGATCGAAAAACGATTTCTCAGCCCGTGAAGCATCACTTCCAGCTGAGTGAATATCCGCTCTACAGAGGTTGATTCAAGACGGCAATTGCAGCTTTGCGCGAACAGCACACATAGAAAAAACAATAGAAATACACGCTACGACGTGCCGTGTGGGGAAACAAACTCATGACTTCGAACCGCATTGGAGAGGCTTTATTTATTGGCTTTCCAATAATTACGGCATGATCGAGAGTTTACTTTTTAATAAGAGATTCATCCCCTGAGCCATTCAAAATACTCTCAGAGGTATGACATTGCTGGGAAAAAATCAACATGCTGGGAATATTTTTTATTGCTTAGGGAGTCACCGAAAAGTTCTGTACGTTCAAAACGACCAGTATAAAAGACGGAAACGCAGAGCACGGGTGTAGCGTTCGAGTTAGTGTGGTGTTCCGCTATATTGCTATTTGTGTCTGCCGTGTATGTGCTCAATGTATGTTCACCTGATGCTTGTAATAAGCGTAATAAGCGTAATGTGTGTATAGTGGGGGATCCTCAAGCGCAGCAGTGGCCTGAGAGAAGCAAATTATTTTTTGTATAACATGAATTGGGCGGTACCTAGCGCCACCTAGCCTAGCTACTCGCAATTACTCTGCTTGACCCCGCCATCTGGTGGCTGGCGATTTACCCTTCTTTCACACTACGCGATAAACAGCGGCTTCGAGTTTGTTCTTTCGAGAGCGGCTTTTGCTTTCGCGGATTGAGTTTGCCCTTCTCCGTGATGTGCGGTTGACGAAGGAATTGTGACTCGAGGAACACCAAAGGTAAGACGCAAAGTGCGCGAAGTAACTGGGTATCGGTTGTCTCCGTTTAACATCGCAGTGCTGTCGACGAGAAGACTGAGTAACTGCTTTCGAAACGCAAGTTTCTATATCTGGCTTAGGAAATAAACACAGTTTGCGGAAAGCTCGTGTTACGCTTTCATTTGTTGCTCCTCTCGTCCCGTACAAGACACGTAGCGTCCTCGTTAAGCCTTATTGAGCTCGATTTACTTGATTCAGGGCCGCCATAATGAAATGCAGGCGACGGAGGAACTAGTTGCTCCCCTGCTTCAGGGACGAAGGTTTCTCCCTTTCTAAAGGAACATAGGTTACAAGACCGTCCCTCCCCTAAGGGAGGACTATCCATACCCTTTTTTCTAAGAGTGAGGGGGGTGTATGCGGAACGCAAGTTCGTCTGCTTATTGAGCAGGGGTTGCGGTGACGTTAGAACGCCGAGCTCTGATTGGTTCCGATTGGAAGGATAGCAGGTAGACCTCAAGGTAGCTATAGCATTGAGGTCTACACCCACTATCCCTCCATCCGAATCAATCAGAGCTCGGCGTCGAGCTGTTGCCAACATAGCTCTTTCAGAAAGAAGCGGACGAGCTTGAGGTCCGCACTGACTCGATGTGCACAAACTCTAAAAAAAATTGCACCTGTCACAAGCTGTTCAGTGGAAAGGTCTATGGTCACCGACCGACCGGACTGGAACGCCAGGAAGGACTTTCAGTTCCTTTTCCTCTTAGTACTGCATGACTATAAGTTGTTCCTACTTGGCTATACTCCGCGACAACTTTTCTTGGCAATGCAATGGAAGGTACAGGAACGCGTCCCCTCTCCCATTTTGAGTGTGCACGGGCTCTCCTCCTCTCCCCAGAAATGGGGTAAGAGGAGAGCCTGCGTACACTCAAAATGGGAGAGGGGACGCGGGCCTGTACCTTCCACTGCATTGCCAAGAAAAGTTGTCGCGGAGTATAGTACGAGCTGTTGAACGGCCGCGCTCAAAAATAGCGTCATCTGCAGGGAGGCGAAAGAGGGGGAGACGGGGCACTTTTTCGTGTACAGGAACTCTAAGTCACGGTCGCACTGCCTGTTCATCACACAGAAGACGGACTGCGGACACTGTCTGAGACTTTCTTGTGTGACGGTCATACAGTAGTCCCACAATTAACCGCCTGAAGGCATGCCTGAAGCATACGTAAGAACCAAACATTCTTCGAACATGGTTGAGGCGTGTCTGCTCCATACTGTCTTTTTTGTGTGTTCTGTGCTCAATGTAACTGCGGCTTTAGGGAGGCTAAGGAGGCAAGGCATCCCCCCCCCCACAAAAAAAACAAAAAAAACAAACAAAAAAAACTTAACGATTTTTATTTTTTTTATTTCTTTTTGCGTTTAGAAGAACTCCAGAGTGGGTATTGATATAATTGATAAGTATCGATTATACGACAGTTCTACAATTAGGTCAGCTGACGGAACGCCACCGCAAACGCGGGTCTCTTTGTAAACAGCGTGTTGACGTGTAGAAGTCACGCGGCACTTTATATACGTGCCCCTGGATACTTCCCCCGCCTCCTTCAGTGCCTGGCGAACGGCAGCAAAGAGTGCCTGGAGGGTTGGACTGAGCCGGAGTGCGACGTTCCGGCGTGCGCCGACGGCTGCCACCCCGAGCACGGCTTCTGCGAGCGTCCCGGCGAGTGCCTTTGCAAGATGGGCTGGGAAGGGGCGCGGTGCGAGCGCTGCACCCCGATGCCCGGATGCCTGCACGGCACCTGCAACGCCAGCTTCGAGTGCAACTGCCTGCCCGGATGGGACGGCTTCTTCTGCAACAGACGTGGGTTCGAGCTCGGTGTCTCGTTTCTGTATCCTCGGCCGACCCACGCGATCCCACCATGCCAATCAAAAGCGGCACCCAAAAGTGCAACGTCACGGCCACCGTTCTCATTTTGGGTTTGCTGTCGCCGGCTAATTACCAATCGCGCGAAGAAAAAAGAAAGCGTGGTGATTGGTCAAAAAGTGATTGGTTTTTAGTCGGGGAAAGCGAACACGCGAAGGCAGCGAGCACCTTTACGATGTACTATCGGGGCTGCTTTTGATTGGCTCTTTTGGGATCGTGGCGTCGGCTGCGGTCGAACTTAAAGTGAACGTAAAGTAAGGACGGAAACGAACTTAAAGCGCGTGAATCACTCGCGGAGCGGAGTTTTCCACAACGGCCTCCAACTTTGGCCTTCCAGTATTGCGGGTAGCGACCGTTGCTCTCGCAGGAGACGAGGCTGAAGGGCACCATCAGATGCCCTTCAGCCTCGTGCCGTTCACCGCGCATGAGCTGTAGTGCGCCTCAAGTGTCTCTCGAAAACCCTCGCGCGCTGCATCGTCATCGTTGTCGTGTCGTCTCCGTGTTCATTGACGCTTCAAAATAGCACGCGCGTCATAAGAAAAAAAAAAAACAAAAAACCGCCGTTACACGTATTGAATTGTCACACGCAAGTCCGAAAGTTCACAAAGCTTTCTCCTGTCATATTGCAGGGTGAGGTCTATATTTTGCGAACGCAGAGCATAGGATATTTCGTCCCGCCCCGTGCCCGGCGCTCCCCAAGGCCGTGCTTCTTCGCAGGCGCTTTGGGCATATTTGGAACATGTGACCGTTCTTCAGCCAATGAGGAGTTGGAGGAAAAGGAAAAACATTGAGGCGATACGGTAGTGTTGTTTATCTTGCGGTATACGCCAGGGTCGTATTTGGGAAACCTTGTAAACTAAGCCAACAGTACAATTTTGGCACTCTGTAATGTGCGCGTTTTCACCGACGTCACATTAAAGTTTGAGTCGATCGTTTTGATAACTCCCATATCAATGCACGATACTACGCCACTGTTTTTGCGCATGCATCGTATCGTTATCGCTCGGCTCGACTAAACACGCCTCAGTGATTCATGCGTACCTTAAGTGCGGAAGAGAAGTTTCAGGAATGCGCCCCAATCAAGGTGCCGAAATTGGCCTGTTGACCTGCTCCACAGTTTTTTCCCAATACGCGTACCCCGGCTGTCGAACGCTGGTGGGAACAGACCATTCGGGAACAGAACTCACTGTGACCTTTAAACGCGATACGGGAATTTTTATGCGGCATGAATGGCTGTGCCAAAACGCTAAGAGGAAAAATAAAAAAAGAAGCTTTTTTGAATTTGTAGGTTTTCAAAACACTCAAAATGCCTATTGCTAAACCTACGCAAGTGACAGGTTGAGAGCCCAATGGGCTCTTAACCTGGCACTGACATTAAGGAGTTTGATCAGCCTTAAATTCGATAAAATCTTACTGAGATTTAACACAACGCTGGATCTAGAAATTGGCCCCTAGCAAAATTATTGTCTCCTATTCTCTTCCAGCGATGTGCGGGGACGGCTGCCATCCAACCAGGGGCTACTGCGAAAAGCCGGGACAATGCAGGTACGAACGTTCAACCACTGAACTGCTGTACGTTAGGGGCGGAAAACATGTTGAATCAGAATGATTCGCGGTGTAAAGGTGTGATTTCGAGTGGACTGCAATGAATGGCTACCTCAATATTGACCTTTACCTTCTTATTGCTTCCCAGGGTCGGGTGGAGATCAAGTCAGTCGTCATTTCATTTTAACGGTTTTCCTCACTTTTGATGGTAGAATACGGTGAAGGATCTGAGTATGAAAACATCGGCATTGATTTATCAGATGCAAAAAAAGAAAGAGGAAAAACTGCTTAAATGAGGGATGAATATACTTTCGAGATGATGTGAGCATCTGAAACGCCGTTGTCGCATTATAATGTTTTGCGTATGTTTTACAACCGGAAGTTAGTGAGCCACCATAGTCGTCTGGTGTCTCAGCTGTTGATCGCCAGAGATAATGTTTTCGGAGAAAAAGTTTTTTTCTGCGGTCTCGTCTTTTGCTGCGCTTCATCAAACCGCGCACACAGATACAGATATGGACAAACGTACACGCACATACGCACAAACCAGACTTGTACCGTACGCATTACAAGTAATCAAATTACTTGTAATCGATTACTTTTCGGAGTAACTTTGTAATCAGTTGATTACTTTTATTAGCCAGTAATCACAAGAGTAATCTGATTACTTTTTGAAGTAATAAAATTACTTGTAACCGTTACAATTTGTCCACGGGACCCCCCCCCCCCCCCCCCCCCCCCCGGCACACGCCTTTTTTTTATGGAATGACGAAAATCAAATTTGCTTTTTTTTTTTTTTTTCGAACGGAAAAAAGAAAGATTTTTGCGGAGCTCTAGGAAACGAGGTCAATCTCTTTCTATGTACAGTTTCTGTGGAATGTCCGTTTTTGTTCTTTTTCGAGCTGGGACTGCGAGTGAGAAGCCCCAGGGAAGCCACAGTGCGTGACAAAGGACATTCAGGGCGAAGTTTGAGGAAGCAGAATGTAGCTTTGTGAGTCCTTCGTTCAAACTAGCCCCCTCACGCACACACACACACAGAAATAAGAAATAAAAAAAATCCTGCTTAGAGTACCTACTCGCAGCCCGTAGGAGAACCAGAACCGAAGAATGCCTAAAGCGGATGCAAAATATGACAAAGGCAGTTGAAATATTTCCCCGTTTCCCCTTCGTGGTCTTTGTGACAAGCAATGTTTCGACTTGAGAAGTGGCCGGGGCGATCTCTTCCGCTAATGGATACTACACATGATCCGTTTCAAATCCTGGAGCTGCTGCTCTTTTTTATAACATGCGAGCTCATCCACATGTGAATAATAAAATGAGCGACGCAAACTTTGAGCGACAACCCTTGCTCAAGCTTAACAAGATCTAGAACCCCCTCCGCTCTTCCCCCCCCTCCCCCCCCCCCCCCCCCCCCCCCCACACACACACACACACTGGCGAACGCCCAAATCATTAAACGTCTTCAAACGAATTCTATGCTTGTGTCCGCATTGAGAAGGTGCAACGACCACGAAGAGGGAGCCAGTTTTTCTTCTTCAATACTTGTGCAAATGTGAAATATAGGTTGGAAGTAGTTCATTGTTATGAGCGCTAAAGATGTGTCTTCATGCAATGAAGTAATCGGAAAAGTAACGATTCCTTCTTTAAGTAATGTCCAATTACTTTTGCCGTCGAGTAATCAAGTAATCTAATCGAATACTTTTTAGCCAAGAGTAATAGTAATTGTAATCGATTACTTTTTTTTAGTAACGTGTACAAGACTGGCACAAACACATGCACAGACACAAAGACAGCTGGCAGCTCCGCTGTTAGTAATTTTCTTTGACCCTGTCTGTACAGTGGAATGCATTCCGATGAGGTTCGGATAAAGGCTAGGTCTCGCTTAAAGCTTGGCTCCCGCCTTTTTCTCCGCAGCTGTCGGTTCGGGTGGCAGGGCGAGAAGTGCGACCGTTGCAAGCCGCTGCCGGGCTGCCTGCACGGCCGCTGCAGCAAGCCCCTGGAGTGCCTCTGTGACGACGGCTGGACGGGCATCTTCTGCCACATACGTACGACCCTCCCTGCACACATCGCTCTCAGGGGCCGTCTGCTGGACAACAAGGCCACAGTGCTAGTTTTGATACATCGCCAACGGAATGCCGTCTCGGGGCACACATTGGACACAAGTGCCGCGTCAGCGGCCGCCTGGGACTTCGCGCATTGAACAACAGTCCTAGCCTTACGCCGACGCTGACTCGTGTCTAATATGTTTGCCCCCGCTGGCCTTCGGTTTGTGACGTAGCAAAACTAGCCCTACGGTCATCTAGCTAGGAGGCGCTGGGGTGGGCGTCAGAGCGATGGGGGTGGCGTGGCGCCCTTCGGTTTGTGACGTAGCAAAACTAGCCCTACGGTCCTCTAGCTAGGAGGCGCTGGGGTGGTGTGGCGCGTGATCACAGGCCGTTTGCTTTACTGAAGGGGCTGACAAATGAAAGGATTAAAGCAGCAAACTGGGTAACACGTAAAATGTAGAAAAATAATATTTTATCTACTTCCTTCCAGGGTACTTAGGGAGCTGGTCAGTGATAAAATGGGGCGTGGCAGGTGAGGGGTCGAAATTATGCCGAGACCTGTATATTAACTCTGGGGTGACGCCATGTAGGACGTTCACACGCTCTCGCGTCCCACGTTGTGATAACCCAGAGTTAATGTTGAGATCTAAAGGTAGCAGTGACTGGCTCTACCAGTGTTCTTCGTCGCTCTCGCCGGGAACTCATAATTTTTCTCTGTCCAGCGGTCTGCTCCTCCAAGTGCCACTACGAACACGGCTACTGCGCCAAGCCCAATGAGTGCAGGTGAGTCTCCAAGGTGCCTTGTGGCGCTCTACAGCTTAGACGTGCACTCTTTTTTAAAAGAAATGCAATGACGCTACTTAGTGACACAGATACGTAAAATCTTAAGTAGCACAGTCTTTTGGGTCAAACTTTTGTTTGTTTCTGGTAGTTTAGTGCTCCGAGGGACAAACTATAACCAAACTTTATAATTTCTCCGGGCCAGAGTCTAGGTAGTTTGGTAATAATTTGCCAAAGAAGTGGTAGAGTTAGGCCCAAGAACCTGATTGTCCGGTTGTCATTTGGCAACTTTGAGCCTAAATTGCCAAACAAGTCCCACAATTAAGCTTCCCTGCTTGTTATTCGGCTGACATGTGCCATTCTTGGCTCATTCTGGTAATTTGTCAATTATGTAATGAACAAAAGAACAGCCGTAGAAATTTCGATGTAATCAGGCACTATCTAACGCATTAGATCAAAATGTTGCTAGGCCCAAGTTAGGCCCCTAGTATTGTCAAACTTGGGCTAAGTTAGGCGCTTTTCTGTTGCGTTGCGTGGTATAATATGGGCCAAACTAAAAAATTGCCTTATGAACGACATCCATGTAAGTGAAAGAATAAACATTTGTTAGAAAGAAGAAAGAAATTGTCTTCGTTGCTGACATGCATCTTTTGTTAAAATACAGTCTACAAGCGCCCACGGTGTCATTTTTTGACGATATTAGGTTGAAGTGGACGTCGATCTGCTCGTTCAGAAATTTGGTCTTTCTTTCTCATCTTCTGATTCAGGTAGCATCATGCTCTAACTTTCGCGTTCTATTACCACCGGAAGCATCGCATTCCACAGAGCCGAAAAAAACAACCAACACGGTTTTTGTTTTCCCACGAACACCACTTGTAAAGAACGAACAACATTGAATGTTCATTCAGGAGCTTTTTACTCGTTTAATTTATCACCAGGTGCCGCGTCGGTTGGATGGGCGAGCAGTGCGACCAGTGCTGTCCGTACCCTGGCTGCCGGCACGGAACCTGCACCAAGCCCTGGGAGTGCCACTGCCAACCTGGCTGGGGAGGATCGCTGTGCGATAAAGGTGGGTTCAGGCGGGCCATCATCTATCTATGCGGAACTAGCAGAAATTCGTCTGCTTCTTGCACATGGGTTGCGACGACGCCAGAACGGCGAGCTCCGATTGATTCGGATTGGGGAAGGTAGTGGGTAGCCCTCGAGGAAGCTGCAGCATTGAGGTCCGTCCACTATCCTTCCAATCAGAGTCAGTCAGAACTCGGAGCGTTCTGACGTCAGTGCAATGCCTGCGTAAGAAGCAGGCTAACTTGCGCTCCGCACGCTTCGTTTTATGCCAAGCCCGGTCGCAGCCAATGCTGCGGTCCCATGGGGCCAATCAAGTGTCCCAAAAAGTACACCGTCGCGGCTCTACGGTCGTCCTTGCGCGCTTGCTATAACCGGCTCGACCAATCACGCCCGTACAAAAAAAAATATCGAAGGATTACGCCGCATTTAGTATGCGCAATTTTTTTTATAGCAAACGCAGTAACTATGTACTTTTGGTAGTGCTTGACTGGCTCTATGCGGACCGCAAGTTCGTCTGCCTATTTTGCGGGGGTTGGGGTGACGTCAGAATGCGAAGCTCTGATTGGTTCTGAATGAAAGACAGTGGGTGGATCTCGACGCAGCTTGCTTTGAAGTTTATTCACTTTCCTTTAATCAGAACCAATCAGAGCTCGGCGACTTTCTGACGTCACCGAAACTCTTGCGCAAAGAGCAGACGCTCTCCGCTTTGGGTCGTGGTGCCGGCAGCCTTCGCACTTAATCTGAAGCAAAGAGTAACGAAAGACGCCGAATTCAGCACCTCCCTAGAAAACCGCGCAGCGCATCGTATAAATCATGGTGTAGCCTTTTGATGCCTTTTGATTTTAGTGCAGAATTGCACTAAAATCAAAAGCTACTTATTTTAGGGTCTATTTTGGGGGGTCCTCGCTTAGGAACAGCTCAGGCGCATGCGTGCTGGTGGACATTGATTCGTTTTCTGAGTGCCCGATTCTGCGGCACAAAAAACAAAACTTTAAGTCGAATGAAGAGACACAGAAAGAAGGACGTTTCAAACTCAGCTACTTTCTTTGCTTCCACGGATCCTGATACACCCAGAAATCTACGGTTGACAACAGCCATCACTTAACTTCCACAAAGAGACATACAGTTACAACAAGAGCAGGTTACCAGACATGGAACGCACCCCTGTAACTCAAACAATGGTCACTTAAAGATGCACAAAAACTAACCTTCATCCCCAATCCCCTCTTAAAATCGAACAATGAATCCGACCTTCACAAAGAAGGACTAGTAGATTTAGGGGCGAAGCTCCTTAGGGTCTAGCCTTGTCCGGCTGGCGTCCGTGCTCACATCACTCTTGCTGGTGCTCGTGCTCGTGAGCTCACGTGCTCACGTGCTCGTGTAAAGGAAAAAAAAAAGAAATGATGAAAAAAAAATGTTTGCGCAGTCTACAGGATTCGAACCTGTGCGGGGAGATACCAATGGATTTCTAGTCCATCGCCATAACCGCTCAGCCACGACTGCGGGACGAGTAGCGGGCTCTGAGATGTGGTAGTAACTCAAGAGCTGGGGATGTCATGGATGAAGCGTTGCACGTAGCCGCTCAACGTCTAGACAGGAGAGGGCGCCGCGGTCAAATCCGTATCTAATCGCGTTAACTTTGCATGCATTAGCTCAAAGTTTATAGACGAGAGGGCGCTGGGGTCAAATGCTCAAATGCGTATATAACTATACCACACATTCTCTTTCTGACATGGATGAAAACGAAGGAAAGGCTCGGCATGCTGCGGAGCAGCGTCTACGCAGACAAGCACCACCAGAGCTTTGCCCCAATCAACATCATTCAGCACGTGGAGATGCGGTCAATTTTTAAGACTGACTTCGTAAAAGCCCTGCCGTCTTCTAAACTTGCTCGCCTTGCGGACAGCAACATCGAGAAGCAACTGTTAAGTTAAAACAAGGGACTTAGATTGAAACGTGTGTGGTTGTTGTAACGCGTGCGTGCAATGTGGATGAATCCTTTAATAGATAATAATAATAAAAGTAACCCCGCTCCTCCCGGTTCCTGGCTCACAGTACATTCGGCTTGTCTGAATCACCCACAAAAAACAGGAATATGGTAAAACGCTAAGATTTTTAAAGGTGAATATATCAACGAATGGAACCTACTTCCGGTTGTTTTCTTCTCCTGGCGTCCTTCCATCGAAGCATTCAAGTTCTCATGCTGCCATTTGATGGGATATGTCTATATATAAAAAACCTTCGTTTGAACTAAGTGAATATGGTAATTAGCAGAATACAAAAATAATGTATATTTAACGATGACTTCCATTTTTTTAAATGGTAACGGGAACGAGTTTCTTTCTCACCGATGAAACTTGTAACGGGAACGCGTTGCAAGAAAACCAGAAGGGACGGGGAATAGGGTGACCAACCGTCCCGCGACTCGCGGGACTGTCCCGCATTGAGGGCTCGTGTCCCGCGTCCCGCGAGAAAGTCCCAAATCTACAAAATGTCCCGCATTTCACATGGTCGTAACATTCACTACGCAAATTATGGCGCTTCCGAACAACGGGGTACGAGGAAGGCGGAGGTCACTGGTAAGCATGTGAATCTTCATTGTTATAACATTTTCTATCTAAGCGCTGCGGGAAGCGACCGTCGTTCTTGCAGGAGTGCGACACGTATGCGCCAATGAGCCTCTCCCCTTGATGGCAAAATATTGCAAGCGAAAATTGCTCACAAAAAGTTGAAAAATAAACTGTTGGAATTATTTGCAAATCCTACTTTGTCATGCAAAAGAATTGTTTAAAGAAGTTTTTTTATTTTTTTTTTGTAAAAACGGCTGCACAAGGCAAAAAGCCTGGAACTCCCAACGGCCGAAAAAAATAACACAAGGTTATAATTTTATGTAGGAGCATGTTTGTATAAGAGTATAAGTATCGACAGGAAACAATAAGCCGAAAAAATATTTACTGTTTCTTAGTTCCTTTTGATGCATTGGGGTCTGCTGGAGTCGATTTTTATGTTTTTAACTCAGACAGCTTTAATAAAATATTTACCATTACAATTGCCGCAACACAATTTTCAGATGTATAATATTATTTCGGACAGTACATGATTTTAAAGTGTGCGCGCTGATGAATTTTCTTTAATACTTTCTTCTTCAGTCGTAAAAATGACGTCCTCGACTTCTTACCCCCCCCCCCCCCCCCCCGGAAAAGGGGGGGGGGGGGGGAATCAGGGAGTCCCGCATTATGACGGCAGGAAGGTGGTGCACCCTAACGGGGAACGAGCTTTCGTTCCACTTTTTGAGGAACGTGTACAACACTGCCGAGGTTTAACGTTGAAATTTAATTGGTGTATAGGTCACGTGACAATAGGTCATGTCACTTCAATGTTTTTTTTAAAATATTTAGTGGGGACACTATATAGGTGCATAAGTCTCGTGATGTCAGGTCACGTGATATTAAATTTTACGCTAAATTTAGCGGCGGAAAGTGAATTGGTGTATAGGTCACGTGACTTCGGGTCACTTGGAATAAATTTCCCCGCCGACTTTGGCGATAAAACTTAGTTGGCGAATAGACCACGTGATGTTAAGTCACGTGCCCTAAGCCCCAATTTAGTTTCTCCGCTAAATTTAGCGGGAAATTCACGGACAGGTATAATTTGGGGATTGGGTGCCCCGTACTAGAAAGCATGCTTAAAAAAGAGTGTTTATTTTTAGATAGTTTGCACCAGGTGCATAAAGTCCGCTCACAGTTCATAGTGCGAACCTGGTGTCTATATTCCGCACGTAAATATTGTACATAACCCACCTCGACAAATCCCTCCTTTATTAGGTGACAAAGGAGATTGTGTCACGCACAAATCATCATTACCATACTCTGTCATTCACGTAATTCGTCAAGGCTTCTCATAATGAACGACCTGGAAAAAACAACATATCCACGTATGGTCCGCACCTGTAGACAGCCCGCACATGGTAAATTTTAAACTTTTATACATGTATAGTTGACGGCCTACGGTCCAGAAAGGAAAAAAAAAAAAAGAAAAGAAAAAGAAACGATGCTAAGCTTTTGGGACGGTTTCAGAGCTGAAGTTCTGCGAGGACCACTCGCCGTGCAGCGAGGGTTCGACCTGCGTGAACAAGGCGGAAGAGGACGGCTTCTACCAGTGCCTCTGTCCGGACAAGCTGGCCGGTAGGAACTGCACCGTACCGGTCAGGAGGAACAAGTTTCTCTCGGAACACGCCCTCTTCGGAACCACGTCTTCCAGAAACAAGTTCTTTTAGTGACGCCGAGGAATCGGCCTGGATGCAAGCGGTACCAGCTACAAGACAAGGCCAGCGCACGACGTCATCGCTTGTGGACCTCCGACCAGCTCCCAATGGCGCCATTGCCATTGGGCGCGGGTCGGATTGGCGTCGCCGCGTGCATGCGTTGTCGCGCTCATAGCAACGCGCCGCAAGACTAGCGGATGGCGTCGCTGACGCAAACTAGGCGACACTGCGTGAATGTTTAAGCGATGATGTTTACGGGGGAGGAAATGTGAGGCCTTGCCTTCTACTTGGTACCGACGCACGGCGTCTTCCGTAACGGCCGCATTTCTACAAGAAACCCTTTTCCAACGCCGGTCCTGAAACGCCGAGCTCTACGTGCGAGCCATCGGTAGACAATCACTATGATCATCCGCAGTTGTGATGTGAGATTAGATTCCGATAATGAGAAACGCGAAAATGCTTTTCATTCCGAGGGGATTAGCCAGTAAAATTGAAATGCTGGCAAGCTGGCAAGCTGCGCATTACCAGATGTGGGAAGTCTGAAAGCCGATGGGTTATTGAACATGTCCTCCATTTTGTATATTTGAAACTCAAGAAAGCGATGTCCTCACTTAATAGAATAAGCCTAAAACTATGCCCTTTGTGTTATTGCGAAAACAATTATGGAGGGTCAGAGGCCTTGTTCCGCTGCACATTCCCAGTAAAATTGCTTAGGGGCCCAAGTAACCTGGAACTTATGCAACTTAGCAAACAACGTTGAAAAACGTTATCCCACTAATCCTTACAACCACCAATTAAACGTGCAGTCGTGGATACAGGTTTTAGCAAGGAGGATATATAGAAGGAGTACAATTATAGCACATGACAAAAAAGGTAACAAAACCTGGCGCGCGTCGCAGACGGCCAACTCGAGGGTTCCACTGTTACGATAAGTACAGAACTCATCACATGGCCGTCTGGGTTGAGAAACGTTGAACCACGCACGCTTTTAAAGTCCACTAAAATACCAGCAGTCATGAACGGCAAAAACGCTACGATTTTGATGCTGCTTTCGTGCAGTAACATTCATTATGATGGTAACTCATAAGTGAACCGTCGGAGCTGTCTGGACGAGCGGACCGGGACTGTTAAAAGTGGTTTTAGCCAAGCTTGAGATTACTCCTTCATTGTCTTTTGCTTGTCGCGTCCTCTACCCACCAATAATCTAATCATTTTATATATTTGTTATCATTAAATATATGCCCAATTCTCGTCGGGTACATTCAAGAAGCGATACGATAAACGTGCCAGTATATTTCCCCATGCTTGCTGAATTTACACAGAAGATACCGCTTGGTCGTCTGCGAACGCTCAGTATGTGTCACTTGTGAGCCCACAGTAAGTTCAGTGGGGGCGCTGCAGGTCAGAAAACGATCGATGTAGCTTGTTTGAACTCTTTCGAAATTGTTCTCTTAAATTTTTATTGCACATTATATTTTTTTGTTTTTCAGTGATTTTGTTTGTGGGATTGTTATGATTGAACGGGAATTCGTAAATGGTTTCTTTAGATGCGGTGCTTATGCTGTGTCAAATTGCGTGAATGATACACCACCATAATTTATTTGTGTTTGTAGCGACGACAGTGCCATTTAAGTTATTGAAATGTCGAGTGAAGCGTCGGAAATCGATTGCGTCTCATGAGGTACAAGTTTCACTTTTGTAAATAACCACTCGTTCGGGAATGATCATCTGTTTATCTTATTTATTTACCGGTAATGTAGCCTCGAACAGACATTATACGCTATTTTTAGCGCCCTCCATGGTGTTTTATATAATAGAACTTTGGAAACAGAGGGCTGTCCTTTTTTACACTTCTGAAATAAATTTGTATTTGATTGAATTCTACATTGTCTACCCATTTGACTTGGTTTTGTTGCAAGTGTATCTTTGAGAATGCTTTGTTGAGATATTTTGGCTTCAACGACCTAGGCCGCGAATAGTTTGGGTGGCAGATTCACCGAATCCGGGATACTAATAAAATCATTCAGCGATCTATATGGATGATTTCACATATATTTATATGAATGATTTCATCTCAAATTGTGCAAGAAAAATGGTGGGTCATCAAAAAAATGGACAAAACAAAATGTTGATGGAAAATGTTTGACTAAAATAAAACTGCAAATTACAAGTACGGAATGCTTTTTCTTCTCGAGTTTTGGGCTTCGAAAGGGCAAAAGGTACACCTTGCCATATTTGCAGTTTTTACCAGTGACACAATTTGGGATCTCAAAATATTTAGATTATTTTTTTTTCAGAACAATTATATCAGTTATTTTTTTTTTTGCTTTAAGAATTCGTATAGACGGGTTAACGATTTGTAGAAGTGTGTTTTTTATTTTATTTTATGAAATAAAAATTCTGAAATCTTGCACCTTTGGCAATAATATGCCATGCTTGAATCGAGCTAGCTTTTGATGTACAATTATTTGAAGCATAAGAGACATATCAAATGAACGCTTGTAACTAAGCCAATGTAAAACATAATATTGTTAATTTAGGTGTGGTTTAAATTGAAGAAACACCTGATAAGAAATGATAAATGTACAAAATTCAACGCATCTAAAAAAACGAATTTAAAATTTTTAAAGAATAATTCTATATGACAATTTGTTTGTGTTCTTATTATGCAATGAAATTGTTTTGACATATATGGTTTTATCTTAGTAATTAGTGCGTTTGAACAGATATTTTTACCTCCCACCTAAGATGGAGGAGATATGGGCCCTTGCCAAATCGTTTAATCAATTACTATATATATGCGTGTAATGTGACCATAGTATATATAATATACCTCATGCACCATTTAATAAAAATAAGGCATGACTGGCACCTTATAATTAAAAAAATGTCAATGCACATGTCCAGATAACTTATGAAATCTTAAGATTCACATGTTTTCATTAAGTAAATTTATTAAAACGTCTTTTTTTATTTAACAAGAATCAAAATTAGTTTTCAAAAACCTCTATGTTAGGCACTTAAGGAACGAGGTAAATTATTTTCAGAAAGCTATAAGGTTGATTGCGAAATTTTTCTTCGTTTATGCGGCCGGATTTTCAGGTGTACTGGCGAGGCCCGTTCAAAACTTGTTGACTTGTTTGTTTTTATTTCAGCAATAACAAAGAATACAGATAAACGAGGGAAATATTTCATAGCACTTTTATTGTTTAAGGTCGCAGTAACGTTTATAAAATGAAATGAAATTTTAAGTCAGGTTAACATTATTCTTGAGGATTCGCTTTTTTATGACATGCCTGAAAGACCCGTCTCTATTTTGAGTCTTCATCCATAAGTGGCAGGATTAATGGTTTTTCACCAGACTCAAAAATTCTATTCTTTTCTCACTGCGTCATGGTATTGGGCGGGGCATGCTGGTTCACTCTTGTTGAGTACAATTCCAGGCCAGGTACGTATCCAGGTTGGGAGGCCCGGGCCTCCCCCGAAATCTTCCTTTTTGCTGGGGCATCCTCTTCCCCATCCCCCTCATACAGCATTATGTCATGCGAGGAATTCATCATTAATTTTGTGGTGGCCTTGCACACTGTACCTTTCGGTTTGAAGATAATTGCATTTGTTTTACTTTCATTATTTTTCAGAGAATTGGAGAGAGTTGACCAACTAAGTTTTTCAAGGCATATATTTGCACCGGTAATTAAACTATCAATGTATTTTCCCGAAAAAAAAAATATACTGGTATCATCTGCCTAAGTCACAAATGAGACTTTTCTTGTGATAGTAATTATATCAGTTATAAATAGGTTAAACAGCAATGGCCCCAAGACACTACCTTGAGGTACTTCTGTCCGAACTGCTTTCAGCATTGAAGAATATCCGTTTAATTCAACAGTTTGACGCCGCAAACTCAAGTAGCTTTCTATAAGAGCCAGGGAATGCCCTCGAATTCCATAAGAATATAGTTTTTCTAACAGAACTTAATGACTCAGCCGGTCAAAGGCTTTAGAAAAATCAATAAGTATTCCTAAAGTTAGACACTTGTTTTCAAAATTGTTTAAGATAATTTCCTTTTTTTGTAAAAGTGTCAGTTCAGTAGAGCGATCTTTTCGAAAACAATACTAAGAATCTGTAAGTAGCATATTTTTCAGAAACGTTATTAAGCCTAACATGAATAACTTTCTCTAAACCCTTCGAAAAGACAGGCAATATTGAGATCGGTCTGTAGTTGGACATATTATTTTTGTCTCCCGACTTGTATAAGACAGGCACCTTAGCTATCTGCATACCTTTAGAAAAAACACCAGTCGAGAGCGACGAATTAAAGATATGTGTAAGACAAGGCGAGATAATTTCAAGCACGTATTTTATTGGCTGCACCTGCATTCCATTAAAATTGGTACTTTACTGTTTTTGAGGTTCAGAAATGCCGAGCTTACCTCGCTCTCGACTTTTGACATTTCCCGCATGAGGCGAGCAGCGTCTAGGCCTTGCAGAAACTCTCATCGGCCTCGTGATTTCAAACAAACTCCTGATCTTTGCAAAGAAGTCGCCACAGTGGCTCCACCACATCTGCATAATAAGGAAGAACATGGGAATAATATCTCACTAGTCCGAGAAAGGAACGCAATCCGACCGAGTCGTTGGTGCTCGTGCATTGAGGATTGGCACCCCTTTTGACTTGAGTGGTGCAAGCCCCCTTGCACTGACGTGGTGGCCCAAAAATGAAAGCTCTTCACACCAAAGAGGCACTTCTCATTTAGCTGAAGGCCCGGAGTGACGGTCCGTCACAGCACCTCACACAAGTGACGAATGTGTTCTTCCTTAGTTTTCCCAAAGACATATATCATCGATGTAGAAAAGCACGCCGTTGTAACCCTTCAGAATAGTCTGCGTCATCCGCTGAAACGCGGCGGGCGCCGATGCCAGTCCGAAGCAGACGCGGCGAAACTGGAGCAACCCTTCATACGTAACAAACGTCGTGATCGGTCGGCTATCTTCTGCCAATTCCACCTGGTGACAGGCGGATGCGAGGTCCAGTTCGGAAAACCATGCTGACCCACTGAGAGCGTGCAAGAGTTCCTCAGTGAGGGGCAAAAGAATTCTGTCGACGACTACCGACTTGTTTGACTCCCTTGTTTGACTCCCGTAAATCTACACAAAGACCGAATTGCTCCATCCTTCTTTACAACTATCGGAGACACCGACTCCGATGCATTTAAGCATTCAATTATGCCCTTTGTGTCCCAATCTTTCCAACTCGGCTGAGACTTGCTCTCGTAGCATCAAGGGTAGCCGCCGGACTTTGGCTGACACTGGGTTCACATTGGCGCGCAGTTTCACTTCATGCAGTATGTTCTTTACTAGCCCCAATTTGTTGACAAAAAAAGAACTCACACAGTTCCAGAGGAAGAAACTCGGAGCTCGCAGGTGTCTGTAGGCACGCCAGCGGCGACCTGTCAATGTGGGACAGCAAATGCTGCACGGAATCCAGTTCCAACAATGCCATGCCTCGTCGAACCACGTAGAAACCGATGCGTACCGCGACATCTTCGTGCAAGGTTTGGGCCAGAAAACCCCCTACGACCAGAATGTTTTCTTGCGAGAGGTCCCGCAGAGTCACTGTAGCTGGTGTCAAGACGAAAAGCCTGGCGAACTTTGCTTGATATATGTGCTCAGGCAATATAGACAATGATGAGGCAGTGTCTGCCACCAGCTGAAGCAACTATTCCCCGACGTAAACGTCGACAACCAAGATCGAGCGTTTTAATGGTCGCATAACCTTCAGCAGACTCATCACTTCCTCCTCGCCGTGTTCATCTTGAATGGCTCGTACTGCAGGCAGCCCAGGATGCCCAGGGACTTTGCAGACCGCTTGGAAGTGTCTGATTTTGTGGCATTTCGCACAAAGTTTTCCTCGTGCTCCGCATTCCTGTGCGTTGGCTAGATGCCCAGAGGTACCGCACCGGTAACACTTGCGTTTCAGAGCTGCCGCAAAACTGCCACTCGCTGGACGACATCTGGTTCTCTCGACCTTTTGGACGTTGACGTCTTCACGTCCCTCTTTGTAGGGGCGGGCCACTTCCGCTGCTTGCTCGTATGTTTGCAGAATTTCAACAGCCTGGGCTAGCGTAAGCTGCGACCCCTTCAAAAGAAGCTTTTGCCGCATCTCCACACTTCGAACTCCGTTGACGAGCTTGTCCCGCAGTAACGTCTCCAAAAAGTCACCGTAGTCGCACATCTTTGACAGCTGTCTGAGAGCACCCACGTACGCCCGCGCTGGCTCGTCTGGAAGTTCTTGTAATGTGAACCGACGTTGTTCGACGAGCATGTTCACGATGCTCGCAAAGTGACACTCCAGAAGCAGCGGAAGTGGCCCGCTCCTACGCCCCTCCGGAAATAATCTCGATAGTGGGGTGTGACGGCTGCAGCCGAGAAGCACGAACCGTTGTCGACTGCGCCAATCTTTTGTGGCGCCGGGCGAGGACGAGGCCCGGCTGGCCGAGCAAGTAACGACATGCGCCGCGGATGGGCGCTGAACAAACTTTAGTCAGATAGTGATGTCGAAGGTTCATCGCGTAGAACATTCCAGCCTGGAATAAGCAGCAGGGTTCGCGAACTTACCAGAAAGCGACATTTACAGAAACAACGAAAAGGAGCATCCGCAGCCCGGCCTCGAACCTCGGCTCTTTGCGCTGGAGCCAGTACGATAACCATTCGTCCACGGACGCGCTGCCTACTTGGCTAGCTGCCCGCGCGGCGATATAACAGTTGTTTTTAATGTTCATAGTGACTTCGACTGTACTAAATAAAAAATCATGACAGCAATCTAAAAATGAGATGCGACACTCTTCGTGTTAAAAATGGTGGCGGCATGTCTATGCCCCGCTCGGCCCATGGGCAGCCCTTTCGTTCCCACTTTCAGCCGAAGAAAAATAGCCAGTACAGCTTATGAGAACCTTGTAGGTACTTTTATATCGACAAGAAAAGTCGAAATCAGGAAAGACGTGCACATTTCGGAAAAGCGAAAGCAAGCGCCGAAGCGGCGCGATATTTTGTCAAGGCCGTTTTACCCGATATCAGTCTACAAGGTGTGGAACGTACGTCTGGTTTCGCAAACACAGAAGTGGCAATAGTAAAGACGGAAATTGCACGGTTCCCGCAAGCCTAGCTTAGTTATCGTGTAAAGGAATTTTGAAAAAAAAGAAACGAAATTCATGCACGCTTATTGACGTGCTCGGCTGGCCGTCGCTCTAAAATGTTTGTCCCCACAAGTGCTCTATTAATTCACAAAAAAAAAATTCAAAACGTCCTATACAAAGGCGGAGGACGGGATGAAGGGGTTTTAGGGGGTTTAGGGAGTTGAACCCCCCCCCCCCCCCCCCCAAATTCCAAAGCTACCCCACCACCTTCCCCCCGGGGGGGGGGGGGGGGGGGGGAGGGGCGGGGGCGCTCGCTCCCCTGCTCACGCAGTCTGTTTTGCACGGGGCATGGACAAAGGGGGATCACGGACTATCTCCAACTTATATTCTTTCGGGAAAAGTGCTTGTGGGGTAGAAAATGCTCACATAAATAAAACAGGCAATATTTCTTCGTTCATGCTCATTTGATCGGATGCGGAACTTGATCTGAGATATATAGAGAACGAATATTTCGAAACATTTGTGGGGTGACGGAAGGCTGTTTCAAGGCAAAGTATAACAAACTATCCTTACCTAAATACACAGCTCAATCACCCCAAAGCGAACATATTAAAACGAACATATGGTGACAATATAAAACAATGTCAGTGGTGTAATATTGATTGAATTGTAAAAACAATTGCACTGTGATCAACGGGTGGCGCTGCGCTCACGCACACCCTGAGTAGTGATAAGAATTACGTGCTTTCAGGGAAATAGCCAGGGGAGGAGGGGAGGGGGGGGGGGGGGGGGAGGCTTTTGGGGTTTCGCCCCCCACCCACGAAATTCCGCCGACATTATAATATACACATGCATTTCGAACCTCCCTCACCCTCTCCGCACCCCAATCATGAACATCCCAGCCGGCTCAGCCCCCCCCCCCCCCCCCCCCCCCCCCCCGCCTCCGAAAAATAGTCCTCGCTACGCCACTGGTACTATAATAGACTTTTTCATTTTAGTAGTTGCCTCACCGGCGGACAGAGAGCGCTGACGCACTCGGCGCCATTAGATTGCTTCAATATGGTTAGTTTCGGTTTCAACGTGAACTCGGCTATGTTGCTGTTTTACGCTGTTTTTGCTTAATTGTGTGATACGATTATTTTCTTTGTAGCACACAACCAATGAAACAGTGGTACTGAACCACTTTGAGGACCACGAGGTGTATTGAAGCCTAAACTGTGGGCTTTTTTACCAACTCCTTTGATGTATCGGATTATGGTCGGTTGCGAAACGCCTGACGGATGTACAGGGAAGCTGTGCCATCCAGGGATTTCCCTAGACCCCCCCTAACCCCCTAGTTTTCCTGGACACCCCCCCCCCCCCCTTGAATCTAAAAAAAAGGAAAAAAATAAAATTCTTTTTTCAGATTAAGTAGAAAACACCACCTCTCAGGTGTATATATAGAGAAAGGGAAACGAACATTACGGGTATGAGCATTTGGTTAATAGACGTCTGTAATTTAGCTAGTGGACTAAAAAAGAAACAGTTTTATATTTTATCTAGCCTCGCCTCGCATCGCCTCCCCCTCCCGGAGCCATTGGGACACCCCCCCCCTTGATTAGATTCCTGGGGAAACCCCTCTTGCCATCGTCTGCGGCCACGCCCGATGACACCAGTTTTCAGAAAAACAAACTAATGAAGAGACTAACACGTTAATGTAAAGAAGCATATCGAAAGTTTGATTAGCAATGTGCTGAATCGGCCGGAACATATGAACTGGCGAGTTTACTACTCACTGTTTGGTTTTCGTGGGTACCCAACATTTAGTGAACTTTGCAGACTAAAAAAGTATCGTGTGATGTCGCAGATAATTGACATAACCAAGTAGTATAATCTCGGCCTCTTTTTTAATTTTTATTCAGTACTCGAGCATGTTTTGACAGGCCGAGTAGGAAATTTCTTAAATAATCAACCCTGCTAAAGTACTCATAAGCAGCATTTCGCGAGATTGATCCTTGGAAATAAATTATTTTTTAATAAACATCTGCTTACTCAAGATATAAGTGACAGGCTGGTAAAATTAAATCTGGCATTTGCCTTCCATAAAATTGGCCAAATAAAATTAAAGGGCGCAGGAGGAGGAATACCTCGGAAAGTTTGGTTGAATTCTAGCGCTAGGCACCACTTCACGGACCTGTGTGAACAAATATTTGTTTGAACAGATTCGCTTTGTAAATTTCGGCGTCGCCAGCCACGAAAAGTGAACCTCTATTCGCCATCGACAATCCTGGACACAAGCAATTGTTATGCAGACGGCTCTTTTTTTTTTCCTTTCGGCGTCAATTATTGCTGATTCCAGATGCAAGCAAAAAACAAAACAGCGAACGCAAAAAAAAAAAAAATAGAAAAAACAAACAAAAGGCGTCGTCGTTATTGCGCATGCGCCGAATCCAAACCGTGTTATAAATTTGCAGATAGAAACGATGTCATTTATTTGTGCACGCTATTCTAAAACTCGCTACTGTTAAGTGTCTGCGGTAGTTTCTTACGCGGGAAGACACAACCTTTGTGCTAAGATTAATTAAGTGGATGGCATTGGTTATCTAAACATAATCAATAAATCATATAAATGACCGTCGAAATGGGAGCGAGCACGGTATACACTTTTTTAAACTTAATAAGTAAACCGACCAACCGAATGTTTACGTCGCAAAAATAGATTGAGAACCTCAAATACAAGTATCTGTGATATTATGAACAAACAAATCGCCTGATGTTGACGTGCCATTACTTTAAGCCTCAGATGTCTATCTCCTCCGCGAGTTTCCTCACATAATCAAAAGAAACTGTTTTCGATATATTATGAATACAAATAACAATAATTTTAGGAAATACAGATAGACTCCTTGCGCTGACTATTCTTGACGCCTTCCGGTCCTAAATGCGCGATATAAATATACGCGCTTTTTACTGAGAATGTTCTGTCACTATTAGTTACAAACCTCAGTAGTCATAACGACCTTTAAACCCTCGTGATGTCTTAGTCGTCGAGTGGGCGTATCGGACTAGAGTTTTCGAAGTAAGGCAAGAAAGCGCGGTGAAACGCGACGAAAAACAGGGACGCATCCGTCAAGGCGCGGAGGGGAGAGCGGAGCAGCAAGTTGAAGCAACCTAATGGCTGCCGCGTCACGTGATTCCCAGATGGCAGCGCCGATGCGGAGGAGGATGAAAAGGTCTATATGTTTGTGAATCTCACATGACAACGCTTAAACATTATTTAATACAGTTTCACTTTCTGTCGTTCACTAAGTAAGCAAACTCAACGTGCGGAAGAACCCCTTGCCATATTATACAATTAATACGATCGATGTATACGTATTGCCGAACTGTGTGTAGTTTCGAGAACCAATAAGAATTATGATCATGTTACAAAACTAATATTTAGGTAAAAAAACAAAAAAAGCTGGCAGGAAGGGCTGCAGCCCTTCCTACCGGCGTCTGAAAAGTCCTGCAGGTGCGTCAAGTGCCCAGCATACAAAATCATCAAGCGGAGAGCATCTTGCTGACGCTTCCTCCTATGTACTACATGGAAGTTCCGAGAAAGACTGATGTGCTGCTGCATCGAATCGAGACTGGTGACGCTCGACCAACTGCGGTGCAACCCAAAGCCCCTCATCGTCCACGTACGAGCTCTCCTGAAGGCAGCACTACCGGAGCTGTTTGCAAGTCCCAGAGTCGTTGGGCTTCCCCTGTCGTAGCCTCAACGCAGTAACGGTGAGAGATTCATGCCCGTTTCCTTTGATCGACTCGATCGACAGCACGAAAGTGTTCACAACGCTTGACTACAATCTAGGATAATCAAGATAGACCCAGAAGAGGTTTCAAGAACCGCTTTTACCTGTCACAAGGGTGTGTTCGAGTTTATGAGTCTACCTTTTGGCCTTTTGAATTCGCCCGATAGCTTTCAACATCGAATGAACATTGGTCTCGGTGATACAAAGTGCAGGTTTGTGATGGCAAACATGAATGACGTCATTTTCCCCAGTCTTTCAAGAAACACCTCGAACATCTTAAGATGGTCCTCGAGCGAATGCAATCTGTTAGCTCGACAGTTCACCCTGAAATTAAAATGAACCTTCTGGGCTTTGTGTTTGTTAACCCGAGTTTTTCACCCCAATCAGAACCAGCTGTGCGCGATAACCGATCACCCGCAGCCGCAAGACGTCAAGAGTTTGCAACGCTTTGTGGGATTGATTGGATGTTATCGCCACCTCGTCCCACACTGTGCCAAGAGAGCTAATCCTTTGCATTTGCTTTTGTGCATAGAAGAAAATTGGCATTGGAGACGAAAGCAACGCGACGCTTCCCCTCGGCTGTCGAAGGCAATCACCGACTTTGGTTCCTTGGTTTCCGGGTCTCTTTAAATCGTTTGTTGTTCAGACAGATGCCAGCAACTCTGGCCTTGGTGCAGTCCTGCTTCAGGAACACAAAAGTGTTCTTCGGCCAGTTGCCTTCACCAGCCGTATGTCGACAGCGTCAGAACATTAATATTACACAATGGAAAAGGAGTGTCTTGCCATTATTTTTGCCATAAAAAATTTAACATGTCTCTCAATGACACATATTTTCAGATCAAGGCCGATCAAGTGTTTTCCTGGCTGATTAATTTGGTGAATCCAGGCGGACGTCTCGAACAATGAACTCCGACATTAGAGGCATATACCACTGAGCCACACATACAAAAAGAGAGTTTTGTCGTGGCAGATGCGCTCTCCTCTGCTCCTTTGCAGGTCCTTCCCACTCAGGACGAACATGCATTGGTGGGAAAAACTGGCATTGTGGCGGACACATCAGTTATGATGGGGGACGTTGGTCATCAGAGAACTTCGAAAGGCACAGTGGGAGAAGGGACTCTGTCTACGGGTGTGCGAGAAGCTTGCTGAACAAAGGGCCGGCCGCATCGAGAGCGACGCTAGGTACGACTCATACTTGCAGAGAGAGAGGATGGACTTCTTCTCAGCTACATTTTTTAAGCAGACAATGACGCCCATGGGGCTCCTTTCAGAATCGTAAAACTTCAAACGCCGTTCATCTGTCACTTCCATGATTCAGTTTTATCAGGTACCAGCAGCAGTATGACTTACCATAAGTTGAGACTTGACCAGGAATCAGGCAGGATGTATTGAAGTATGCCCGCACTTGTCCAGGATGTCAGAAGTCAAAGCCACGCGAAGGTCAGCTACCAGGATTTATTCAACCAATCGTAAGCCACACTCCTTAGCAGAATGTTGCCTGAGGCGTAATGGGGTCGTTTCCTCATAATCCGTACAGTAATCGGCATCTTCCTGTCGTGACTCATCACTTGACGAAATTGGTTGAATTATTCCCATTACAGAAGGTTCTTTCGCAGAGAATCTGGGATTGCCTTCTCGCCGCGCTTACCAGATTCGGCTTCCTTGCAGAGCTCATGGTGGATGGTGCATTATACTTACGGAGCAAGGTGATCGTCGGCACCTGTGCTGTGCTTGGCATACCGTACAAGCTCACTTCTCTGCAGCGCTTATGGTTTGTTGAGCCGACCAGATGTTTTTTGGCAGATGCATCACATGCACAGCGAAAGGAAACATAAAAGCAGCATAATATATGATTGGTGTTCCAGGGAAACGAACACAAGAGGTGTACACATGAGAGTATAGAGTATTGCTTCTTACATCTGATCAGTGTGGTCATTGCTACAGTTACTATGGTTAATTAAAGTGGTAGGTGCTTTTTTTTTTTTCATGGAATCAGTGCGGATACCGTTTTAGGTGCTTCTGGTTCGCTGCCTATAAGCGGTGAATGCTGTGGTTGTGCCTGCGACTGGCGCAGAGCAACAATCGACCAGTGCCCTCGTGTGTAGTGAAAGCAATTAGGGACCGATTCGTCAGCGACACATTTTCCGAGTTCCCGTGCCCCGATCGCTACGACTGAACAAAAGTGTCTTTTGTTATACTGGGTATAGAATCATGTTTTTCTCATCACAAAATTAAACAATGCATCGTCCAATAGTCGGTCTTCACCCAAATGTATTGCTAGCCGTTAGAGTGAAGTGACAACTTACTTTTGCGCAGTTCAAAGTTGTAATCGATTTGCATAACCTTTCACCGAGAACATTCGGGGTTTTTGTTTGCTGCCATCTTCGCGGCGCTTCCATCCAAACGCTGCTATACTCCGTTTCACCTTACAACTGACCGCAGCGGACGCTACGAGCTATTGAAGCCAATGGGCAATATGTAAAATAGCAGCGCCCTTAGCGGTTCAGGTGCACACTGGGAGCAGGAAACTGGCAACGGGTATGGTTTCGCCGGGTCGTGCATCTGTCGACTCTTATCGTCTCCACACCGCCATTGCTCACGCCGTCGTGGATTGCTTCACACATTAGCGCGATGCAGTAAGGGCCCTTTTCGTCTCGTCGCTACATATCGGACACAGCAAAAATTTGAAACAATTAATTTTGCTGGCACGGGTTCCGAGCGAGATATTTCCAACGGCGAAGGGAAGTGAACGTAGATCGACGGACGCCGAATGCCGTGCCAGCTCGCTGCGTGCATTTGTGTGCAACCTCGAGAACCCCCACCGAGACTAGTACTCGTTTTATAACACCCTTGCTTCTCCAATCACAACTTTCAATTGGGCTAACAAAATACACGTCGAACCGCACTGTACAAGAATGCGTTCAGGCGCAAACTTGTGCCTCTTGATACGTTGCTGTGAAACTTGGCCACGGAAACAAGGGTGTTATAGAACCTGAGCACTTGTCGCAGTGGCTGTTCTCAAGGTTGCAAAAAAAAGAATGCACGCAGTGAGCTGGCTCGACGTTCGGCATGCGTCGATCTGCGTTCACTTGACTTGGCCGTCGCGGCGTTTTCGCTCGCCCACCACCTGAAATATCCTAATTGCTTCGTTATTCGCTGCGACCGATATGTAGCGACGAGAAGAAAAGGGTACTTACTGCATCGTACATACGTAGAGCATCTACGACAACGTGAGCAATGGCGGTGCGGAGTCGATGGCACGACAGATGCACAACCCGGTGAAACCAAAACCGAAACTATTTGTTGAGAGTCTCCTGCCCCCAGAGTGCACCTGAACCACTAGGCGCACTGCTATTTTGCATATTGCCCATTCATAGCTGTTTGAGTTTCCCATGACCTCCCAGCGAAAGCACATTCTTTGAAGGTGGTTTGTTTTGGACGACTCGACGAATATTTGAATTGCAGATTATCTTTAAACAGCGAGACAAGATACCAGTGATAGACCGAACTTTTACCCAATCGAAAATTCGGTGCGGAATCTTAGGATTTGGCAAAGCCGAATCTGTGGCAATCTATTCAAGAAGATTCGGCAACAATACCTTTGGCAATCCTAAAAGTTGATATTTCGTATTTCAGGCAAAAAAAATGTTCTAGTTTTTCGATTTTTTTCAAATACATATTGACACAGTTATTTCTAAATAAGGTGATATTATGCAAGATAATTGTATAGGTGTCAGTTTCGTATGCTTACTGGCAATTTTACAGTGACTTTTTGCAAAAGAGGTGTGACACTGAGGTTGGGTAGTAGCGAGTAGAGCACTATATAGCTCGGAGAAACAGAGCAACGTAATCCTTCGATCCGGTTGTTTTCCTGCCAACATGGCCGACAGAGCAGCTTGGCGCGAGTCACGTGGTACTCTCGGCTCGAGGAGGCGCCAGCCCTATGGAAGAACACTTGAAGATCGACGCAACACAATTCAGTAAAAAATAAACACCAAGTTCACACTTTTCGAAACTAGTCCGTCGTGAAATTGGTAAAGCACTGAGCACTGCAGCGGTTTGGCCTTGCTGCTGCCCGTAGGGAGGTACGACACGCGGAATCCAGTTCAACAACAAAAGTGTTTATTACCTGTAGGCTCCCCCGCTGCGACTGCCCGCTTTGCAGAAAATTGGTTTGCTCTTTATACAGCCTTGATGGAGATGCGCCTCAACGGGTAATCGGTCTTTTAGCTCTAGATGATAAATTTAGCCAGTGCGGTGCAACCGCTAACCTGGGATTTTTAACGTGCATCACACAGTAGTGATCACACGAACGCGTGCCGGTACGAAACTCATCCAGATCGAAACGGGCGGGGGCGGCGGGGATCGAACCCAGGAGGTTCCCAGCGCAAGCTTTCGCTCCACGCTCCGAGCTGAGACGTGTTAGCTCACTCGGCCACTTCCTCCCGCCCGCTGGGCAGAGTTTTGGCCCCATTTATATATAGTGAGGGGCGCGGGGCTTTCAGCGGCCCCACTCCACTTGAGCGCGCGAGCGCCCTTGCACTTACCTCAAATACGGATGCCGGAACCCGTAGTGACGTCAACGCTCCCTCCGTACGGGCGGTGACGTAATTACGGCTTCCGGCACCCGGAGTGAAGAGTTGAAAAATTTTCAACTTTCTCCTTCCCGGGTCGTGACGTAGTTTCCGTATTTTCTCCACGGCCAATCAGCGCGGCGCGCTTCCCTCCTCCACCCTCCTTGCCACCGGCATTCACGTGGTTCCGCGTGCAGATGCCTCAGATCAACGCCTCCTAGAAGACAAGCCCGTAGCGCTCTACTCGTGACGTCGCGAGGGAAGGCCATCGGGGGCGCGCGGCGAAGCGAAGGCAACCCGCGTGGATCGATCGCCGTAACGTGCTTTTAGTCACATAAGCGTGTCTTATTAGCTAAATTGAAAGCTGCACATAGCAACGGGTCTCGAAAACATTTCATTACACGGGCAAAATATTACACTGCTAAGTGATCGGTATGAAATTGTACGAGGAAGGCGCATAAGAGAAAACATTGATTCACGCAATTATTGCTGCAGGAATGCATATTTTACACAGAAATACTTCGACAAAATGGCAAGACTCGCAGTGATTGGACACAGTAACACACGTAACATTGAAAAATCAGTTAGACGTAGTCAACGCGGACACGGCTAGAGGAATGTCACTTACGATCATGTAAGCGATGTTATCGCGTGCAGTCACTGAATTCTTGCATCATATTGCGGCCACATGGCCAAAGTAATGTAATTTCGATCGAATAAAAATACGGGGCCGACAAATCAGCTTGCCACGCTCACATAATTACTCAAAACAGCGAGCTGATTAAATCCCGTATTATTTAATCAAGATATATTAACTTTGCCGTGTGGCAGGGGTACTAAACTTACTGTTTCCAGTTAACTAATTTACTTCCCCCTATGGGCTCGAGGTGCCTAAGAACAAAATATAACCTATTCTGTATACAATAATACTATTACCTTAATACAGTTAAGATTTTAGTATAAACGCGGTAAAGGCAACAAAATAACATTAGTATAAATAAACACATAAGCACAAACAACGCACTTTCAATAATCACAGAATCTTGTTATTTACCTTCCAGTAAAAACTAGAATATTACCACGCATAATTATAAATGCCGACGCAATAGCAACCGGATAATGACGAAGAACAAAACTCCATTCTATCACGATATTAAAAAAAATCGACTGCAGCACTTTACTTGCGTCTTACATGACCAAGAAAGCCGTAAATAAGTTGTTCCTCACCTGTCGATCGTATCCATACGTCACACACGATCCATCACAAAAAAAATTTAACACGAACTTCAAGAAGTCTCTCTCTGTTGAGAGAGGTCATCGGCCAGTGTCATCGTTGACTAGTTGCCACACACGTCAGTCAAACCGTTGCAGGACTTGTTTCGCGAATTCACGTAAATGCCGTAGTATCAAGCGAACACACACACACACACAAAAATCTACACGAGACTGCGGTGACGACAAAAAAAAAAAAAACGATGGGTAGGACAAAACCACACACACACACACACACACGAGAGCAGCACCAGCAGTGTGGGACGAGAGGCACGACCCATCTCTTCCTTGTGTTCACTCCCTCCCAGCGGCGATGAATGGATTTTTTTTCGGTTCCTTTCCCTTCTGAAATGTCTCAGCGTACCTTTGCATGCAGTCAGCAGCTCACACGCAACGTAAATTTACCAGAATCAGAGCCCGTACGAGGGAAGATGTCGCATCGGAAATTCGGAGCCGGTTCATTCGAAAAGTGTGGGGAGCTGCGGGACTGCGCTTAGTCCCGCGGTTACGGGGATAATCAAAAGTATAAATTTGGTACTTTCAACTTTGGTAACGCGTTGTATATTACGTTTATATTATATGTATAATAAATTGCACAAGACTGCGCTTTTATAACGTGTATTAATGTCGGATAAACGCGCACGAACATTAATGCGCCGATACGCGTCGACAGCGGCATTTTCTCACGTAGTTGCGCAATGGCCTTCCTTCAAGGAGGATAGAAGCCTAGGAGAGGGCATGACGACGGCCGTGTAGCCTCCACAAGCCATGCTCCCTTGACGCCTCGCCTTTTTCTCATTTTCCTCCTTACTCTCCTCACTTACCACGCCAGCGTGACCACATCACGTGACCGTAGCTACCCTTCATGTAGCTATGGGGTACTAGGATACACCACAGGCCAGCCTTCGATCCGATAAAACCTACCGGACGGAGCGCGCGCAAGCCTGCAAGGTGTCTTTCTAGAGTCAACCATCCATCTCACACGTGACATGTCACGCGCACCAATCGCCAGAGAGATCTACGGTCACATTGGCCACAACATCTTTTAAACTTTTTATGACTAGGCTTCACCAATATTGCAACGTGCCCTCTCCTAGTACTTCTAACCTCCTTGCCTTCCTTCCTTCGCCATTGTGACGTGCCCGCTCGGAGCGCTATGGCCTTCTCTTCTAGGAGGTGTTGCTCAGATGCTCCGTGCTTGCTTGCAAGAAAGGCTGCGACGATGAACTTCACGCCCGTCTCCGACGCGAGAAAAGCTGCTCAAGCTGCAAAGAAGAGTGCCGCTGCCGCGAAGAGGGCTGAAGTTGTCGCTGCGTTTGATGTACCCGAGAAAACCTATAGTTTAGTTCAGCTAGTTCAGCGGTACTTCTGGATCTACGACAGAAGAAGGAATGCCGAGTTCAGTTGCGAGTCTTCAGAAATGTTCAACTCGTTTGATACTGCTTTTAATAATTTATTCACATGGTTTTCGGAGACACGGGAGGTGGTTGCAACCCGATGAAATGGCATCTTCAATGCAAATATGAGTGGCCTTTAGAAAGGCCGTTTGTAGAGGCAGGCAGTGGTTGGCATGCTGGCTGCAAAGAGGCTGGAAAGGCAGTGGGATATTATTCATAAGCAAATGTGCTCCGCTTCCGGCTTTGAGGGCATGCTTGCCCTCAAAGCCGGAAGCGAGCGGGCTCCATCCAAAAACATGTCAAATTTCTTGAGCGCGAACACAATGGCGAGGCATTCCTTCTCGGTGACTGAGTAGTTACGCTCGGCTGGGAGAAGCGTATGACTGGCGAAAGCAACTGGGCGTAACACGGTATCAAATCCTTAGAGCAAGACTGCCCCCAAACCGTAATCACTCGCGTCCGTTTGTAAGACGAACGGTTTGTTTAGATCAGCAAGCTGCAAAGGCGCGTTTCCTGCTATCGCTTCCCGAAGAGCTTCGAACGCATGCTGTTCGTTATCGCGCCATACCCACTTGTTTCCTTTACGCAGCAACTGATAGAGGGGCCTTGATATGCTAGCGCAGGTGTGGGACGAACTGTCGATAAAAGGCAATCATGCCGAGGAAGCGTTGTAAGCTCTTGATATCACGGGGCGGGGGGTATTCTTGGATGGCACGGAGCTTTTCTGGGTCCGGCTTGAGCGCACCGTTATCAACTACGAAGCCAAGCAGGTCGATCGTGTTAGTAACTAGTTGTATTTTGCCAGGATGCACTTTCATTCCAGCGTCATGGATGCGTTGTAGCACAATCTGCAAGTGCTCCAATTGTTCGTCAAATGAACGAGAAGACAGTTACGTCATTGAGATACGAGAGGGCAAACCAGTGTTTTGCATCGCCCAGGACGATAACTACCATTCTTTGGTAGGAGCTGGGGCTGTTACAAAGTCCGAAAGACATTCCGACGAATTCAAACGAGCCTCTGAGACAGGTGAAAACGGTTTTTTCCACGTCGTTTGTGTGGAGACAATGCAGAAGGTTCGTTTCAACTCGTTCGTGTTGAGAACCGAAAGTAACTTTATTCTCTCGAAAATAACATACGAAGCCGCCCCGCGGTATCACAGGGTTGCCTGCGGCAATCACGTACGCGAGGGTTGCGCCCTCTACATCTCCCCCCTCAGAATCACACTAAAGGTTCAACCTCCTGGGACCCGTCTGCCACACCTGGTTCTTTGTACAGGTGAGGTACCCAAGTCGGGTTCGTTGAGCCGGAGATTGTGGCTCGTAGGCGAAGATGGCTGTTGAGGTTGAGCCGATCCTTGAGCTGCAGGTGCAGGTGGTTGTCGAGGTGAAGTCCGTTCCTGCGCGGCAGGTGCCGCCAGCTCTTGAGAAGGAGCCAGTCCTTGAGCTGCAGGTGCGGGTGGTTGTCGGGGTGAAGCCCGTTCCTGTTCTGCAGGTGCCGCCGGTTCTCGAGAAGGAGCCAGTCCTTGGGCCTCTTCTCTCGCGGTTTGGTCTTCATAGCCAGTCCTGAAAGGTACCAAGGTTCTCCGGTTGCGTTGCGAGATTGCTCCCTCATCCGTTTTCACCACGTACGACCTGGGATGTTGCGCTCGTTCTGACGAACCCAGACACGAGTACCGTCTTCCAATGGCGAGAGGTTTCTAGCCCGATGACGGCGATCGAAGTCAGTGACTTGCCGACTTACTTACTTACTATTTACTGTTTATTGGCGCAAGGGCTACCTATGGGCCAAAGAGCGCCAGTCTATGGTGAAGGCTGTGTTAAATCTCAAAGTTAGTCACTACTGCTATATTGGCTTTAAAGTAATGATGTCAGACCAGATAGAAATAAAGATGTGAAAAGTTGACGGTGTGAAACTAATGGAGTATCAGATAAGAGGAATGCCGGATGAAAAGGAGTGTGGTTCCGTCTTAGGGACTTCGACCAGGTGTCTAAGATGTGTGGGTACTTTGGGCTCGAGTAGATATGTAGAGTAGAGAGTGTGGTATGGCAGATATCACATTCTGGGGGTTCGGAGCGATTCAACAGGTGACCGTGAGTAAGGCGTGTATGACCAATACGAAGCCGAGTCAAGAGGACATTTTCACGACGCGACAGATTATCTGAGGAGGGCCAGGGGTATGTGTGAGGTTTGATTGTGTAGTTTGTTCTGGGCTTGCTGTTTCCATAACAGATTTCATAGTGTTAGCATATGCTTGTGAGCTAAGTCTTTCAAGTCCGTCCTGGGAATGCTTGTCGGGGTAATGTGAAGAGTTTGAACATTTCGTGCAGCGGCATCGGCATTTTCATTCCCTGTGATCTGCATATGACCGGGCATCCAGCAAAAAACTAAATGTATGTCCCTTGAGTCGAGTGCTAAGAGGAATCTTTTAATTTCTGCGATGAGTGGGTGGATTTGGGTTTTAGTACTTGATAATGTTTGTAAAACACTTTGCGAGTCTGAGAATAGGATGATATTTTTATGGAGTCCGCCCTGCACAGATTTTAGCGCTTCAAGGATAGCAAAAGCTTCTGCCGTAAAAATAGAAACACTGTGTGGGAGCCTATACTGACCAGTTTTCAGCCTAGAAATGAATGCACACCCCACGTTCTCCTTACGTTTGGACCCGTCAGTGTATATTTCCAAAAAATCTTTGTATTCGACTAGTATTTCGTTAAAAGCCTGTTGGTAAACTATAGGTGGGGTTGACGCTTTCCTATATGTTAGGAGCCTTAAGTCAAAGAGTGCTCTCGAGTTCTCCCATGGGGCCTCCTCTTGGATGGAATGGTAAACTGTTTTAAAATGGATGCCTGCTTTCTCATTCATCGCTTTTAGACTTATGCCGAGCGGAGGGACAATACCTTTTTTGTTGTGAAAAAGCTGAAGGTGCTTTGGATTTATGATGTTCTCGTACACCACATGTTCCGGTAGTGAAGCCACCTTTATCCCGTATGAGAGTGAGAGGTTTTCGCGGCGCATGCTCAGGGGAGGTTCATTTGCCAGATTGTACAAGCTTTCTACTGGTGAGGTACGAAAGGCACCGATGCAGAGACGGATGCATTGGTGAGCAATGGGATCCAGTTTTCGAGAGACGGACTTTCCTTGCTGAGTTGTAAACCACTGAGCCGTAGTCCAAAATGGGGCGGATGAGGGAGCGGTAAATTCTGAGGAGAGATGTTGGTGATGATCCCCATGTGGTGCCACTAAGAACTTTCAGAATATTCATCCTTTTTAAACACCTGTTTCGAAGGTCTAAAATGTGGGGTTGGAATGTTAGTTTGCTGTCAAAGATGACACCTAAAAATTTATGGCTTTTCTTAACAGGTAGGGTTTTTCTATAAAGTTTTAGTTCTGGTTCCGGGAACAGCCCTCGTCACTGTGTGAAGTGCACTGCCACGGTCTTTTCCGTTGAAAACTTTAAACCATTTGTGTTACTCCACTCAGTCAGCTTATTGAGCCGGAGTTGCAATTGCCGTGTAACTGATGATAATTGGGATCCCTGGCAAGAAACTTGCAGGTCGTCGACATAATACAATAAGAAAGAGAAGCCGGTAGCTGCTTGACGGCGGGATTGACTTTGATTAAAAACAGTGCAATACTTAAAACACAGCCCCGTGGTACTCCCATTTCTTGTGGAAATGCTCGTGAGAGGTATGCACCTCTCTTAATTTGAAAAGTACGGCGATCTAAAAATTTTTTGATAAAAATTAAAAGGTTTCCTTGAATGTCATGGCTGATGAGGTCCTGTAAAATTCCGTATCGCCAGGTAGTGTCGTACGCCTTTTCGAGGTCAAAGAAGATTGAGACCAAATGCTGACGATTGACAAAAGCATTTCGTATCCAAGTTTCCAGCTGTACTAAATGATCGGTCGTGCAACGATTTCTTCTAAACCCGCACTGCGATGAACTGAGGATGTTGTTGACTTCCTGATACCACATGATACGGTTCTTTACCATTCTTTCTAGAACTTTACATAAACAGCTTGTTTATATACGGTAGTTTTTCGCGTATGAGGGGTCCTTTCCCTGCTTCAGAACAGGGTTAACAATTGCTTTTCTCCATGTTTCCGGAAATTCCCCTTCATGCCACAATCGGTTGAAGAAGCATAGGAGGGATTTTTTTGATTCTGGCTTAAGGTTACATATCATGGAGTAATGAATGTTATCTTGTCCTTCTGCTGTATCTTTTCTTCCTTCTAGGGCCCTCTCAAGTTCGATGTAAGTAAAACTCTTGTTATAAGAAGCGGAGTGATCTGATTTTATATGAAGCTTTCGTTTTTCTTGCACTCTTTTGTACTTTAGAAACTCGGTTGTACAGTTAATGGAGCACGAAATTTCAGCAAAAACAGCTCCGAACAGGTCCGCCTGTTCTTCCAAGCTTGAAACCTCCTTACCATTCACTTTAGGGATGTAAAGCTGCTGATAGGTATATTTTCCCGACATTTTCCTAACCCTACTCCATACAACACGGGGTTTTGTTTTAGAGGTGATAGACTGTTTGGATTTATTCCGGGAATTCTTTGATTCTCTTGTTATCCTGCGAAGTAGCTTTCGCTTTCTTAAAAGCAATCAGGTTGGTGGTTGTGGCGTATCTTGAAAAGATTGTCCAAGCCTTATTCTGAGCTGCCCGAGCTTTTGCACAGTCTTCATTCCACCATGGTTTAGGAAGAACTGGAAATTTGTCTGAGGTTTTAGGAATGCATCTATTTGCAGCATCCAGAATCCGAGCAGTAATTGCTTCTGTGGCATCATCTACCGACAGGTCTGAGATGGCATGCTCAGGTATAGTTGCAAGCTCGGCGAATTTTCCCCAATCCGCCTTTTCAGTTATCCATCGGGGGGGGGGGTACGGGTTCGTACACACGGTATGGGGTTCACAGTTTCGAGAATAATAGGAAAATGATCGCTTCCTAATGGGTTCGTCTCTGATTTCCAGGAAAACTTCATGTATATAGTTGAGGAGCAAAGACTGAGGTCGATCGCTGATGATGATCTATGCGCGACGCTTATTTGTGTTGGGGATCCTGTGTTGAGGAGGGTTATAGCATTTGAGAGTGAGATGCTGTGTATCATTTCCCCTCGTGCATCATTTAAGGAGCATCCCCAGAGTTGTTGGTGTGCATTAAAGTCCCCTAGGACCACGAAAGGGAGTGGAAGCTCTTTAAGAAGTGCTTCTAGATCTCGTTTCTGTATTTTTAAATTTGGGGGCAAATAGGGGCTGCATATAGTAAACGGATCTTCCAAGTGTGCACGCATTGCCACTGCCTCGAGAGTTGTTTTAAGGCTAATGTCAGAGACAGGAATTCGAGGAGGCACAAGGATGGCGACACCTCCACCTCTCTGGCCATCACTCCGGTCTTTCCGGAAGCAGCTGTATGCTCCAACTTTAAACCCCTGGTTGTCATGTCTCTCCGTATTTAAAAGGGTCTCTTGCAAGGCGAATATGGGGTTTTTATGTTTCACACATAATTCTTTTATGTCTTCAATGTTCGACCTCAGACCTCGGATATTCCACTGAACTATAGTTCCTCTATCAGCCATACACTACAAGTAGCTTAAGGTGGGGTTATTTTTGCTTTGTGTTTGCCTTTTGACAGCTGCCATCGGGCTTTCTCGGGTTCAGTATCTATGTGGATATGTTTTACCACTGAGCTTGTTGATGGGCAGTTATCGATAACTCCCATGTCCTCCGCTGGTTTTGGGGGCATCATTACCCTGGGTGTCGATGTCCATTTCCTGAACCTGGGACGAGGTCTCCCCTACTATGAAAGAGCCTTGTCTGCTAGTTTTGTCATTTTTGGTAGGTCTTAGAGTTACAGTTGGCGGGGGTTGCGATGCCATCTGGGTCACCGGGACCAAAGCGGCTTCTGTCGTTGCTTTCTTGCAGCCCCCGCCAACTTGGCTAGCTGTTTGAGTTGAAACGTCAGTCCCAGTCTGAGTTTCAACCGACACCCTCACGACCTTCGGTGTCTTGGCGGTATCTGCATAGCTACGTTGCCTAAAAAAGGGGGACCCCGTGTTTTTCGCTTCGACATATGAAACATTCTCGTGTGCTCGGATGCGTTGAATTTCCTTTTCCTGTTTCCACCGCGGGCAGTCTTTCGAGTAGGCGGGGTGGCTCCCTTGGCAGTTGACACATTTTGCATTGCCAGTACAGGATTCATCTGTCTCGTGTCCATCACCCCCACACTTTGGGCAGGTTGGCCTGCCTCGGCAAGATGGAGTGGAGTGGCCATATCTTTGGAACTTCTAGCACCTCAGAGGGTTGGGGAAGTAGACGCTAAGCTTGCAATTAAGGTATCCGACTTTAACAGAATCTGGCTGTTTGGGGCGGTTGAATGTCAAGACAAAAATGTTTGTTGAAACGAGGTTCCTGTTCTTCTTCATGGTTATTTGTCGAACTGCAGTTACACCCTGAGCTTTCAAGCCGTCCAGTAGTTTAGCATCCGAAATACCTTCTAGGTCCCTACTACCTAGCACACCTCGTGA
Source organism: Ixodes scapularis (assembly GCF_016920785.2). NCBI lineage: Eukaryota > Metazoa > Arthropoda > Arachnida > Ixodida > Ixodidae > Ixodes > Ixodes scapularis. The sequence continues at coordinate 2,119,729 of NW_024609855.1, read as the reverse complement.
GATGTTAAGCCACTTGTGTGGTGAGGCTTCGATTTGGACCGTTCCTAGAGCGGTGGTTTTCAGTAGTGCTTCAGATCCTTTGATGTTTTCACTCTGTACAAGAAGGCCTCCCGAGGGGAGCTTTCGTACAGATTTTGTCGTCAGTATGTGAGAGAGACATTTTTCAATGTAGAAGGGGAAAATCTTTCCCAATGGCGTATCTCCTGTAGCATGGAGTACAATAAAGAGAGGTACATAGCTGTTTGGAGTTTTGTTTGTCGAGGTAGGTGTTTGGGCTTGTCTAGGTCTTTTTTCATTTTTCTGTCTCTTGGTGAAAGGTTTAGCAGAACTCATACGAGTTTATGAACTGGTGGGAAATTGCCTGTCGAAGGTGGCTCACGCACCGAACCACCGCAAGGTCCCGCCGCCACTCCCAGGGATACCCAATGTCTCTTGCAGAAGCTTTAGGGGAGCGGGGCTTTCAGCGCCCCCACTCCGCTTGAGCGCGCGAGCGCCCCCACAACACTTTGTCGAAGTTTGCATAATATTGGATGCGTGTGAAAATTTTGAGAAGGCAATTTCTAAAATAATGGCATTCGAAGCAGACATTTTTTGCGCTGCGGAGATGGGCTTTTTGGGTTGGCCGGAGCAAATCATGTAAACAATGCAACGTTTTTGGGGTTTTTTTTTCGCGTTTTCTGAACAGCACGAGACCGTCGATGCACGTAGCTGCTTCGGAGCGATCACTCTCCACTGCGCCGCGTCGTCTGCTGCCTAATGCCACTATGGCAATTTTCTTTTTTTTTATGTTCTTATGTGGCCCGCAAAGTAACCCAAATTATTGTAAAATGTTCCTTTTGTTATGTTAAAACTACTATGGTTCCGTACATCCCCAAAATATTGAAGAAAAAGCCATTTTCTCACGTCCCTTACGCATCTGTGACCGGCGTTAAAACCTCCGAGCGTTCGCCACTATTTGCCAAGGGATGCCGTTCTAGATTGAGCTACTTTGCTACAAAAGCGCTATATAGTGCTTTAATAGTAGCAAGCACTGTCACAATACGCGAGTTTAGGTTTAGAGGCCTCATCAGCACTAACCTGCAAGTGCATACATTTTTTAAATAAAGGCGGTGACAGTGTTCTTACTTTCTCTGCGAGTCATCATTTCGTGCACGAAAATGAATGTAACAGCTGCTGAGCCTCCACCCGAAGAGATAATATTATTATTGTAAATATGCATGTTTTTCGATTTGAGTCATTTCAAATTTGCATAATAGTGTGTGCCGCATATTCGCAAATTCGCAACGTGTTGTTTATAACTTTTAAAATTCCGGTTTCTGTAGTTAGGATACCCAGCCGTTTAAAGGGCAACTCCGGCCAAAACTCAAAATGAAATATGTTACTGGTATCGCTGTAGTGACACAAAATACAACCCCAGCCAAAATATTACGTCCGTGGGACGCCGCATTCTCAACTAATGTCGATAACAAAAATGCAAACCGCCGCGAGCCGCTGCTCCTTAGCGGGCGGACAGCGGGTTGCCGATCGCTAAAGCAACATTGCGCCGTGACGTCAGTGTCGTTCTTTTTTTTTTTTTGATTTCTCCGGTCCGGGCCTTGCGCGGAGTGCGCTTCTTTGAACCGCTACCACCGCTACTTCGGCTTGTGATTGGAGTGTTTAGCCGCTGCTTTCATCTGTAGCCCATGTAGCTTCGGTATAGCCTTTTGTTTATTTGCTTGTGAGGACTCCAAGACTTGTTTTTGCGAGCAACTCGGAGCGCCCAAGGCTGCCCAGCTGTTCCTCGAAAGATGGCGAGTGCAACTTGTAGCGCTGTGGGCTGCTCAAACAACGCGCTGAGCAACACGGAGGTGCTTTTTTACAAGTTTCCAACGGACCGGAAATTGGACAATGTGTGGGTGAACGCTGTTCTGCGAGTAGACTTTAGACTTCGGCTTTTACGCGCCCGAGAAAAAAAGGAAAAAAACAACAACAGACGTTTACAGCCCAGCACACGTGTGTTCGGGCGCCGCGGCTCGCGCCGGAGATTCCTCAAAGCTTCGTGTCTGGAACTGACCCGCAGCGCGAAAGCGAGAGGGCCCCCAGTACTGTACGTCACTGGCAGCGCGGCGTAGAGCAACGCCGCTCCATCCACGGAGCTTCGATGACATTTTAGGCCTAGCGACGAGTACGAAAGACCGCACACATGGCGACAGCCGCCGAGTACGGCACCGAACGAGTTCACTCGTTTTCCAGTCGCTAGCTTTTGGGTATGGACGCGACGAGTACGGCATAGCCCACGCACGGCGGCGGCCGCCGAATAAGGCACCGAACGAGTTCACGGGTTTTCCAGTCGCTAGCTTTTGGGTATACGCACTAACTCTTGCTACATATGCTGGATAACAACCATGTATACGGAATTAAAACAAAATCAGCTTAACTCCTATCTTTAGACGGCTAGTGCAACAAAGGTAGGTGCCGCTCGGCCTACGTACTCGTTGAACGAGAACGATCCTGACGTCACGTTTACATAGCGGCTGATTTCCAGAGTTGCCGGAGCCTCAAGTGGCTAGTTTCGGTTTTGTTGGCCGCGCCCCAAACAAAACTTTGAGGCGTCAATATCTTTAAAACTACGCCCAATAACGAGAAACAAATTACACCTTGCGATTCAGGGTCGCTGACTGCACTAAAACAGTCATAATCCCAAAATCGAAAGCATGGACCGGAGTTGCCCTTTAAAGGGATACTACAACAAAATTTCGGCGCTCATTTTTTGGTCTATATGTGTTCAAAAAAGCACCATCAAATCGAACATACCAATATCTTGTTAAAAAAGTCACGAAAAGGAATTTTAAAACGAATTAAACGATTAGCAAAGAGCACCTGGTGGATGTCGCTAACGCCTCGCTTGTAATTCCCGTCTAGCAACCTTGGCAGCTGGTGACGGAGGTTGTCTCGCCTCCGGCCACGACGAGAGAAGAGGGGCAGGAGGAACTCCCCTCTTCCCGAGAATGCCTTCTGTGTGTCACAGAAGTCGCTATTGTCCCCCTACAAGATTATAGAAGATTAACCCGTCACTCAAAATTTGTACAAAAGCAGCCGCTTCGGTGGCTGGAACGACTAGGCCATCCTCTCGACGTCAGCCTCGCCGTAGCCTTGCTCGTCTTGAGCCGACCTACGTCACGATTGCGTTGGATGTCACGTGGTCTCCGCTGGGCCTTCTCCGAGCGCTTGCCAGAGTGGGCCGTTTATAACGAAAAATACAGCCACCAGGCTCAAAATACAAACGTGCGATTGTCATTTACAGATGTTGTGGATCATATTCAGCCTAGTTTTGAACACGACAGGAATATTTCAAATTTCGTTGAAGTATCCCTTTAAGAAGGTGGGAAGAGTTAGAAATGCCGGATGTGCAACGTCGAGCGTGATAGCTCTGTTTATAGTTTTATGCGGACAGATGGCAATCTGCAAAATGCAAATGAAAAAGCAATATGGTTGTGCTCTGGCACAAACAAGTTGTGAAGCAAAAACAGGATTGATATACAGGTAAAGTCAGTCAATGTTGTAACCATATTGTTGCATCACTGTAAAGATAAAACGAAAACTATGTTTTTCAGAAACGACCGCACTTGCGCAGTGGACTGCGTCACTTCCTGGTCGATCTTCCGTTCTGGGGGCAAACAAGTATTGAAGGGAAACACACTCACAAAGGTTGACAAACACACAGCTACCATGTCGCCTACTCAACACCTCATTGTAACCGCTGGTACACTTTTAGAGAAAGGGATATCTATAGTCCTTCCTAAAGGGAGGAACGATCTTGTGACCTATGTTTCTTTTGAACGGGAGAAACTTTCGTCCCTAAAGCAGGGGAGCAAAGTTCTTCCGTCGCCTGCATCTCATTATGGCAGCCTCGAATCGAGCAAATCGAGCACAAAAAGGGTTAAAAAGGACGCTACGTCTCTTGTACGGGACGAGAGGAGCAGCAAATACAAGCGTAACACGAGCTTTCCACGAACTGTGCTTATTTCCGAAGCCAGCTTGCCCCTAAAGTTAAAGAAACTTGCGTTTCAAAAGCAGTTACCCAATCTTCTCGTCGTCAGCACTCCGATATTAAACAACCAATACCCAGTTACTTCACGCACTTTACGTCTTACCTTTGCTATTCCTCGAGTCACAATTCCTTCGTCAACTGTACACTACGCAGGAATGGTAAGCCGATTCGCGAAGCCGCTCTCAAAAAAAACGAACTCGAAGCCGCTGTTGCACGGTAACCGGAAATTATCGCGTAGCGTGAAAGTTAAACCGCTTGCCATCAGATGGCAGGGTCAAGCAGAGTAGTTGCAAGTAGCTAGGCTAGGTGGCGCTAGGTACCGCCGAATTAATGTTCTACAAAATATATTTTAATTTGCTCACGCCACCATTGCGCTTCGGGCTCTTCGGGGACCTTTATTATACACACATGTAGACACATTATGCACACTACAAGCATCAGCTGAACACATATTGAGCGCATACATATACACGGAACATACCAACACCAATACAACAGAAAGAAGACGAAGACAAAGCTACGCATCGGACGTGTGTTCTAGTCTCCTCTATTTTCATTGAATATTTTGCTTACGTCGACTTTATATCAGCAAGTAGCTTCACAACGTCATCGGGAGGTCCCTATAGTCCCCTCCAGGGCCTTCTGACCCTTCGATCCGGTTTTTAAACCGGCGAGGTATGGACACCACGACCGCCCCTGCAACTGCCATGGATGAAACACCCGACCCGACCGCGCAGGATGACGCCGCAAGCCTGTCCGACTCGCTGATTGAAGACACTGAAGGTCCCTTCCAGGAAGTGACATGCAGAAAGAAGAGACGCTGCAGCAGTCACAACTCTGGCTCCAGCGACGCGACCATCGTCACCCTCCCAGAGCCGACAGTTGGTCTGGTGGTTCTGTTCACGACACTGGATCCAGACGTGAGCATCGACTCCATTGATTCGGTCCGCGTCTCTAATACCCTAGAGACGCTGGTGCCCTCATGCGTCATTGAGGCTAGATTCAACAGGCGAAAAAATCTTCTCGCGGTTGACACCCGGAATGGCCAGACAACGCGGGTGCTTCTAGGCTTGACCACGCTTTGCGGCATGAAAGTTCGAGCCTTTGAGCCCCGTGGAAAAGTTTCCAGTGTAGGCATCGTGCGCAACGTTGACATCGCTCTCTCAGACACCGAGATCGTGGGAGCGCTACGGTCAAGTGTAAGCATCCGTTGTGTTCGTCGGCTTGGAAAATCAAGCACAGTTCGCATTGAGTTTGCATCTGCCACACTTCCCCAACACATCTACGTTGGCTTGGTCCGGCATGAAGTCGACCTGTACGTTAACAACCCTCTGCAATGCCACCGATGCGGGCTCTTCGGTCACGTTGCGGCTGGCTGCAAGAGGAAGTTGGCTTGCCTCCGCTGTGCGCAGCCCCACGCAACTGCGCAGTGTGACGCCTCTGACCTCCGCTGCGTAAACTGCAACAAGTCGCATGAAGCAACGTCTCACATATGCCCGTTCTGGCAGGCCGAGCGCACCGTGTGCCGCTATCGCTGCGAGAACAACGTGCCGTTTGCGCAAGCACGAGCAGCATTTGACAAGCCTACTGATGCGCAGGCTGTGCCGGAAGCACAAGCTGCACCAGAAGTCGTCGGCTCTTCCCCGGAACATCCACAAAGGCGAAGACATTCGCGACGACGCCAGGTGCAACAAAATTGCGCTGATGAATCGACCTCTTCACCTCTCCCCGAGACATCAAGTGCAGTAAACATCGATCCAGGCACCACGTCGGTCCCCGTGTCCACCGTCAACGAAAACGAGAAACGAAGCTTCAAAGACGTACTGTGCAGCAGCTCTAGAACGTCGGCTCCTCAATCACAAATGCGGCCTACACCAAAGCCTGCACAGAAACTCCCAGACACCGCACCGAAAATCGCAGATTCACGTCCGCCTCAAATTTTCTCCGGCTCCTCTTCGTTCTCTAGCATCGTTCGCCAGATATTCATTGCAGTACGAGAATTTTTACCATTCATAAAGTACTCATGGGCAGACAAGTTACTGCATTTCATTGGACTGATAGAACCTTTAATCGAAAGCTTCCTGCGATGAAGGTCCTTATCATGCTTAGCATTATCTATATGGCAGTCTGTCCCTCTATTTTACAATGGAACGCCCGCAGCATCGCCTCTAAACTACCTGAGTTGCAATATTATCTTGCCTCTACGCCAGTGCCTATACTTGCAATCTCGGAAGGCCGGCTCCCACCTGCATCTCGAATTCAGCCATATGTTCATTATGGAAGTGCCGTATCTGACCCAAACAGCCTGTCGCGAGCTTCGGTTTTTGTTCACTCCACCATTCAACAAGCTGCAGAAGATGTGTCACATCTGTGTACCGAAACAGCAGAGTTCGCGGCTTGCACTGTCATATTTGGTTCTTTTAGGATGACTATTGTATCCGTGTATATATCTCCTGCGGGTCGCTTCGATGCGAAGAGCATTCATATTTTACGTCGACAGTTCCCCGGTTCTCTGCTTCTATGTGGAGACTTTAACGCGCATCACCCTTTGTGGGGTAGTGAACGCACGACGCCGCGGGGCACATCCCTTGCAGACGCCATTGAATCTACAGACTTGGTGCTCTTAAATGATGGCTCTCCAACATTTTTCGGCCATCGCGGGAAGCCTAGCGTCCTCGACCTTAGTTTCGCCTCGCCCGATCTTGACGTATATTGGTTGCTGGGCATGGACACGCGCGGAAGCGATCATCTCCAAGTCTTGATGAGTATACCCAGGGTAGGCCGCTTGCCGCGTCGTCTGTACCATGTAACCAATTGGGACCTGTTTCGGAAAAGTCTTCTGTCTCTCGATCCGTCAGAGGATATCCTAAAAGCCATTCCAAGCTGCCTCGTCCAATCTACAACAAAAATCACACTCAGAGTATCGCAACCTAGCCCGGACTTGAAATTTCTTCGTCTTCGGGCAGCTCGCCGTCGTGCCCAGCGCCGTGCGCTCCGCTCTGGCAAGATCGCCGATTGGGTGGAGTGTCGCCGTATAACTTCAGCCTTACGCCGGCAGACCCGAGTACTTGGTCGCAGACAATTTCGCCAGTTCTGCTCGTCGCTGACCCCACGTACACCGAAGCCGAAGATCTATAAAGTGCTCAGAGGTATGAGTGGATCTCCGACACCTCGAGACGTGTTCGTTGCTCTTAGTTTAGAAACTGGCTTGGCATTATGTCAACTTGCCGACGAATTTGCGATACGCTTTGTCGTTGCTCCACGCTCTGTAAGGTCATCGCGGCCCCTATCGCTGACTGGCCCATCGCGAAGTCCGCAGAATCTAGACCATCCCCTCACCATGTCAGAACTGGAAGCTGCTCTTCGAAGATGCTAGCGTCACAGCGCTCCCGGGCCTGATCACATAACATATCAAGCATTACAAAATCTCAGCTATCAGTCACGCAGCTCCTTACTCGAACGTCTAAACTCAGTTTGGTCGTCGGGTGTGATCTCTCAAGAATGGAAACACGCATTAGTTACACCCCTTTTAAAGCGCGGCAAGCCCTCCTCGGAGTTGTCATCCTATCGCCCGATATCTTTGACATCATGCGTTGGCAAGCTTTTAGAGCGCCTGGTCCTTACACGCCTTCAGTGGTTCCTCGACGATACTGAAGCTCTTCCCCCTGAGCTCGCAGGATTCAGAAGCGAACGTTGTACCGCTAGCTGCATTGCGACTCTCACGTCAGCATTGGAAGACGCCCGTTCCCAGGGACATACAGGCTTGGCAGTATTTTTAGACGTGGAACGCGCATTTGACTCTGTTCCCCATGATGTTGTTCTTGCGTGCTTGAGACATCTTGGCGTAACGGGAAGGATGTTAAGATATTTCGAAGACTTCCTGAACGGCAGGACTATCAGTGTCCGCCTGGGAACGTTTCAAGGTGCTGTTCGCCCACTGCTGCGGGGACTACCTCAAGGTAGCTGTCTAAGCCCGACACTCTTCAACGTCGTAATGGCAACGCTACCACTGTGCATGGAATCATCCCCTCATCCTAGTGGTATGATAATTTATGCTGACGACATTTGTTTGTGGGCTTCCCATTCCGATCGCCGTATACTTCGCCCTTTTATGCAAACCTGCCTTAAGCGAGTTGCAAACATGCTGGAAGACCTCGGCCTCTCCATCTCGGCAGAAAAGACGGCTGTGCTCGCATATTCCCGCCGTCCTCTTCGCCCCGGGTTTCCACGTTTAACTTTATCTGGGATCCGATTGCCACGTGTGCGAAACTACCGTTATCTGGGCGTTGATCTCGACTCGCGGCTCTGCTTTCGTCGCCACGTAACTACTCTTGTACGGCAGAGCACGATGACAACCTCTTTGATTCGTAGGCTTCGTGGCCTTGATTGGGGACCAACTCCTCGAGCCCTAACTAACGTGCATCGAGCGCTGAACCTGTCTCGGATTCTTTATGTCGCGCCGTACTTGCCCCCTACTCGCTCTCTGTGGGATCAGCTGGAACGACGTCATCGCGCTAAACTAAGGATGGCCCTAGGACTCCCCTCTTACTCTGGAATAGAGGCAACGTGGATTGAGGCCCAGGAAATGCCAGTATCTTTGCACGCTAAGGAACGGGCTCTTCGCCATCTGGTTCGACTCGCCCAGTCGAGCAGCGGTGGTTCTCTTTACGAGGATATCCAACGGCGGCATTGTTCTCATTATGGAAGACACTGCAACACTTTGATAGAGGCGCTCGGATCCACACCAGCTGTTCAGCGTTCTCCAGCTGATTCACCGTGGAGTGAGCATCCATTCACCGTATATGATGACATCCCTGGCTTTCATGGAAAATCACAGCCTTCCTCGCTGGTCAGCCGCGCCTTGACGGAAGACGTCCTGGCGTCCCGCCACGCTTCATTTAAGATCATATTCACTGATGGCTCTGTTAATCTCATTAACGATTCCGCGTCTGCGGCATACCATGTCCCATCAGAACACCATTCTTGGTCAGGACGGCTTGATCACGCTGTTTCATCGACTACTGCCGAGCTTTGTGGATTCACGCAGCTCTTCTTTATATCTTGAAAAGGCCACCAGAAAACTGGCTGCTCGCAACGGACTCCCAGTGTGCAGTGCGAAGCATTCGAAGTGGCAGAGGCGTTAATGCCAACATGACTCGTGAGATATTTAACTTGGGACGTCTACTTGTTTTCCGAGGCTGTAACATTCGAGTGCAATGGATACCTTCACATGTTGGCATTCTTGGTAATGAAAAGGCAGATCAACTGGCTTCCAACGCTCTGCTCCTACCTACTGCTATTTTACAGCTTCCGACCCAGACTGACTCCAAAATAGCCATCCAAACCTGGATACAGCAGAGACATCCGGTTTCAAGAATTGCAGCGCATGACCCGCCTCCCCCGGCATGTACGCGGGGCTTAACACGCAAGTTTGCTTCCCTTCTTCACCGTCTTAGATCAGATTCCGCTTATACAAACGTTAACTTGTACCGGATTGGAAAAGCGGCCAGCCCTAATTGCCAACACTGTGACCAACAAGAGACAATTGAACACATATTTTTTAAGTGCGAACACTACGCATCCGAACGAATTGAATTCTTGAACTGCCTGAAAGGGCTGGACATTCCTTTCACGCTCGAAGCTACATTATTTCCGAAGGGACCAACTTCCACGGGCATACGGCTGAGAAAATTTGTGTTTTGTTTTTTGGGCGCGTGCGAACTACTCTCAAGACTGTGACTGTGACGTGTAAGAAACTTTAGAACGGTAGCCTATACTTCGTTTCGCCTTATCTGCGGGCGGGGCCGGGGCTGAGAGCGCGGGACCAGCGCTTTTAGCGCTTCTCCCCAGCTCGCGTGCTCGAGCAGAGCCTGAGCGCGCGGAGCTTTCGTGCTCGCGCTTCCAGCTTTGCCTTGGCTCGCACGTGGGGTGAAACGAAGTATAGTTAGGTCGATATAAGTACTCTGATTATTTATTTTGTGCTTGCTGGTGCGCGCTATGGGGTTCTGTCGTGTACAGCATTGTTTGAACATATGTCACAGTTCGTCTTAACGGCCCTAATCATTTTTTCTCCGCCCGCGAAACGTGTTTAGTCATTATTTTGCTAACGCTTCCCTCGTAATCCCCGGACCCCTTCATCACCATATTTTCCCTTCCCTTTCCCCGCATTCACCCTCATCAACCTACAATAACCCAAGCCCGTGAAACGTGCCCACCGTGAGTGAGGCAAATGTCACGTCTGGCAAACAATACAATCAACCAACCAACCAACCAATACAACAACACACTAACTCGATCACCACTTCCGAGCTCTGCGTTTCAGTCTTTTATACTGGTCGTTTTGAACCAACGAGGTAGAGGGGCTTAGAGTGATAAACCGGAAGTTCGGAAGCGGCACCCCCCGGTTGCCGCCATGTTGTAAGCAAAAGTGACCACTCGTCACGTGATCTCACAAGAGCCGTGACGTAACCGGTAAGATGGCAGCGCCCAGAGTTGGCGGATGCGAATTTGTTGGTGCGCGGTAGCCGTGATGTGCAGCTGCTTTCCGACTGCTGGCTTCTTCGTGCTCGCTGACGCAGGTATAATGGGAAAATAGGAAGGATTGACACTTCATACCCTTTTTTGCGCAAGATCGCTTTGGATCATATGGAAATTAACACCTGTGAGACAGCATCAGCCGTATCGTCGTGCCGGTGCTCGGATTCCCGGATGTGTTCGAGGATCGATAGAACCTTGAGTGCTTTTAGCATGAACTTTTCTCATTCTCTTAGCTTTGTTTGAACGTTGGAATGTCTCAAAATCGATGCGAATTGTATGCGCTGGACGCAGGGCCTAAGGGAATTTGTTTCAGCCCTAAGTAACTTCATAAGCAGAGCAACTTCTAGCGAGGAAGCTCCTGCCATCTTTACGTTTTGTACAAATCAACAATTTTACGATATAACTTCTAGCATAAAATATTCGCATTTTGCTAGCTTCGTTTGAACGTTGGAATGTCTGAGATTCGAAGCGAAAGGTATACGTCGCGTTAGGGCTTAGGGGGAGTTGTTTCAGCCCCTGCGTCACCAAATAACCATAGGAACTTTAAGCGAGGAAGCTCCAGCGATCTTTAAACTTTTGGGCTAATCGGCGATTCTACATTCGATCGCAATACTTTTTTGAAGTGAAAAGCTGGCGTTTGCTTAATTTACGTGCACGCGAACTCTTACAATGCATTCGAACCAATCATTCGGAAAAAAAGATTCATTACTTATGTTCATAAAACAGTCTTTTTGTCCCCTTGGAATTCAAAACACAACAAGTCTTCACATTTTTGATTGATCAACGTACAAAATGTTGCATCCGATGTCAGTTAGCAATTAGTATTATACTTCGTTTCAGCTTCGGTCCGAGCGCGGCCGGTGTTATGAGCAGAAGGGCCAATCAAACAGCGAAAGAGGCACAACGTCATGGCGTGCTCTTTGCAGTTGATATGACCAGCCGGTATTCGCCGTCTCTCTGTGCGCGCTCCTCCGCCGGCTAGTCTATCAAGAGCAGAGAGCACGCCATGACGCTGCGCTTTTTGCGCTCTTTGATTGGCCCTTCAGCTCATTAACATCGGCCGCGCTCGGACCGAAGCTGAAACGAAGCATAGTAGGCTCTTTACCTTGCCGATCGGTATCAATAGTCCACAGTAACCTACATGTGTATGATCATACTCCTTGTATAAGGTTTGCTTCCTCATTTATCTCTCAGAACGTAACAGACAGACGTTTCCTACAGTCGATAGACGAATCGGAAGTTCTCCGTGTATTTATGGGGTTGATTAAGAGCAAACGCCATGACATAGACGATATCCTAATAAAGCCCGTTAAATTCGTAATCGATGTGGTGGCCCCACTTTTGGTATATATATACATTTAACTTAGTATTTTCGAAAAGCAAATTTTCATATAACATGAAACTCGCAAAACCTTCAGTTTTGCATAAGTGTGGAGACAAACATTTAGTTACAAATTATAGAGCCATCTGTATTTTGCCAGTATTTCCTAAAGTGTGGGAAAATTATATTCCATTGTTTAGACCAGTGGTTCTCAACCATCGATGTTTCGCGGACCCCTTATGGATCGGCGGAGATGATGGAGGACCCCGTTCGTGGTGAAGGGAAAGAAAAGTACAGGCTAATTATGATAGTGATTTAATAAATGAATATAACTAAGGGCTAGTGTGAAGTGGACTTCTGTTATTGACATATACAAGAGAAAACTAACCCGAAAATGTGAACGTTTCTTCTCACTCGCAGAAAAGACAACTTTTATTTCCGGGCTTGACTGATGAGGCTGGGCTTCGCGGACCCCTAGAGTGCCTTCGCGGACCCCCTTTTGAGAACCACTGGTTTAGACAAGCTATTTACCTAGCATTCGGTGCTAACTGACTTCCAGTTCGGATTTCACAAAAAAAAAAAAAAAAAGTCAACGAAATTCGATTTGATATCACAGAAATAAATAATATGAGATATTATAGAACGTAGACAGTTGACATCAGAAATATTTATTGAACATCCTGGGAAGGAACAGCGGCACAAAAACTTAGACAAGGCTAAAGAAATTGACACGAGAGGACGGCGCTGAACTAACTGTTGTTTCATACAGAAAAAAGGAAGGATGAAAACACGAAGCACCTTAATCAGAAAAAATAAACACCACACAAGCGCCAACCAAGCAGCATATTATGTCAAGAGAGGCCAAATCAGTGGCTACGTATTGCCCGTCGACCGAAGGTACCCGAATTCTATTTCAGATAAAGCCACTGACGGTTCGCTGGCACGTCTCCCGTCAGGTTCAGAGATAAAAAAGGCCTCGACCCTACCGAAAAATCCGGTATAACTTTTCTTATCCGGAATATGGAACCGGAAATTTGTTACTAGAAACCCGAAATCCAGATTGCAGACAAAGGAATAATTTCTGAAAACCTAAATTCCAGATAGAGTCCAGATAGAATCCAGATAGATTTCCGGTTCCATAATCCGGATAGCGAAAAGTTATACCGGATTTTTCGGTAGGGTCGATAATTTAAACGTGTCACTCTGTCTCTGTTTTTATTCAAAACAGTGACTTCACCAAAATTAGGCTGGCACTTGCAGTTCCTGCAGTGTAAAAATAGCAACTCCCCAACAGTGGCCCTGAGTGAATACAAATGTTCTCTTAGTTTCATTTGGACAGCGGCCTGTCTGTCCAACGTGCACATTGCCACACGACAAGGGGCTCTTATAAACCACGCCAGGCACACAAGCCTCAAACGGCACTACGTGCTTTTTGGTGCATTTCCTCTTCGACCGCTCTTCGGCGGAAGCACCGACTTCTTCTGATATCTTACCCGTTTTCTGTGGGTCAGAAAACCCCATCGAGACACCATAGCGACCTCCGACTTGCTTAAGTTTATGGGATACCCGATGAAGGTAAGGCCCGACCAGCATTTTTTTTTCGAAATCTTTAACATTTCGAAAGCGTTTGACTGTCTTAACCATTCAACGCTCCTTGATAAACTTCCGTGTTATGGTACACGCGGCAGGCCTTTGATACTCATTCACTCATGTTTAAAAAAAAAAAACAGTTTTTTTGTATGTTTTTACAGCTTAAAACTTTGTCTGCCTTAACGGGCGACGAGTCTCCCAGCTGTAGATGAGCAATTTAGTCAGTGCAGTACAATCGCTAGCCTGAGGTACTTAACGTGCACCACGCAGTAGTGATACACGACCGCACGCCGGTACGATGCTCATCCAGATCGAAACGGGCAGAGGTGGGGCTCGAACTCAGGATCCCTGGGTTCCGCAGCGCGAGCTTTCGCTCCACGTGCTCCGAGCTGGTGTGCGCGACTTTAGTGTGCGCTAACCCACTCGGCCACCGATCCTTTTTTTTTTCTTTATTGCAAGATTTCGACAATGAACAAAGATTCACAATGCACGATACATTTTACTTGAACATGTACAATAATATATTGACAACGTTAGTGAAGACGACGATAAAACGTCCCCTGTAAGGTTTGGAGAGGCGGTGAGAATTGTTAAAATTCTCTGATCATCGACAGCTTCAAAAGGCAGGCAACCACTCCAGTTCCGGACATACGTTTTCGTACACAGCCGCCATCAAGTTTACATTTGCAATGAAATATTACCGTACGAGACGGGCATCCAGATCCGCATGACGAACTGCCATCCTACATCTCCAAATAGCATGCATGCCCAGTAAAACTTGGAGGTCATATGGGAAAGGCGTTCCTTCCCCAGAAAAGAAACGTAATCCACGAGCCCTGAGCGGTAGGTCTCTTTTGAGAGTGCGTTGGAGCACGTCCCAGAACAGGATAGCATTCCAGCAGTCCAGGGACATGTGCTCCACGGTCTCCAGTTTCTAGCACAAAAAACAATCCTCGCCCCATGGTACAAACATGCCTTTTTTTGCTAACCAAGTCTTTACTGGTAGCGTGTTGGTATGTACCTTAAGATAAAAGGTTTTCACAGATCCGGAAACTAACATTCTTTTCACGCGGGAAAGTACATCACGGTCAGTACTGTCCCCTTCACTCATATTTAGAACATCGTAAGCAATGCGTCTCAGTGAATGAACATGTTTCCTCTTTGCAACTCTTGAAGTTTGGTGTGCCCTAGGGCAGCATACTCGGTCCTCTGTTTTTTTATATCTATGTGAACGATCTAGTCAATATTTGGAACCAATCACTTTTTCCCGTGCATTCAGACGACACGACTGTATTTCTGTCTGCGTTAAATATGGACGAACTCATAACTAGGCAAACTTAGTTTTAGAAAAGTTTCTTTCGTGGTCATCCATTAATAATCTTAAAATCAACACTGTAAAATCTAAAGCAATTGCTTTTAGAAATGTAAGTAAGCACGTTACAAGATATTATAATCAAAAGATCGGTACCGACCACATTGAAATAATCAAACAGCACAATGTGCTATGTGTAACTTTCTTTAGAACATATGCAATGGGATAATTATGTAAAATACCTAGCTACGGGAACCGGCAAACTTATTCAGCATTTAAAAAAATAAATAAAAAAGATTGCACTCCTAAGTAGGACATTTCAATATTTTTTTTTATTTTAATACTTTTTTAAGAAAAGCAATTTAAGCGCAATAGAATGTCATCAAGTGCACATGTATTCAATCACACCTACACAACACTCATGCCAGTTGGCGCTGCTCTCGCTGCGCCATGCCGAGCTGAGATGTCAACAAGAAATAGAGCTGTATTATTTTGAAACATGCGAAACATCATTATTTCTACTATCAACACAATTGTAGCCGCTCCGCAACATAAGTAGTAGACTATGAGAAACTGTGTGGCATCGTAGGGCTTTAGGGAGACTTGTACATCCCCAAAACGAGAAAAGTACCAATACTTGATGCTCATTCTGCGGGGTAGCAAACCAGTCTCGAACATTCTCGCCACCAGATGGCCGTAACTCTTTCTGAGCGGCAAGTCCTTTCGCACCGGGGTGCTAGCGTACAACTGGTGGATTGTGTCTTTCCCAGCAGTGAGCGTGTAGCCGTGCTTCGCTATGAAGTATTCGTGGTTCTCATGCGAGAGGAACACGTTACTACCTCCGAGAACCTTCTCCATGCAGCCCTCGTCTGTGTCGCTCACTGTGGAATCTTTGTTGGACGATCGCCTGCGAGCGGCCGCCATGGCACCGATGATGCCCTGCTTGTCGTCTGTCTGCAGCAGAAGACGTTCGAAGTAGGTGCCCTTTGCCACACACGGTAGCACTTTCCCAGATGCGAGCCTGGGATAGAGCTTCTCTATGGTGTCGTCTGCGTCCCAGACATATCCGGAACTCAGGCTGGACGTCAACAGGCTTTGGAAGTAGGCGGCAAGCGAGAATGCGCCACCCATCCAGCATAAGAGCACGATGCGTCCAGCCAGAACACGTTGGAACCGTTCTGGTATGGGGTACGAGAAGAGCATTGCCGTTGAGACAAGAACCAGCCCCACGTCTTGGATGCCATTGAGGAGCCCCTTTCCCGAGCAGTAGTTGATGAGACAGAAGCCTAGTGCGCAGGTAACCATCGATAGGAACAGAATTGTGAAGAGGGCCATCGGTGTTTCTCGGATAAACGCACCCGCACGGCTTGAAGGCTTACGAACCGTGTAGAAGACAGTCCTCCCGTTGCAGTAGAAGGGTGGAAAGTGGAGCAGTCGCCAGCGGTTTGCGTCGGGCACAACACGGTCGACCACAATGTCTATCCTACGCTTCACCATATCTGCAATCAAATGCTCGTTTTTCACCTTTACTGTTCTGAAATGAACACCAAGGAACAACAAACCATCTAATATAACTTTAGCTTCCCGGATCTCGCACTTAGGAAACAGACACCCAAGCACGAAGCTCTGGTTCCTAAGTAGCTGCCAGGTTTGGGTGGCCGGAAAGCTGTGCTCCGGCACGGCTGAATTCATCAGGCTGTTTTCGCCGCTGTTTGTGCAGTTCCATACTAAGCCCTGTTTAATGTCGAGGCTTTCTGCATTCACCAATGGGTTGTAAACAAATTGGCCGTGGTATCCACGAGCCCGGACGCATGATAATCGATTTGTCTCAGAAAGAATAAACAAAGTGGAAACAATCTCGTCGGAAGAGAGTAACCACCATAGGCTACTGTTCCATAAGGACTCAGAAATAACAGCCACCTTCTTTTTGTTGTCGGCAGTGCTGTAACGGAGGTGCTCGAGGTACACCGACCAGGAGCCGCACCAGTACCTTGCTCTGAAGATGGTGCCGATCCTGCGCCGGAAGAGAAAGCTGTTCATGTTTCCACTTGCGCAGAGAACGTCGATGTCTGTGTCATTCTGGAGAAGAAGATGCACATCGTTTTTTGTTGAGCTCAGCGGTGCAACGGGCATTGAGACAACAGACAAGGCTATGAGAAGACATGCAAGCATCTTCGACAGGCGTCTTTGGCAGCCGAGAACTAAACCACAGAGCAGAGCGAAGAAGTCTGAGAAATCTCCAATCAAATCGAGAGCCTTGAGGGTTCTTTAAGATTTTTATTTAGGGCTCGGATTTCCGCAGGCTGTCATCTCTCCCCATGAAAGCAAATAATGGCACGATTCAAGGGGGCGGAATTTCGATCCTTTGAAAATGAGAAAGCGCGATCGATCCTTATTGCTTCTCCTGGCAGCGGCTTTTTTTATTGATAAATGTCCTCCATGCAGATAGCACAGATATTGGTGATGTCTTCAGACAGAATATCTTAACATTTATTATATGAAATAAAAGAAAAAAAGGAAACGTTCAGGGAAAGTACAACGGAGAGGCGTCACGGGAAATGAGACACGTGGAATTGAGAGAGAAAATACCTGGGTCATTTTTCTGCCCGAAGCTTTCTTGATTTAGATGCTTGACCGCGTCACTGAGGCACACACCTATATTTTCCAATCGCTCGCGTTTCTTGATCACCGATCAATTCTTTGCACGGCACGCCCTATATTTCCCTCCACCACCATCAACATTTAGCCCCGTGTATATAGAGTTTTAACTTTGGTCCAAACATTGTTTCTTGCGTACCAAAGCTAAGTGTTATAAAACTCAACTTAACAAAAACAGAAAGCATGTATCGGTGAACTACAGTCCAGTGAGAAATGGTTTTCGCCTGGAGCAGATTTGCGTCGCTTTTTTGTCGTGGCCAGGTTCGAGTCCCGGTGTTGAAGTTGATTCCGTTGCCGATCGAAAACGGGGCACCACGACGTTAAGCGCGGCTAGGCCCGTTCCGAGTCAAGAGTCGTCTGTTGGTTCTGGAAGGCCAGAAAGCTCCAGACGCACTTCTCATGCATCATGCAAAAATAAAACATGAAGAAACACGGCGTCGGCTGCAGACATAATGACAAAATTATATGCGGACGTTCCTCAGGCATGTTTGAACAATTTTTGCTTCACGCATGTATGCTTCCATCATGTCTGCAGACAGTTCTTTTTTTTCTTTTTTTTTGTAATAGCAATGTCATACGAGCAAGCAATGCAACACATACAGTGTTGGCAGACCGCGTTAATGTTGTAGCAGCGTGACGGTAGCCTAAGATTTCCACGCGAGCGATTATAAAATTAACTCCGCGATTGAAGGTTAGAGCCCCACGCAGATAGCAGAAAAACATGATCGCCTGTTTGTTTCGTATTATTTTTTTCTCATGAGCGAAAAGCTGTCATTAACCTTCCATTGATGTACGTCTCATTAATATGGCCTCGTTAGTATGAGTACCCCGCTTTAAAGATACCATTTTCAGGGACGAACAGTGCAGATACGTATATTTTTTTATCGTTAATATAGAGAGCTCATTCTATGGACATTTTTTTTGAAGGACGGAGGGGGGGGGGGGGGGGTCGGAGGTGTCTGTATTAATGAGAGATAACTGTACTAGCAAACTATGGTGCCTGGAGCGCGTCTTCGACTGGCGTATTGAGAGTCCTGTCCCGCCCCTACACAAAAAGCGCTCTCGATATAAGGTAGTATATTCACGGAAGGTTCCGTGTCATGCTGTCGGATGCTGTTTTCCCGGCAGTTGATTGTAGAAGTTATACTAAACAGGGACGAGCGTACACAAGTTGCGCTCTGTCGTCACGGCATTCTAGCTTGTGGCTGCTGCCATGCACATTAATGGACCTATTATTTCGGTAAGCAATTACCTTTCGGTTAATGCTCTCCAACACGTCAACAGGAGTATTATATTGTAGAGCCATGGCCACGGCATGACGTGCTCCGGTATTCAATTTTTCTTCATACTTTTGAAAACTGGAATAAACAGCCGCTGAAAGAAACATTTGTTCTCTAAAGGAGCACTGAAAGGTCAAAATCATTATTTTTTATTATCCCCAACGATTGAAAACGATGTTTGGACATTACTCTGAATTCCAAACTTGGAACTCAGTATTTGTGAAGTAAGAAAAAAATTTCCCAAAGCCAAATTTGAAGTTCCCGCGCGCCCCGCGCCAGTCCTGTGACGTCAAAGATTGAGTCGTCCTGCAACTCGGGTTTCTCTCACGCCTCCGAACCGTCCCGATCCTAACGCCCGAATTCAAGAACGCCACTTCACTTTCCGCCTTTCCTTACCTTACGTAAGGAAAGGAAATGGGAAAAGGAAAGGAAAGGGGCCGTTTCGTGTCAGAAACGCGTCTCGCCCTTTCCTTACGTAAGGAGCAGACCAAAGGCTCCTTCGTCGTCCAAGGATACTATGAGCACGTCTGGGGTCGAGACTGCAGTACATTTTATTGTTAGTACTCTAAAATTCGTGCTGAGAAAAACTACAATATCAAATAATTTGTAGTGTAATGTGTTCTGGGGTTCGATATACGTTAAAATACGATTCTAATAATTTAAAGACGTGAATGTTTAGCGGATTTTGACAATATCGTAGTCTCGTCTGGCAACGCACAGCGCAGCTCGGCGTCGCGTTGCTGGTCGATCTCTTTTTATCGTTGCTTTTCCTGCTGCTTTTCTTTCCTTTTTTCCAGTCTCGTTTGTGCTCTGATTTTTTCATTTACGTTGAGCGCCATGGCGGAGCCGAAGAAAGTTTTTTTCTCTGAAAATGAGAAGTTTCTTCTCGCGGAGCTGGTGCCGAAGTACCCAGTCATCGAGAACCGATGTACGAACAAGTCATCGACAGAGGCAAGGGTGAAGGCGTGGGAGCTCCTCACGATCGAATATAATAGTAACCACGGGGTCCGAGCACGCGATTCAAAACAGCTCAAGAAGTGCTGGGACAACTTAAAAACAAAATGGAAAAAGGAAGTATCGTCCGACAACAGAGATCGTATTGCAACAGGTGAGTTTGCTTTTCATAACTACGTTGAATGAGGAGTCCGTGTGAGCCGGTGTAAGCTTGACGTCATAAACCCTGTATCGAAAGGAAATTGTGTTTAGAGCTTTCTGTTTTAACTTCGCCTCGTGTTCTGTTCGTTTCAGGGTTTATTTAACGTGCTGGCAGCTGCATATCGGTAGTGTCCGATTCAGGTATCTAGTGTTACGCGAAAACCTTTGCTATCGAGAACCATAGGTTGTACTAGTGAAATCGGAGAGGCGCCGATCCCGCATTGCAGTGGCGCCGTCGTCTGTGCGTGTGTAAAAAGTGTGTACTCAGTAAAAGCTTCCCTTTAAACCCACTTGGAATTCCAAACGGTATTAACTGGAACCAATGTGATTTAGTTGGTTCCAGCTGGCAACATTCTTCTAATGAAAAAAAAATCAACTTTAACAAAAACTAAGCATTAACATGAGTTCTGATTGTTACTGGTTCCAATTGGTTCCCGATTATTTTCTCCACAGACCCAGCCGGTACCAATAGGATTTTTCAGTTGGGAGTATATGAGGAATAACAGTATCAAGCTAACATTAGGTCTGTTTGATTCCACCAGAAAGTTCCGAACTAGTTCAGTGCGAGTTCAGAAAAGTGTAGTAGCAGTGAAGGAGTCGTGCAGCGGCGATGCAAAGCCAGCCTGGCGGACTTCCAGACAAGGTTTTAAGAAGAGTTCCATGCGTGCAGGCTACGAAACGCAGATTTTCCGAGAGCTGAAGGCAAGGACGTAGCACCCTCTTCAAAAGGGCAGACCTGAATTCACCAGAGTCGGACAGAGTAGCTCAGGTCAGGAAACAGTACCACCCAAGATACCACGTCTACCTCATCAGCCGCACCTTTAAGACTTTTGAAAAGCTAGCCTGGGTTGCTTGCCTCATCGAGGAAGCTATTCATGCCGAGCGGAACTGTGCCGCCGCCACCAGCCATGCACGCGCTCGAACCGGCATGGCGGGGCCCCGAGGCATCTACACAAGTGGACTATCCGAACGAGACCTCCCTTCCCCACCACGTCAACCAGGAGGATTGGTGTGGCATGCATGGCGTTCTACCGTGCGGGGTAAGAGGATGTTTGTCTTCATCGAGGCGTCCCCTGAGGTCACAGGGGGGCCCATGAAAGTCCCGAGCGGGGTTTGCCACGACAGGTGGGATGTCGTTGGCCGCGCCCTATCGAAGCTGGGGCCCAATGGAGATCACCACCCAAGCGAACCATCTCCACCAGTCTGCTCCTGCAAGTGCTGGGAAAAACTGGCACGCTGCGGTCGAAATCCCGCAGCCATGCAGCATTGACCCCAGCCACAACAGAACAAACCCTCCCCTTGACAGCCGTTCACAAGCCTAGTGGAGGCCCTCCCATTGTGGTCCTTTACTCGATCACTGAAGGCGGTCGGACGGGCACCTCAGTGCGAGTGGCCTAAGCAGGCAACTGTCGTCGTCGGACTGCTGCTATGAGTGCAAGCAGCCCGGACATCACCAAAACCATTGTCCAAGACTTCTGGACACTACAAACAAGAGGTGGCACGAGACGGCGGCAAAGACCCGGAACCAGAACAACCAGGGAAACTACTACGGCCAGCGACGCTGAAACCAGACAGCCACACGCCGACGGCCGTTACAGTCCCTGGGGGCAGCGAGGTCGCAGCACAGATTCCATCAGTATGTTTAATCCAGCCCGAGCCTAACATCATTGAACTGCGCATGACGATTTCGCTGCTTGATGTTCCCGTTGTCGCACTTCTGGATTTGGGGGCCACTATCTCGTTTATAGGGGATTTCGTTTTTTAAATCTGCGAAGCAAACAAGATAAGCCTCCGGGAATACGAAACTCATTTGCAGGTAGCTTCTGGTACAGCGATGACAGCTGGAGGAGCCGTGAGGCTGCAGACTCTGTGTAATGGAAAGAAGTGGCATCAGTGATTTCTTTATCTGCCAGGACTCGTGGTAACCTCTACAGGACGACCCCGCGGACCCTAACAGCAATGCAGCACAATGGACTGCTGTACCTGAACCTTGCTTGAGGATTGCCCGTCTGTCAGAGAAACGTTGAACAAATTAGGTGAGCGTGACCTCGAACGCGCCATCGCGCTCGTCTAGCGGCGCCGACTGGACCTTCTACGCCAGTCTGCCCAGCAGCGCCATCCACCTCGACGCCCACAACGACGACACTGTCATCGCCATGCCAGTGAAGTTTGAGGGGGGGAAGGGGGGGGGGGGGAGAGGGAGCGGCAGCTCCCCAGCCAGTTGCCCGACTACAGGGCACAGGTGGTGAACTTTCCCTCGTGGTGGCGGAGTCAAGCCGGCCACGCACGCATTGCACGCGCCGCCTAGATAAGGCGGATCAGAGGCGGCGCGCAGACAGTCGCTGGCGAAACTCAAGCGCCGCCAGTGCTTGTTGGTTTTCTGGTAGTATTTTTCATTGTCTCGTCCATGTCCAATTGAATGTAGTTTCTTGATGTTCGAACCGTTGGCTCCGTGTTATTCCTCGGGGTCGGGTATGCAGCAAGGCATGCCGAGGATAACTCGTGCAGCACTGAGATGAATCAAACGCGGCCATGCAGGGGCCGTGCAACCTCCGGTTAAATCGAATGCGCCAGTTCCTGCACTGCGCGAACTACTTCAGCCAGTTCAGGCGAATTGAACAGACCTATTGTTATGATAACGGTGTATTGTGCAGCACACAAAACTAGGGCCAGGTGTTGTCTGTGGTGGGCATCCCTTTCCCAAGTTAAATTTGTGTGACTGTACGTTGCGCTTTTACTCTTCACTGTAATATTTGCCGTTTTACCGAAGTCTGTGGAACCTGCCTACAAAGTGGCGTGTATGGTATTACATCTCTTTAGGAGGAGGACCACCAGGAGCTGGCTTGAGCCAGCTTTCCGTACTTGTGGGGGCTGCAGCCCCACACATGGCCACGCGGCTGGTCAACGGCGGCGACAGCGACGGCAGGCATGCCGGCCAAGCACTCTTTAGCGTGGCCGACATCCTGGAGCCGATGGTAGTGCAACGGGCTGATGAGGAGCTCTCCTTGGAAGGCTTCTCAGGTAAGGGAAGGAAACCTTCCAGAGTTCTCTGGGGGTCGGCCTCCTGAAGGACGGTAACCCTCAGCTGCTATGTTCTACAAGGTGTTTGTAATTGATTTTACTGGACTGAGAGGCACACGTCCCTCAGTCCAGTAGATACTTCGGAGAAGCATAACGCGAAAGAGATTGAGCAAAAGAGGGAAGAAACAAAGCAGACGCAAAGTAAGGCCTATTTGCTTGGTCGCATTGCTCCGCATCTATTCCACTGTTTCCGATACAATGCTTTTTCGTCGGTGGTTTGCGCAAAAGTAAAGCTGACTGAGGCTCGATAACTACTTTGCAAGTGATATTGTACCAACTTATGCATTTATGACCAAGATAACTTTGCAATTTTGGCTTTTGGAATATGGAAGGAACGTAAAGTAGAATAACAAGTAGTGAAATGTTTCTATTCCTAAAAAGTTGTCTTACTTAAAACAAAATCAGCACAACTGGTACCAGATATTCATCCCTTACAACACCGTTGCCTGTTTCTCTGCCAATAATACTGCCAGCCATATTTGTATAAATGTTAGTGCAACTTCTGAGGTTGTTTTCCGAACGAAATAGCTCGCGTGACCTGTCACACCGAAGGGAATTTTCAATCGCAAGTGCTGTGAAAAAGCACTTTGTCCACTGATCGACATCTGCCAAGCTTTCCCCTACTGTCTACCAGTTTTGCTGGTACAAAATCTTCTGGTGACTACTGTGCGAAATGTTTACATATCGGCATACAAGCTGCAGAAAGCCGACCTTTCACCTGTGTGAAATGGAAGAATGCATGGAAAGTCCATTGAGTAAATATGAATAATCCTACAAAAGTAGTTTTCTGACAGCTCGCAACTGAACACGCCGTAATGGGGTAAAAATGTGAATATCAAGGCCCACACTGTCGCATTGTAGGGCTAACGATGTGCTTGATGAGCAGGTACCTTGGATGAAATGTCAACAATCCGACCATGATGATGCCTGCTTCCTTTTCCTTGTTAGGAGCTCCGTGACGCGGTTTTCACATTCGGCGAGTAGGTTCATGGCAAGGTTGCCATCATGCGCAGCCACGTAGTTTCTGAGAACGTCGAACACATCCAGTACACGTGCCATGGATGGCGGAGGCTGCAAGTCCGGCAGGTCGTCTTCATCTGACTGCGCCTCGCCGCGGACTCTTTGTATAATGTCCTCGTCACTCACTTCTTCATGAGCGATAACATCCATGTCAGCGTTGATGAAATCTTCCAGCGCGACACCGGATGGCGCAGTTCCGGCATACTGAAGCGCAGCCCAAGAAGTAACTGCCTCTCTCGGCGGACGCACTGTTTCCTTATCCTCAGCAGAGTCGGCGTCTGGGTATTCGAGCTTGAAGCCCGCATGCATGAAACAGTTGGCGATGACTGAACATTTGGTTGCAGTCCATGCAGCAGCCATCATCTGCAGCACGATGTAGAGATTCAACTTGGTGTCTCGACCTGCGTGCACGTTTAGTAGGAGACGCTGCATCACTCGCTGGCGGTAGGCACACCTGAGGCTTCTAATGACACCTTGGTCAAGGGGCTGGATTACTGAAGTGCAGGTAGTTGGAAAGTACTTAAGCTCCACATTTGTGAGCTTAGCATCCGGAATTCAGTGAGCGGAGCAGTTGTCCAGCAACAAGCAAACCCGCCGGCTCTGCCTCCTCATGTCGCAGTCGAACCTTTCGACCCATTCCGAAAAAATTGCCCGCGTCATCCAAGACCGGCTGTTGGCCACATACTTGACGGGAAGACTCCTGTTCCCTTTCAAACAACGGGTCCTTGCACTCTTGCCAATAACCAGCTGTGGACGCTTGTCGGATCCGTCCATGTTGGTGCACAGCAGTATGGTCACGCGCTTTTTACTGTGTTTTCCACCATGGCAGCGCTGACCTTTAATTTCCAGAGTCTTGGACGGCAGCATCTCATAGAAAAGCCCTCTTTCGTCGGCGTTGTAAATGTCAGACATCTCGCAGTCATTCAACAAGGCAGAAACGTTTGTTGACATCCAAGCAGAAGCATTGCCTGTGTCTGCCGATGCCGACTCGCCACTAAGCGTCTTGCCGACAATGTCATGGCGGGCCTTGAACCTGTTGAGCCAGCTGGTGCTAGCTTTGAAGTTGTCGATTCCCACCAGGCAAGCGAAATTTAAGGCCTTCTGCTGCAGGACGCTTCCGCTGATGGGTATCTTTTTGCCCTCGGTTTCACAAACCATGTGTACACAGCCTTGTCGAGCTCTTCGTGCGCCGACGGTGTCAATTTCTTTCGTTTGGCCGATGTCCCCGATGCAAGAGCCATTTTGACTGACTGCATCTTTCGACTTTAGGATCGTCGACAACGAACTCGGAGAAATTCTGAACTTTTCGGCGATGACAGCTTTCTTCTGTCCACTTGCAACTTTGGCCAGGATGCGAGCTTTATCTTGTAAGGATAAAAACTTTTGCGTTTCGCTTGGCAGTGCCATCATGCCATGCGCAAAAAGCCCCTGTACCGTTGTTGTCGTCGTACCGTACTGATAAAATGACAACCGACAAAGGAAGAAGAAAAAAAAAAGACTGAGCTTTGGCTTTAAACAGTCTGCAGCAGAGCGTTATCAAGCCAAGAGCTAGAGAAACATCGGTGCAACAGCGTAGGAAGGCCAGCCTCATCGCCGTCTTTATGAAGTAATGGCGGCCTGCATGCCCGGTCAACGTTGCGCTCGGGTATCGGTTATAGTGGCAGTTTCTGGTGGTTCAACATGCGATTTAAACTTTATAGTAGACATATTTTATGTGCCAAAATGCACCAGTGCTCGAAAGTTTGTTTTTCGTATGGAAAATTAACCATTCAAACTTCGAATTGCTCTGTAAAACTTTGTTCAAGCGGAACAGCACAAGATTTTGTTCGCCGTAGTGAGAATTCTTATGCATTGACTCCTATGGGCCGTTGACGGGGAACCAAAAAATATTCGTTGAACCGGAAATTTCGTTGAAGCGGCGTTCGTTGAAGCAGGGAACGACAGTAATGGGTTTCGTGTTAACACAGGAAAAAGGGTATCTTGCACTTCAATATGTAACCTCCATTAGTCCTGTAAGCCAAATTAGTGTTGAAAAAGGATGTCCAGCGTACCTATAGGGAATAGAGCCTTCAACTTTTTAAATTCCTATAGTTTCTATTTTGTCAGCAGACTTCACATATTAGAGATCATAATGTGATGTGAATGTATTCTTTGTTTCTCATACTGTGTGCAGATTCTGCTATGGGTGAGCCAGAGAGCCAAGTTTCTGTGGTGCCTAGTGGTGGAGCAGCCCCCATGGCTCGAGTGCCCCTCACAGCTACGGTGCAGCTCACAGCTGCAGCTGGACCATCTGCAGCAGCAAGTGATCGCCAGGGAAGTCCCCACCGGGAGGCGCCTACTCGCGTTGGAGGGCGCTTTGGAGTGCTGGAGCGCACGCTAGGTGCTGAACAAGATGTTCGGCTTGGTCATCTCACGCGGGACCAAGAAAGGAAGGACGAAGAACACGACCTCCGCCTTAAGATCCTAAAAGCCGAGCACGAAATAAGGCGGAGTGAGCATAAGCTTAAAATGAAGAAAATTAGAAACGAAAATAGGCTCGTCCTGCTCAGAATTGCTGAGGCAAAGAAATTAAACAGATAGAGGCCACAAATAGGAGCGTTGTGTGCAACATTGCCTGGCTAAAAAAATAAACACTTAAAGGCCCTTTGTTTCGAGATCTTTTATTCGTTCCATATTTCTTCAAAAAATGAGATTCCACAAGAGCATCTACGAGTGTTACATAATTAACAATTTATGCCATGGCATGGGTCATTGGAAAAGGGTGTTATCTATGCTCTGTTTACCAGTTACTTCAACCAGGATGAAAGCCTTCGTCATGAGATAAGAAGTTTTGAAGGTGCTTTCTTTCCCTGATTGCTTGTGTTGCCTGATGGCAGCTTTGAGGCACATGACTGCAAACACACTGGCCAAGTTAATAATAATAATAATGCTTTATTTGATTTGTGCCCCAGAAGAACCAGTAGGTTATAATGTGGCACATAAAATATAATACAAAAGAAAAATCTATAAAGATGTCTGCCACTGTTACAAAATATGGTGTGGGTCCATAGCCGAAAAGGTATAAATCAAGCTCTCGTTTAAAAACTAAAAAATCTTAAAAAACATCAACATGAGGCGACAATTCATTACCACAAATTTGCATCTGCACCAATCGCGACAATTGCAATTGCGCAAAGGGATAAAATACACTCGTTCCTCTAATAGCACAAGCTGGAACATGATATACCAGCAATATCACCAATTCACTATCTATATGGCCGTGAACAAATTTATGTAAAAATAAAACATCACAAGCTTTTTTTTAATAAAACATCACAAGCTCTTTTTAATAAATTGTGCAAAGAAAGTTCTCTAAGAATGTACTCATAGTCGTAATAACATCTTCCAAAATACCTATCAACAATTGGAACAAATTGTTTTTCAACCCTTTCAATTCGCTCTGCTTCAACTGCAGTCAGCGAATTCCGTACAGCACTACAAAACTCGGGTCTAACTAGCAACAAGGAGCAAAACAAGCGGACGACACATAAAGAATTTGAAAAGTTACGCGTCACACGTGATATTCCCATCGCTCGAAAAGCTGAAGCAACATTCTGACTAACACGACTTGAAAAGGAAAGATTGCTATGAAAATAAACGCTGAGGTCACATACTTGTTCAACCGATCGAATAGTGCAATTGCCAAGTATGTACGAGTAAGAAATGTTTTTGCGTTTTCTACACACAGTGAGTACATTGGTTTTAACTGGGTTAGCAAGTAAAAAATTTTCAGAACACCGTTCAGAAATGCGTAATATTTCATCCTGTAAAAAAACACAGTCATCTTGTGATTGAATTTTCGTAAAAAGTTTGATGTCATCCGCATATAAAAGCATCCACATTGTTTACGCACAAGTTTCGATCATTGATAAATACAAGAAAAAAAAGTGGCCGTAGGTTTGATCCTTGGAGGACACCGAAAGGGGTGCAAGAACTTAAGTAAAGTGCCTAGCAATAATTGTGTTTCTCACATTCGTTCCTGTGTCGGCTGGAAGCCGCGGCAACGGTGGCAAGGGCCTTCTGCGCCGGGGCTTTGGCAGTGGGGGCAGGGGCACGGCTGGCGGACAAGGGTCCAACAGTTGCCGTCCCAGGTTGTGGAGAGCCGCGCAGGCCGTGATGATGCCTGCAGATCGCTCGGGCTTGTGCTGAAGCCTCATGTCGAGGCATGGAAAGCGCCGCTTCCAAACCCCGAATGCCCTCTCGATGCTGTTTCGAGTTTTGATATGGGCCTTGTTGTACCTGCATAGAAAATTTCGTTTTGTGTATAGGCAAGTTCCCCAACTTGGTGAAAATAGTCTTGTATTCTCAGGTTCCTTTTGTGTTGTGATAAAACAGACGAAACTTGGCCATACATAAAAGTGCAAATTCCAAATTGAGCTTAAAAATGCAATGTTTATGACTCGTGTAGCATGTGTTCCTTTTTTGTCCCGTTATGCCTTCCTTGCCTTATTACTCTTGCTTGTCAGTGCATAGTCGCAGATTTTAACTTCTGGAATGCTGCTTATGGTTCAGCACTTGTGTTAGCTCGTCGAAATAAAAGTTCAGATTGTGTATAAGAATTTACCATGTAAGAATTTACCACGATAGGAATTAACAGCTTGAAAAACGAAGACAACGGAAGGAACACACACACACACAACTGGACAAGTGCTGTACTGGCAACTCTTGTGTTCCTTCCGGTTGTCTTCATTTCCTGTGCGGTTAATTCCCATCACATTCTATTTTTAGAAGCTTGCAGTAGCTTTTAGCTGGAGTCGATAGTGGAATGAAGCAAAGTATAGCCTGCTTATGCATGATTGATGAGAGCATGTAGGAATCACGACATTGGATTCCCGATCTGCATACTCACAAGTGCATCGTCACCTCCGTCATCAGCTTTGTATGACAATGCCAGCTTATAAGCACTAAAACTGTTTACGCATAAATAAGCTGTGCAATCCTGACACCTATTTTACTGCTGGGGTATAGTGCGAACAGCTTACCTGTCATGAGGGCTGCCTGCCTTGCCTGGATCTGCAAAGGGGGTCATCAAATACGGTGTGCAGGCATAGCCCATGTCCCCAAGGAGCACCCCGGTCATCACTGCTTCCTCGTAGAGGACCTTGGCTCGACAGTTATCAAAAATCCTACTGTCATGGACGGAGCCAGGCCAGCTTGCGACGACGTCAAAGAACTGGAGCTCGGGTCCTGTGATGGCCTGTAGATGCATATACACATTGGGAATAAATGTGGAGTTCATTTTTTTCTTGAAATGAGTCACATCTTGACACCGAAAATTGGAACTCTCTTCTTACCTAAATTATGGCTTGTTTAAAAATCTAAAATATTGATGCATTAAATAGAAATATTAAGCACTTTGCAGACATTTCCCCTTTCGATATGGATATGCAAAATAAACTACTCAGTGGAAGTTAGTTAACAGTTAAGCCTGGGTGTGTTTAGTTCGCTAAAAAAAATCAAGTGTGTCCTTCCCTGCGTCAACACTCCTTTCATAGCAGCACCTTTGAAAAGTATGATTAATGACGCGGGACATATATACGTTTCTTGCGAGCACATAAAAATAAAAAAAAAAAAAATATATATATATATATATATATAGATCTATGAAGTGAAATTAGCGCACATCGCAAAACTTCTCGAGTCGCTCTTACCTGCACGTTGATAGAGAAGTACCCTTTCCGGTTACGGAATACTTCAGCGTCGTCGCCGCCGGGGCTCTTTATCCTCACGTGTGTGCAGTGTAATGCAGCCGCTCACTCCCGGAAACTTTCCGATCTTGTAAAAAGCGTGCGTTACGCTGCGGCGCCCGGTAGCATCGGGAAACTGTACCACTTTTGGGAAGAGTTCCTGTATGATCAGGTCGGTGATGTTGCCGACGACGCGACACACAGTGGGCTGGGAGACGTTAATCAGATCGCCGATGACCGTCTGAAATGCACCTGCCCCATAAAAACGCAGTGCCACCAACAGCTGGAGCATAGGCGAGAGAGGCTTCCCGCGATCGTCGGTGCTCGGACGAATGCACAAAAGGCACAACAGTTCTCGCACCGTCGTTTTGGAGAAGCGATAGCGTGCCGAGAATTTCCGATCACTGTAAACCTCCATAGGGTTTCGCCGATCCCTGAGCGGAGGACGCACGATAGGTGGGACCGGGTAGATTTCTCCGTTGCATAATTCGGCTGCCCTACACCAATAATCAACAACACTTTCGAAATCATCGTAATCATCGAGCTCCCGAAACGTCGCCATGTTGCAAGTAGAAAAGGAAAGGAAGCATCGAAGGTAGCTACGTTGCTTCTTTCGTTCGTAAGGAAACGTCTCAGGAAACCTTTGAGTAAAGGAGCCAATCTAAGGTAAGGTTTATTCATGATTCGTAAATGTGGCCGCTTACGAAAGGAAAGGCGCTGATCTAAGGAAAGGAACCTTCCTGAATTCGGGGGTAAGTGTCCTGTTCGCCCGCGTCCCCCGATCGACCGCTCTTTGAGTGTGCCGCCTATTGCTGTGAGCAGATGACGCTTCAATTTCGAGTATGAAGTTCTTTTAGGGTCCTTTCAGCGATCTCAAATTCTTTCAAACGGTGTGAGGTTGAAAAGAGCGCCCAGTGGACTTTTGCGAGCGACGTGAGGGGCCGCGTCGCGCCGGTTCTGCGTGAAAGGCTGCCACGGCGGAATCACTACCGAAACTACGGTACACAGACACCAAACCCAGTTGCTCTGACCGCTTGACGATTTCCTTTTTGAGGTCTGAGAGGTCGTCGGACACCTAAAAATGAGAACTTCGTCCGAATTTCCCGACTCACCGATCATCCTCAGTACTACATGTGCCGAGAGCCGCCATGTTTTCCAAGGGAGGATAAAAAAACAGGAGGCGACATCTCTGCGGACTCCGATTATCGGTGGCTCAAAAAGAATGGCTGTACGCAATTGCGTTAAAAAACATGTTTTACGAATGTGGTTATTAAATATTACAAAAATGTCGCTTACCAAGCTTCTAAATTGTATACTTGATTACGTTCCAAATGAAAGAAGCGAGGAGATGAGAAGAGGGAGAGAAGCTCGTCGAAAATAAATAAACGCGCGGGGGCGTGCAAATAGTTTTTTTTCGCCTCATATTTTTTTTTCTATGATTACAATTTGCATCGTTTTAGACAAGAAAAATAAGACCTTTGGGGTGTCAGTGCCACTTTAAACTCATCCCCGAACTGTTAAGAAAACACTTCGAAGTTGAGTGAATAGTAGCTTTGTTTATCGTGTGTTTTTCTTTCTTTCTTTTTACTTTTTGTTTCTTCTATATATCTATGACATGCTGTCTTATTACAATTTCGATTGTTTTTCATTATAGCCATGTATTTACTAGCGTATTGTTGTTTATGCACCATTTGTGTACCTGAACAAGAATATGCAGTCTAAATGAATGAATGAATTTTTTTGTTAGCATTTTAATAAAATAATTTTTCTGTTGTCTATCACCCGCCAAGTGGTAATATCTCCTCCTTTCTTGAGTTTCTCGACGTATATTTTAAGTTTCTTGGTGAAAGCAAATTGACTGTCTGTTTTGGAGGTGATTTTAACAGACATGCTTGCGTCGTCCTCACATAAACTGAACTGCTGACTTTATACCAGTCATACGGACTCTTCAACGTTATATCCCAGCCTACTCGCATTACACCCCGAAATACGGCGTTGTTGGATTTATTTTCAACAAATATTTCAGAATCGGACGTAATTGCTGGAGTGGTTGGGGAAAGTATTATTGACCACCTTCCAATATATATGCTTGCAAATGTAGACTACAGCTTCAAAAAAATATGTGATCAGATTTATTTTAGGAATATAAGCGCTAAAAACCTTGATCCTTTTGAACAACAGATAAGTTCCGAAGTCTGGAGTGCGGTGCTGTCTAGCGTGTCTGCTGACGAAGCATTCAATTGTTTTCTTGAAAGGTTTAAAATGATATATGACCGCTGCTTTCCTTATGAATTGCATAGGGTTCCTCGAAAGTCTCGCAAACCCTGGGTTACACCCGAAATAAAAAAAAAAGATAAATGAGAAATATAATCTGTACCACAGATTCGTGCACACTAACGATGTTAACATCTTGGTTGCATTTAAGAAACTTAGAAATCAATTAACAAAAACTTTAAGGGAGGCTAAACGCGTGTATTTCAATAATTTATTTAAAGATGGCGAGATATCCGGGGTTGTATGGAAAAAAGTAAATGAGCTAATAAAACAAGGGTGGCATGCGGATAAAGTAACGGAAATAAAAATCGAAGGCATCGTTGTAAAAGGGGCAGCTTTGGCCAAAAAGTTTAGTGATAATTTTTCTACACTTTTCCAGAGTGTACACTGTGCGGATGCCGTGAGGTATGTCCAGAAGGTTTCACATAGTATGTTTACGATATTTACGACATTTCTTTTTTTGTTTTTTTACGATTAACACTGGAGGGGGGGCTGAGTGGGTTAATAGTCTTGTAATTAGCACCCGCACACTGTCGGCGCGAAGCGCTGTGAACGCACGCACGGGCGTGGGTTAGCGCGCTTCGAGTGATACACGCGCCGTCCGAATCCGAAATTTAAGTTCCGGCGCGTTGGCGAGCAGCCAGTCCGGCGTGGTCGTCGTTGCTAAGGGGTCTATCGCCTGCGCCGTAAAAGGAGCCAGTGACCAAAGAGCCCGGTGCGCATACACAACTGGTCCTCTCCCCCCCCCCCCCCTTTCCATCTTTTACAACACCTGCACACACACACGCCGTAAAGGTTAGTGATGGATTGAATCTGCCGAACTTCAGATTAGGGAAAGTTCCGCACATGCAGAAATTTTGAAAGAAAGTTCGGCAAAAACAACCCCAAGATTCTCGGACAGGCGAGCGCCGTTACTACTTACGCCATCTATCGGCCGCCGCTGCGCCGGCGCCCGTAACTCAATGGACCAAAGCGATCTTTTTTTATACAAAGAAAACTAACCACTCAATCCCTTTGCACTTTTGTGTCACGTTTTAATACGTTGCCCTCAACCTCTACGAGAATTTTCGTGGTCCAGCGTTTATATTAAGTCTGGCCAAAATGCAACCAAACTTTTACTCATTGGTTCCTATGGCGAACCGCAGAAAAATCATACGTCTTTTCAGCATTCGATGCAAACCCTAAGAAAACCACACGATCAATTTAGTTGCATTTTGCTATATATATAGCCAATGTCTCTAGCTCCATGGAAACAGTTTTTATTTTCAAATTACCTAAATTTAAAGTGGTTCCCCAGGGCTTTAAATACCAAAAAGAATCCGCAGTTGGTGAGGAGACTCGAGGATTCAGTGACGTTGTTGCGGTCCTAAATACATTTTTTTAGCAACTTATGTAATGTATAACAAAACGGCAACTACACTGAATATTTTCTTAATTGATAAACACAAAACCTAAATGCAGTTTTTTTTTTTTTTTGTTCTTATCGCGTAATTAGCTCAAATACATTATACTTAAAGCGCTGAATAATTAAGGAGTCAAAGCGTTTTTTGATCCGAACTATCTTTTACAAAGTGTCCAAATTTCATTTCACCAGCTATTCCACTTCCAAGGATGGTATTAAAAATAAAAATGCCAAAATGAGTGGGCGTGTTCCAGACACTTTGGCAAACGGGACATGAAGAGTAGCATTTATGGCGACATTTAGCACGCTGTTACTGCTAATTAATCAATCTTATGTAGGTTTTCTTCGCGTGCGCCCAAGAGCTTTTGAAACGGCCCAGTATCTCTTAAGTCATCACAACCTCAGACGTCAAAATCAGGCAAAAAAGGGGTGTGTCCCAGAAATTTGGGCATACGCGCCGATAATTGTACCATCAATGGTGACACTCAGTACTCTATAAGCCATAATAATGCATCTCCTCCAGTTCTGCGACCCATATGCCCGAGAGCTTTTGAAGCGGCCCAGAATTTATTTAGTTATCACTCTACAAAGCTTGCCTCAACCGTCAAAATCGGCCAAAAAAGGGTCGTTTCCCACAAATTTGGGCATACGCGCCGACCATTGTACCATCAATGGCGACACTCAGCAGTCTGTAATTCATTATAAGGAATCTCCTCTAGGTGTATGACACGTATGCCCGAGTGCTTTTGAAGCGGCCCAGAATTTATTTAGTTATCGCTCTCCAAAGGTTGCCTCAGACGTCAAAATCGGCCAAAAAGGGGGCGTTTCCCACAAATTCGGGCATACGCGCCGTCAATTGTACCATCAATGGCGACACTCAGCAGTCTGTAATTCATTATAAGGAATCTCCTCTAGGTCTATGACGCGTATGCCCGAGTGCTTTTGAAGCGGCCCAGAATTTATTTAGTTATCGCTCTCCAAGGGTTGCATCAGACGTCAAAATCGGCCAAAAAGGGGGCGTTTCCCACAAATTCGGGCATACGCGCCGTCAATTGTACCATCAATGGCGACACTCAGCAGTCTGTAATTCATTATAAGGAATCTCCTCTAGGTCTATGACGCGTATGCCCGAGTGCTTTTGAAGCGGCCCAGAATTTATTTAGTTATCGCTCTCCAAAGGTTGCCTCAGACGTCAAAATCGGCCAAAAAGGGGGCGTTTCCCACAAATTCGGGCATACGCGCCGTCAATTGTACCATCAATGGCGACACTCAGCCGTCTGTAATTCATTATAAGGAATCTCCTCTAGGTGTATGACGTGTATGCCGGAGTGCTTTTGAAGCGGCCCAGAATTTATTTAGTTATCGCTCTCCAAAGGTTGCCTCAGACGTCAAAATCGGCCAAAAAGGGGGCGTTTCCCACAAATTCGGGCATACGCGCCGTCAATTGTACCATCAATGGCGACACTCAGCAGTCTGTAATTCATTATAAGGAATCTCCTCTAGGTGTATGACGTGTATGCCCGAGTGCTTTTGAAGCGGCCCAGAATTTATTTAGTTATCGCTCTCGAAAGGTTGCCTCAGACGTCAAAATCGGCCAAAAAGGGGGCGTTTCCCACAAATTCGGGCATACGCGCCGTCAATTGTACCATCAATGGCGACACTCAGCAGTCTGTAATTCATTATAAGGAATCTCCTCTAGGTCTATGACGCGTATGCCCGAGTGCTTTTGAAGCGGCCCAGAATTTATTTAGTTATCGCTCTCCAAAGGTGACTCAGACGGGAGAAACCCTTTCGAGCGCACGACACTAGCCGGCCTCCAGGTGAGGCGCTTCGTGTAGAACCTGCCAGGTGGCGCTGGTGTTCGATTCCGGATAGAGTTCCTTCATACACACGCGCGCTTTTGCTTGAGTGGTGACATCTCAGCCATTTTTCCGTCCGATCGTTTTTTTATGCATTTTGAGGTGCGCGCAATCCGGTGACACTCAGCTCGAGCGCGTAGCCTTGGCTAATGCATAGACGCCATTTTACTGCCCAAGTCACGCACCGAGTGCGCGAGAGTGTCACGCGCTGGCACATTCAGGGCAACAGTGGATGTCTTCACCCTGAGACAGACAGACATGTAGGCACCCTAATTCCGGAGCACTCCTGCCAGCGAAGCTCGCGCCAAGCGTAGCTGTTTTTGATATTAGCGGTTCATTAGTGTGGCCTTTGAATGCTTCATGGGTGTTTCAACGTGTATGAATAAATTGGTTAAAGCTTACTTCCACAATTTAGTGAAAACTGGGGTAACCAGTCTTGCATGCTGGCGCGTAGCGCTGCGCATCCGTCTTCTTTCTCTTCGTTTTCATTGCATAGCGACAAAACTCGAACCTATGTAATCACAATGCCAAGCACTTGATAATCACAAAAACAAATTGCAAAAACGACCATAGACACTACAGAAACCATCCGAGAACGTACGCGACGCCATATCCCATGTTACAGTAGCCATGTCCTCCGGATTTCGACAACAGCGCCACTCGCGGCAGTCTGTACTTCTGGCTTCACACGGCCGATGGGACGCCGCCGACATTTTTTCCACTGCCCCTATATTCTAGTTCAGTGTAACTAGAGCGCCGACGTTAGAACGCGCGACTCGAGAGCGCTGCGATAGGAGCGCGCTTACCATTAGAGTGCACGTCACAAGAGCGCATGACCAGTAGAGCGCATGTCACGAGATTGATTACCTTGTCCGAAAAAGAAGCTTTATTGTACGCAAACACTTTAAACCACATAGAACCACTTGACGATCGATCGGCTGGGTGCAGGAGCCGAGATTGAATGTTATTTCGAATGGTGAAGTTGTGTACATTAGGAAGTGACTTCCAACTCAACCATAACCACATTTTCTGAGTTCCATGTTTGCGAAGCGCTGCTCAACAACACAAGGTGCACCTCACTAGACTGTTTCTTTCTACCACACAAACTTGTGGTGTAGTGGAAAGTCATCACTTGGGCCACTAACTTTAGCGCGTCGGTGTCGTATTGGCCCTCACAGCATTCACAAACACGTTATGAAAGTGCGTCACACACCGCTAACAAATAAATGCGCCCCGCAAACTCAATAATGAGCGGCCGCATCATCGACGCCTGTCCTGAGCCGGCTCTGCATGCCATTCGTGCCTTCTTTTTCTGGACAGCATCTCCGTCGCAGTGCACACCGATGTTGCGATCGCCGGAGTACGGTAGAAGCTGGCCGTGTAGTTTCCGCTTCTTTTTTGTTGCGCGAGCGCTTGCTGCAGCCCAACGCACCACCGTCTTCCATAGCTCCGCTGCAAATCGCGGTCGTCTCAACCACCAGCATGGTCGAAACCGGCGTGCGACGTTCTTCTGTGGCGTAGGTGCAGCCCATGTATAGTACAATGGTTCGTTTTAGGCTTCATCTAGCAGTCTGAAGAGTCTAGGACATTTCGGTGCTCGAAATATTTGGTGTGCGGAGTTTTTGTTGCATGGTCGTGGAACACAAAGCGACGCAAAGAGTCGCTTTTGTCCTTATTTTACGATTATTTTTTGCCCGAACTTCATTAAAAAATGTCATCTTCTCTTTCTGCTCGACTTTTTAGCAGATACCAACGCCCCACGGGGGTTAGAGCATCTGTTGCTCGCCTCCGACCACAATGAATAAACTTGCACCCCCGTGTAGCGTCTTTTGGAAAGCCGGGATCAGGGACTGCAATGGTGCTCGACGATTCCTCAGGGGCGTTGCTAGCAACGCCGATTTGGTCACAGAGCAGTGAGCACACGCGTTTTGTAAATAAAAGGGGCCCACATTACCCTTTGTGCATGATTATATTTCTTTTGAAGGCAGCTGGCCTCAGACTTTATTACGTATACGACGACTCACTTGTGATACGTGGCCGTTATAGTATTTGGGAGGGCTAGAAACTGGCATTCTTTCCGGAATATATTATTATCAAGCCACACATGCGAATAACTTCATAAGCGTATGCTTATGCACGTTACATACCTATCATTCAGACATAATTATGACAAATCTTAATAAAGATGTCCTAGACGTATATTCTAACCTTTAAAATATTAAAGCATGCTATTGCCAGAAATGACGGGCCGTTTACACCGAAATATCCGTGTACCTTACGTCTTCTATGAACATGTCCTCACAGGATCACACAGGCCAATAATTGCTTGATTACACCTATCGTATATTTTCATTAGGGGAAAAAACATAGTCAAATAAGACATCTCGATAATTACATCCCTTATATTGGGTCCGGACATTTCGTCGAACGCCGTTTCATCGAACGCCGTTCCATCGAAGCCGTTTCATCGAACACCGTTTCATCGAACGCCGCTTCATCGAACGCCGTTTCATAGAAGCCGTTTCATCGAACGCCTTTTCATCGAACGCTGTTACAGCCTGCAATATTTTTGCAATTTATTTTGATTTTTATACACAACGTCATCTAATTCTCCATTTTTTTAAATCACAGTATGCAGTGACGAGATAAGTTCCATTGTGAACATGTCCTGCTTCGAGAAGAAAGCCTCCATGAAACAATGACCCCTCTTCATGTCACATGAAACAATTAAAAATTAGACAAAA
Organism: Ixodes scapularis; assembly: GCF_016920785.2. Lineage (NCBI taxonomy): Eukaryota > Metazoa > Arthropoda > Arachnida > Ixodida > Ixodidae > Ixodes > Ixodes scapularis. Next base: position 2,081,740 of record NW_024609855.1, on the reverse strand, counting down.
AAAAAAAGAAACAGAAAGCGCGATGTGCTTTCTGGGAAGCGGGTAGTGTTTTATTGTTTGACAGCGTGTACCTGTAACCTTGGGTTATGTGAGGATCCGAAAGGGTGACAGAGTACACCCAGGGCTTTACTAATGCCTGGTGCGGGTTGGCCTTCCTAAGAGAGCGTCCTGAAGATGATTCATAATAGGCAAAAGGGTCGGTAATAAAGTTGACAGTGAAGGGGAGGTGGTTCCAGTCCAGGTGTAACCCGAAACCATGTTGGCTGACACTTTGTGCAGCTTTTGACTCTGTAGAGTTTGAAAACTAAAAAAAAAAAAAAAAAGCAGAAACGTTCAATCTGAGCATAAAGCTGATAATCAGAGTATCATTATATTTTATTTCGTGTGCTCTCCTGGCAGAGCATCGTTTTATTATAAGCGTGCTGCCCTGGCAGTTAAATGCTTTTCGTGAATAAACCTTCAACTAAGCGTAAGTGTGCAAATGAGCTGGTGTGAATGGCACATTACCGAAACCCCCGGACAGCCGGTAAAAAAAAACGACAGACATTCAAAAGTGTTTTAAGTGTCGGTCCTTTACCTCCAGTATCATGTTTTCTGACAGGTACATGAGTAAAACTTTTCAGTAAGTCGCATACCCATTTGTTTTTATACCAATGGTTTTTATTTCTAGTAATTTGGCTCCACCCTAAAGACTGTTTCTTAAGTGACTACCTTAGCCTTAACAAATGTAAGGTAAAACATCTACAAAGCACTGTTATGCCTCAAAACTCGATACAGAGAAATTCGATGAAACGGCCCTAAGCAATTCGATGAAACGGCGTTCGATGAAATGGCGTTCGATGAAATGTCCATTCATTCGATGAAACGGTGTTCGATGAAACGGTGTTCGATGAAATGTCCGCTAGCCGTCCGCAATGCCTGCTGGAAAGCTCAGCTATTTGAACTTCCAAACGTGTATTTACACAAAAATATCCATGCAGCAAAAAGTCTCTGCACCGAAAAGTCCGTGCTCCGAAATGTCGGCACCGAAACGACCTACACCGAAACTTCCTACACTGAATTGTTCGGATCTCCAGTCTGAAGAATCCAACAACCTTGCGAATAAAGACAGAGCCATTTGACTCTCCTTGTATTTTTCTAAATGTGTAAAACGCCAAGTATCCGGGTTCATCAGAGATTTAAGCCATAATTGCAGCGACTGGCGGCTTCATAATAATATATAAAAACAAAACTTATGCAATCTTTCACAAGAGCAGTCGTTGAAACAGGGCGCTCTCGCACTACCCCATGCCTCCCGCGCTTGGAAATATTGAATTAAAAAAAAAAAAAAAAGAAAGAAGCAATACTGGAACGGGGTGTGTGTGATTCATGCTGAAAGCGAGGAAAGGGGGGGGGGGGGTGCACTTATCATTCTTCTTTGTTCAGTATACACCAACTCAACTCTCCTACGTCACGCCGCGGTGGTGGCGCGCCGAACGCACTTCCGGTCTGGGGCGGTGGGCAGAAGTCGCCGTGCCAGACATGCATTCCCGTGTTCCTTTGGAAGAAACGAGACAAAAAACCTGCCTTCTCGTCAAAATGCTGCGATGGGGGCTTTACCAATAGAGTCTGTAAAGGTTTGAAGATCAGTTTTCATGTGTTCTTGCACCCTCCGTTCGTCCGAGAACGTGGATAGTAGCCGTGAAAAGGGCAAACCAGACGCTGTCGAACTACGATTGCGTGTGCGGGCCACAATTTGTGGTCGCCAGATGTATTTGCTTTGTTCCAACATGAACGAGAGAAAACCCCCGAGTTGTCCGGACCACCCACGGGTTCAGTGCGTCTTCAAATTCACACGGCCGCCTGATCGTTCGAACTTTCGTCTGCTCTTTCAAAGTTGTCTGCTTTTTGTCGTCTGCTCGTTCAAACAAAAGCGGCCCGTAGACCAAACCTTGACCCGGTCTCAAAAGGCTTAAGTAGGCTCGGTGTAAACAGCAGATACAAGATGTTAATTATTGGTACCGGTGGCCATCACCTACTTGTTACGCTAGGTCTGTTCCCGCTTTCGAGTTTCAGTATCGACGTCGATCATTGCCGCTACCTTTTACACTTTTGCAGCACGAGCGACGTCGCGACCGAAAATAGCTACAAGAATCTCATCATGGTTTTGGCGTCCATTCTGCAGCGTTCATGCGAATGAATCGCCGCACGTCAAATTATTTACGGAAAGTTTAGCGGCGTAACGAGCCTCGATAATTTCGCTCAGGCGATTAAAGTGGTAAGACACTGCGATGAGGACGTAGAATCGACAACACCAACGCGAAAAAGAGTATGCAGACTCACACAGGACGCCGACAACGTGGCATTCGAATGGTTTGTTGACGCGGGACGCGGTGCTTCTTGCCCGTACTCCATTGCGCGTGGGTTCGAACTGTCGTCTGCTCTTTCAAACTTGTCTGCTTTTTGTCGTCAGCTCGTTCAAACGACAGCGGCCTGTAAACCAAACGTTGACCCGGTAATTGCGATAAGAACTAAGTGCAGGCCTCGAAACACTTTTGAAGGTTGGTTGGGGTAAGTCGGCTAAGGTGTAAACAGATACAAGAAGTTGTTGATCATTGTTACCAGTGGCCATCACCGACTTGTAATGCCCGATTCTACTTGCGGTTTTCAGTATCGATGTCCATCATCTCAGCTACGGTCCACGCTTTTGCAGTCCGAACGACGTCGCGACTGAAAATAGCGAGCAGAATCTCATCGTGGGAGTCAGGCTTTAGCGCCCATTCTGCGGCGTCCACGTGAAATGAATCGCCGCACGTCACATTATTCACGCAAAGTTTTGCCTCGATAGTTTTTCTGAAGCCGCTCAAGTAGTCAGACATTATTAGGAGGACGTAGAATCAACGATTCCAACGCGAAAAAGAACACGGGGACTCCCACCGACGCCGACAACAACGCAATTCAATGGTTTGTTTATGGGCGACGGCGGGCTTCTTGCCCACCATCCACCGCGCATGCGCGGCGCCGGTGGCGTCCGCTAGGGGCGCTCCGGTTTGTTTGTAAACATGAGTTGGTGTATACCAGGAACTCTGTGATAACGTTATTGCCCGTTCAAGGTTTTCGAAACGCACAATGGGTCGCTTTAGAGCCTGCTTGCGGAATTCCTTCGGGTCGCTGAGGTGGGGCTTGATGGAAGTAGGACATCCGGACGCTACAAGCTGTTCCAGCCGATGCACTGCTGTGAGGGTTTCATATGACTTCTCGCTCCTTGGCGCGCATCGCTGCACCAAATCCGAATGCCACGTGTCACTTTTCCCAGCACTGAGTCACCTCCGATGTCTCATGGTATCGAGGCGCTCGAGGGGGAAGGGGGGGAGAGGAGTCGCCACTGCGTTCTTTCTTGTGTTCGGGTTCAATGTTTCAAGCCCAAGCCTGTAAATAACGGGGAGGCTTGGGAGAAAGCTTCGAAAACCAGACACCTTCTTGTGCAAATCGTGATTGATTTGAGCCTGAGCAACGAACTACGTGCATAATGAAATGTCCGAAAATATTTGTACCCTTCTTTTTATCCCTTTCATCGCCTCATCTAAAACTTTCTGGTTTTCTCGTGCGTAAATGACATCTTTAAAACAATTGTGATCTTGGATGTTCCCTACTTTAGACAAGCTTAGTAGCACAAGTGTGACACAAATAGGCGGCGCACACCAAGTCACTGAGCCAGAAACTTTCTGGTTGTCGCGGGGTAGTCAGCACTGCATAGTGTACGCGTGTTTGTCCTTATGCGACTACCATTATATTGCCGGAGAAAAGCAGTTCTTTTCTTGGTCCTGACATTTAATTGAAAATATGGCATAGAATATAGTTGTCCTTCGATGCAAAAGGAACTATTTCCGAAAACGAGAAACGATCTCCAAATACTATATTAAAGCATTCAATTAAACGGCTTTGATCAAATGGCGTTTGATTCAATAACATTCAATTAAATGGCTTCGATGAGACGGCGTTCGATGAAGTGTCCGGACCCAATCACCAGCATTAATTTGAAATACGAGTTAATCTTTCCTACCTTGCTCAGTCCACGGATAAAACCACCTCATCTGGTTGGTTGCTAATATCAATGACCTAACTTTATTATAAATGCCATCAGTGACGTTTTTGCGGTGGCCCATGACCTGCTTCTTTGTTTCTGTTTATTATTAGTAATTATTTGTTACAGATGTACAGACTATTTTGGCAGTGTATTTACCTTCCGCTCTATAACGACTTCGGGCCACGACAGCGCATTCGATAAACAAGTACACAAAAGTAGTAATTGTGGTCGCGTTGTCAACTCCATCCCTTGCTTAATCATGTATACAATGCGTAGGAAGAAACGCGTTGATAGCAATACAAGGGAAGAAGCTTGGAAAATTGTTAAGCGGGCATTGGTTTTTAAAAGCCGGGGATCTTGAAGACGTGTGACAAAACGCGGGGGTTTGCGGCAGGGGTATGGAAACGGGGCTTTCGGATTTGGATTATTTCTTAAACTAATCATGGAATGGGGCAGAATCGTAAATGTCGGCGAGGAGCACTTTATTCTGTCAGGAAGACCCGGCTTGCTTTTGTAAGTAAACGACCGTTGAAACAGATAACAGACATACACTGGATTCTCCAGTAGCTTCGAAAAGCCACGTTACGTTCTCCGCTCAAACCGTGACATTGAACTTTAAAAATACGTGGAACAGAAAAAACGATCAGATAGAAAAGCTACACGGACTGAGTGTATCTCCGTTTCACCATAACTTGGTAAACGGCGAAAGCTACGATCCCCGTTGGCCAATCAGAGCAAGGGAGCGACGCACGAGACAGCTCTCCGTGGGAGGCTCGTGTTTCTATGGCACATCGTCAAGTGCTTTGCTCCGATGCCCCGATTGGCTCACGAGGGTCGTAGCTTTATATCCTGTCTTCAAAGGACTGGCTCTCACAACGCTTGAGCGAGCACTTAACCCCTCGCCTTGTCCTGTGCTGAAGGTACTCCGTGATAATGGTTTTGTCCGGTTCGACATTCTGACAATATACAATGACACTTTTGTGAGCTGCTTGGAGATGTCTTCGGGGTAATCCGAGAAGTCAGACATACTGCTTTGGTACGAGATTATGTTCTGTATACCCAGGGACGGACCACACCGGACGCTGCAAGTCGCTCCAGCCAATGCAGCGCTGCGAGCGCTTCATTTGGCCTCGTGCCACACTCAGCGCATGTCACGTGTCACACACTCGGAACTGATTTACCTCCGATGGCTCGTAGCGTCCACTGCGGTCCATTTTAAGGTAGAGCGGATCGTAACAGAGTACGCTGCTTTGTGTTTGCGAATAATGGATCGCTTAGAGTGGTTCATTGGTAAATTTTGCTTGAGTTCAGCCTGAGCTCGCAAACTCTGGACACAATAAAACTATGTGGCGTAGAAATAAAAGCTTCTGAAAATGTCGGTATCGTTTTTCTTTTTTTACTTGTAACTTTTGTTATTGCTTGGGACCGAGTTCGGCCCTGGAAGCTGTTTGCCGCACTGTAAATTTGTCCAGTTATGAGTGAGTGTAATGATTTTTTATGTAGGTGATAGGCCCTCTTGGGAAGAACACATCAGAAATAGTTCAATGCTATATCTTGAAGACATTGCCAGATAACAACTCACAAATATTGGGTAAAAATGTCAAAGTTGCCTAGTTCGTGTATTTCGAAGTGCTGCATTTCGCATGGAGACAAAATAATGCAACATGTTAATGGAACACCACGCGATATAGTGTAAAATATTTTCCTCGAGAAAAAAAAGAAAAACGAAGTTTTTTTTTTTTTAATTGCACGCTGAAGTTGGGGAACTTTTCACATTGAAGCACGTTTGAAGCGTTGTAAATATTTTCAGTTATAAAACTCGAGCAAAAAAATATTTTTAGATGATTTACCGTTCCGGAAAGAATATACAAAAAAAAAAAAGTTCAACGCTATATCTAGAAAATATTACGAGATATGCACTCCTAAACATCAGATACAAATATCAAAGTTACACGCACGCACACACGCACGAAGGTACACAATAACCTGAAAGCCGAATGCAGTGGCTGATGTACGAGTAGTGATCAAACTGTTTCTGCGGTTGACATCATGGGACGTCGCGTTCATGTGGGAGCTGTAAAGGTTAGCTGATCAAAAATGCACAAGCATGACAATCAGAGCACATATCTCCAACATTTTTTACCCTCAACAACCTTCTCTCCCCCCCCCCCCCCCACCTTTTTTTTTCTCGTTCAGAAAAAAAGAAAAGAAAAAGAAGGGAAATCATTTAATGGTGCGACTTTTGCCGACGGTGCACGCGCGCAAAAGTACATGTCAATCGCAAAAGTGTTATTTACAAGATAAAGTACACAGGAAAGTGATTGTCGCTTTAGATGTCATTATAATTGGTTTTAGTAGTGCACCCATACAGTAGCCTAACCACATAGTTTTAACCCAACTACGTGAAAACGATCAGTTCTTTTGTTGACCCGTTCAAGACTGGCAGTTGTTGAAATATTTTAGCAAAGCGAAAAATGGGTATCGGCGCAAATGATAATCTACACGCAAACCCGAGCCCCTGAGACTTCAACAGTGCCTCCGGTATATGTGTGCGTGTGTTCACCTCGATTAGAGAAGTCATTCCAGATATAGTCACGGCAGTCCGGAAAGTCGAAGTGCTTCCGTCGCATTCCAATTAATGCTCGGAGCCTTTATTCTTGGCTGTAGGTATAGGTTAGGTTAGCTCGCACCTCACGTGTGAACCTAAGAACAAACGATTCCGTCAAAGCATTTTATGCTGCACAGGTTACGCCACCTCAGCTTATCGGATATCAGTGATACATTACAATAGACTTGAGTAGCTCTTGCTGTGTTGCAACTTACAAGCACAAGTAGAGAATTAAAGAAAAAAATATTATCTTCTTTTTTTATTAAAAACGAGCTTGCGAGAGCACGGTTATGGTCTCATCTCATATGTTGCGCTGTAGTACAGCATGGCGACACCACTGATTCAGATACTTTGGAGTTACTAGCGCATCGTAAAACCTCGTTGTCATCGGCGGCTTCCTGAACAAGGTTGCAGCATGACAGTAATATATTATATTGCGCCTACATTGCACTGTTTGCAAAAGCAGACTGATATTTCATTATCGACAAGCAAACTCTACCTGCAAAAATTAAATGTAATACGAAGAGAACGCCCATAGTTTTAGTAATTAGTAATTTGTAATGTGATATAATTAAATTTTAGTGATTTTTAAGAAAGGAATCGGTAATGTAAAACAGTTAGTTTTGGAAAATGCTTTTGCCATCTCTCGCCTAGAAATCTCAAGAGGACGACTGTACTAAAGTGATTAACCATTTCGAGAAGAGATAATGAGTTGAGAAAAATTAACGCAATATTGTAATTACACTCCCAAAATTTGACGGGTGAACTTGTACTTTAAACTTTTGTTTACGGAAAGGTGGAGTTCTAGTCACCGGTGTGGCCACGTGCAATATGACGTCTAAACGCGGCAATGGTCACTAGTAGGATCTCAAAACGCAATATAAAAATGCAAGGAACCGAAAAAAAAAAAAAAAAAAGGCTCTGCTTCGTATTATGGATTTTTGCAGATCTCAATATTTGGAGTTTCGGTCAAATTTCAGAACAAAAACAACGGTCTGACAGCCCCCAGCACTGTTTATTTCAACGTGTGTCCCATTTAGGCAACACCAGGTGGGTTGGGGTAAAAGCACCGGACATGTTAGAGTACGCACGCTGGCATGATCGAATTCCCGTCCCGTAAACACTTTTTGTAAGGCTCGCCACTTCCTCTTCAAGTACCCAGGGTCACAATACACTCTGTAGTACCGTATTTTCCGGACTATATAAGTTTAAAAGTTGAAAATTCACCCGATGCGGACTATCTACAGGTGCGGACAATACAATGATTTAATTTTTCTAGATCCTTCACTATGACAATCGTGAAGGATTTTATGAGTAACGGACTATACTAATGTTGATTTACGTACGATAAAGCTTCATCGTGAGCTAATACAGTAGGCGTTTGTCAAGGTCTGCTGAGTATGATACTTTTTACGTTCGGACTAGGTGCTAAGTGCGGGTTTTGCACTGGGTGCCGTTTGTGTACCGGGTGCGGACTATCTAAGCAAGCACTTTTATTTTTGACGCAAAATATTTCCCTGCGGACTATGCACCGGGTCCGGGCTATAGTCCGGAAAATGCGGTAGTTCCTTCGAACTCTAGGGTTCTTGGACGATGGCCCTTAGCCTATGCCCATCCTCACATGGCCTTGGGTCACTTTACATGGACCGCAGAAGCAGTCAAATGCTCGGAGTAGCCAAGCATGCTTATCGCAAAACAAAACAAAAATTCAGAGACAAAACCGAGAGGCTAGGCTCTGAAATGCTGCAGAGAGGAGAGTTCGGTTTCGGGCGCTTCTCTGGTATCGCCGGAGGAAAGGGGTCGCTGTGCCTCCCGCCGCAAATCGCCCATTATGCGCTTAGCTTCGCTTATCTGGCCCCGAGATGCAGCAACAAAAGGAGTCTCCCCGCCGTCAAGTCAACTGTGGGAGAGGAGGAAATGGGAAGTGTGGCGAGGGGAACTTTTTTTCTGGTTGAAAAATATTCTGCAGGTTGGTCTTTGAGCGCCGCGTGGTGGTAAGTTTTGAAACTAGCCCGAATGTCTCGGAATCTTGGCCTTGTTCGGCAAAAACTCGGCAAATGTCTGCGCACGCGCACGAAAGCGATGGGGTCATAGATAGCAAATGAATACCGCGCAGTCCCGCGGTTACCATCGCAGAGTCTAGTACAACCAGCGGTTACGGCGAGGTGTGGAGTAGGCGACGTGGTAACTGTGCGTCTGTGAGTTTTTGCGAGCGTGGTTCTCTTCAATATTTTCTGCCTCAAGAACAGAAGATCGACCAGTAATTTACGCAGTCCACTGCGCAAATGACAAATGATGCGGTGCAATCTGGATAACGTGATTTTCATTTGACCTTTTCATTGACGCAACGAGGTAGTTGAAACGGTGACTGACAACTGCGCATATTACACTGAGTGTGCGCAGCCCATTGCCGACAAACGGGCAGAGTCACGAGAGCTTTCCAGAATGTATGGGATGCAGGTGGCATCCTCGTTATAATGTGATCCATGTTTTTTCCATCTTTGCCTTCCTTTTTACGTACTTTCTGTAGTGTGTATATTCTGTACATTTATTTGTCTGTTTGGTTTTTCATATGTTGTGACGGGCTGGCAGCAGGCATGTACAAGCTACTAAAAAAAAGTGATTAAGATAAGTTACCAAGTATCAGCCTCAAAAGTAATTTGAGTGGAGTAGAAATTACTGAAATGGAAAAGTAATTCAGTAAATTACTAATTACCGTAAAAAGAGCAAATTTCTTCTGAAGTTGCTTTTATTTTTTTATGTGCTAACAAGGAAATACTTACATAGGTTTTGATGCGTTAGCGAAATTATGCTAGCCGAATATAAAGCGGCTTCTGTTTTCACAGAAATGCTTTAATAGTTGGTTCTGCTTCTGCGTGCCTAATCGTTGTGTACTTTTTGTTCAAGGATGTACTGCGGATGTATCATTTCATCTTTGAGGTTTAGCACGGCCTGAGCTTAATTTTGCAGACAGTGTTTGATTGCTTACAATGTTGGGTAAAGTATGTCTAAAAACTACCTGGAAGTACAAAGTTAATGAGAGATTATATACTTTAAGTAAAGTAGTAAGTACAACGGGTGCAATGCACTTGAAGTGAAGTACTATAAATACGATGTACTTGCAAAGTAAAGTGGAAGTACTTTTTAACGCACTCTTTCAGAATTCCCTTTCATTCCCTATACCGCGTTTTTTTTTGTTTTTTTTTTTGTTAACATGCCGGTGTGCATAGCTTCTGGGGAAATCGGAGGTACATCAGTTTTTTGTTTTTTATTTTTGGAAAGGGCGGAAAAATTAAAGGTGCATCAGTATTTTTTTTTTGGAAATTGCGGCAACCAATACGTCATAGAGTAATTGGTTTATTCTCGCTGACGAACAATTTAACACAATCAACTTATAAGGCACTTATTTGTCTTGGTCTTATAGCCGCCATTTGTTCACTCAGAGAAATGACCAGTACGTCTCGAAAGACAGCACAAGCTATATAGGAGCACCAGATCAACTTAAGAGCGGGTGCTGCACTTTGTTACCTCCTTCGAGTGAGGATGCAGTGTGTATACCTCCTGTAGTGGGCGAAAATTCCTACATTGGAGAGAAGCGGGGACAATCCCTTTCTTCAAATCCGTCAAGTCTCCTTAAGCTCCGGGATACAAAGAAATGCCAGTCTTCGGCGCTAATCCCACAGTTACTCGCGGAATTCCTTGCGTCGTGTCTGTTCGTTCCTCGCGCTTTAGAACAGTGTTTTTGCAGTGAAGGGCTAGTTAAAATTTTGGGGGGTTTCGGACTATCCAAATTGCTTTCTTCCTCCATCTCCCCCGCCTTTTCTACGCCACATGCTTCCCCCTCTGCAAATATCAGCTGATCTTATAACATCGTATCTCTGTTGATAGGCAAAACAGTCAATCAGAAAAGTAGTTAAACTACTAGTTACCAAAATAGAAATGTAATTGAAAGTTACTAAACTACACAGAAAAGTAGTTAAACTACAGTAACTTGAGTAAAGTAGTTGAACTACGTACAAGTCTGGCTGGCAGGTGCTGTGCGTAAGGGTTCCACCTATCTGCCTAGCCCCGCACACAACCACATGGGCACCTTCCAGTATATGCAAATAAAATTATTATTATTATTATTATTATTATTAATATTATAACAATCCTCTTTTCGAATCACAAGTAGTTTGTGCTAAAACAGAATAATATTGCTTTTTATTTCGCGTTATTTCGCGATTTTCATGTATCTGCATAAAACTAAACACAGAACTATCATGCTCGACGTTGCACATCCGACATTCCTAACTCTCCCCGTCTTCCTAAACGTCCGTGTGTTTCCTAACACCAGAAACCGGAATTTTAAAGGTTAAAAAGGGCACGTTGCGAATATGGAACGCACACTTTCATGCAGAGCTGACGTGAAGTGACTCAAATCCAAAAACATGCAATTTAAAATATTGTTATCTCTTCTGGTGAAGGCTCAGTAACCGTTGCATTTGTTTTCGCGCATGAAACGGCGACTCCCAGAGAAAGTAAGAACGCAGTGATTGCCTTTATTTTAACAATGTAAACACACTTGCAGGCGTGCGCTGATGAAGCCTCAAAATCGAAACTCTCGTTGCGTGATTCGTGACTGCGCCGGCTAAACAACCTCGTTGTCAAGCCACTTTCAGCAAGCAAACACTAAAATTGCCAGTAAGCATACAAAAGCGACATCGATACAATTATCTTGTAGAACATCACCTTATTTAGTCATAACTGTGTCAATAGGCACTACATGTTGTATTTATGTTAAAAGGAAAAAAAAACTTTTTGTGAGAAAAAAGTAGATGTCAATGTTAAGTCTGGTAACAGTGTACTTTTGCCGAATCATTGCCAAATCTTTAGAAAAGTTCGGCACAAGTTGTGCCGAATTTTCGATTCGGCAAAAGTTCGGCCCATCACTAGTAGTAATGCGACCCCGGGGGGGGGGGGGGGGGGGAGGGGGGGGGGGGAGGGGAGGGGAGGGGAGGTCTGGTTTGCCCCCCTACTCAAAAACAAGTTGGTACGCCACTGCCGGAAGGGTAGCGGGTAGACCTCAAGGTAGGCAGCATTGAGGTCTGCCCACGATCCCTCCATGAGAGCCAATCAGAGCTTGGTGTTCTGAGGTCATCTTGACCGCTGGAAGCAGACAAACTTGCGCCCCTCATAGAGCGATCTCGTTTGCCAGTTTCACTACGCCGCCGCTGCCGCAAAGCATTAATGGAACTTTACTTCTTTCTCTATCTTTCTGCTCGGCAAGCTCAGCTGCGCTACGCCGAGCTGCCATGCTTCGCAATTCAAGAGACGCTGCAGCGCTGTGCGTTTGAAGTTGTTCATCTTCCCTCCGTCCATCGCTATGGGCGTTTCACGTGCTGCGTCCATGGGTGCAACGAGAAGAGCCCCTGGCACAAAGGCGTGGGATATCACAGCTTCCCGAAGAACCGACAGCTGAGAGCAAAAAATGGGTCTCCAAGATTCGCTGTGCAGGCATTAAGGGACGGTAAGTGAGACTTCCAGCTATGATTGAAAAGGTTTACTCCGACTTAATATAACAAATTAATATCAAAAGGTACAGACGTTTCTCCACCTATGCAGGTGGCATCTTCAGTATACACTGACACAAATGAGGTGAGGTCGACCAGTCTACTTATCACACACGTCCCCGTGTGTGATAAGTAGACTGGTCGCTAAATACGCAGGACTTTGACTGAATGCACACGTTAGTTAGAATTACCTGCCAGTTTGAAATAATGAGGTTCCACTCATCAGTTTAGCGTACAGAAGAAACCAAGTTCACTTTTCTGAATGCATAGGGCGAAAAGATATTCAATAAACACGTTTTTTGTTGTAGTAATATGTACGCATTTCAGCCTAGTCGCTGCTCCATGCAGTCGTGTTCAAACCCTATGTTTATGCAGAGGACTCTTTGATGAATCAGAAGTTCAATCACACCTTCCTTACTCCTTCTCGGTGCTTTCCATAAAATCCACTTGGGTTTACACTAAGAAAAATAGAATTACTTTGAGTAATGTCTTCTAATAAATACGTTCATTGAGTAAAATATTCCTTCTTTAAAAACGGAGATCTTAGGCGCCCGTTTCCGGCTTGAGAGGCGTCGCCGTCGCCGTCGGCGTAACTCCGCGCGTTGCATTAAAGAAATAATACAAGCGGGCGTAACCCAGCATTGCATTATGGGAAAATGTTTCCGCTAAATGTAGCGGGAAAATTTCCCCACGAAATTTAGCAGAAACATTTTCGCTCAATTTCTCCGCTAAATTTAGCGGGCAATTTTCGCTAAATGGGAGGGGAGCAGGAGAGGAGGAGGGGAAAGTATGGAAGGGGGGGAGGGCACATCCCTTCCTCTGTACCCTCCCTTCCTCCTCCTCAAGAGCTGCGCTCTAATTCGGCATTAAGGCTGGTTCAGACATCTGCAACGAGCGCGTTATGCACGACTGCGTGCGTTGCAACCGGAGCGACAGGAACGACCGCTCTGCGCCGCGCGTACACACACCTGCAACCACTGCAACAAGGGCAGCGGGTCTTCAGCACGGCGGTCGCTTCTACGCCGCCGTCAGCTGTTTCAGCGGTGCCTCAAAAAGGGGACGCACTGCCACTCAATGCCGTAACAGAATACAGAGCCACTTTTTATAGCCTAAAGCTTTATTATTGTTATTCTTTTCATGATAGTCTTGCAGGTTACAGTGGATGAAAGAAAGAAAAGACAAAGATGCAGTACGCCGTCTTGGACGATCACGACTCTAATACACGACTTTGCCAATAGTATAAATCTCGCCACAAGCCTTTTCTACGATTATAAAAGGCGATGTAATCTTAGCAGCGATATAGCAACGTAGAAATATGATTTCATGATTAGACAGACGTTGGGAGCGTTCAGGATCGCTAAAATAATCACTTTTCTCCTGTGATGAAAACGCGTGAAAATTCGCATCCTCTATACGGTACGCGCCAGTGATATTTTGAACTTGAGCACACGCGTGAAATGCGCCAAATAAGAAATCCGGGCGATGCTTAGAAAGCACCACTGTAGTCGAAGTAAACAAACACGACCGCACGGGCGTTTCTGCTGTCTTGAGAGTGCCGCCGCGACATCCCCGCACCAGTAGGTGGATCTTCATTTCTAGTACGTGCTGGGTGATCATAGCGACACACAACGAAAATTCACACTCAGAGATAGCGCTTTTACGCGGAACGATGAGCTTTTACCACGCTGTCCACGTCGACGACCACCACCGACGTCATGTTGGCAGATAGAAGGAGCCGGCCCACGACCGGCACGACCTGCATGCAACATGCGCGACCAGTTCTCCTCGACCTGTAATTGGTCTGTCCTTGCGGTTGTTTTGGTTGTTTCCAACGCAGGGGGGAAGTTGGGCTCGCTCCAACTCCTTGCGTCGTGAACGACACGTGCGTGCGTCCCTCCGTCGCTATGGCAACCTGACGGTTGCAGACCCTTGCAACAGTCGTTTCGGTTGTTCCAGTCGTTGCAGTCGCTAGGGACGCATGTGTGTGAACGGGCCTTTACAGGGAATTGTAAACTTTTTCATTTTGTTAACTGCTCTATGTCCAGTGGAATGACTTGCTTGTACATTTCGAACTTGTTTATACAGCCTTTTTATTCACTAGCCGAGTGCACGCAGCTCAGCGAGATAAACATGTGTATAACAAAAAAAAAAAAAAACACAAAAAATTGGCAAACTATTATTTTATTTTTTTTTTTTGTGGGGGGGGGGGGGGGGGGAGGGAGTCGCTTGTAAGGCTAACAAACATCCTCTAAACACATGGCGTTTTATAAGCTTTAGTTATGTAGAGAACTACCTCGGTAATATGCCCGAAAGGTAAAATATTAACGAAAAATAAGACTCAATTTGAGAACAACAAGTTGAGCCGAATAGTGACAATCTCCCTTCATGCTGCTGACGCAAGCTTGTCAACAAACCATTTTGAGTTCTACATTTCAAGAGCTCATACTACCAAGCTTCATTGGTCTCGGTAAACGATCCATGCGTTACACAAAATTGCGTGACGGTAATGGGTCCCTTTTGAGGTGCGTTTAAAACAAACCACTTTCACACTTGTAGGTATAGGGTTAAAAGCGCAAGCAAACAGGGACAATATAAAATAACACAAACGAACAGGGACAATAGAAAATAACACAAACGAAGGGACAAGGCCTTGTCCCTGTCTGTTTGCGCTTTTAAACCTTATACCTACCATGGACCATAGCCCAAACCAAAGTTTTAATGACACTTCCGCACGCGCGCAGGCTCCTTCGCACAGACCTCCGCTTTAACATAACGGCCCCAAAAATGGGCGAAAAACTCCGAACATCATTCTTACAATATTGCCTCCTTACTAATCAACTTATGAACTTACTAACAGCTGAAGACAACAAACGGCTGTAAACCCAAGCAAGGCACATGCTCAACGTTCTAAAAACCGAAGTTTAAAAAAATAAAAAAACGTTTGACAACATGCTCGTGTTTACAGAGAGTAAACAAATAGTGGAGCACCCCTGTTTCTTACAGACTAGTGTCACAAGCGTTTTCCGGTGTCCTTTACACAATGTTTCTGACGCATTATAACCCCAATTTTGCTGCACCAAAAAAAAAATATGAACTTTCAAACTAACAAACTAACTAAGAAGCGTTTTCGGAGTAGACTTTGCAGCGAGGTGAGAGCGTGCGCAGGCTCGCGGACCTACGAGCACCCCACTGCTGCAAATCCTCGTATGTCTAAATTGATGGATGGATAGATGTTACTGACTCTACCCTTCGTAATGGGCGGCAACTTGCGCCACCTAGCCTAAGTCTAAAAAGTCAAAACAAAACAAGTTATGGCGCCGCCCAAGGTTGTTCGCTCAGGCTCGCGCATGCAACAAAAGGATTGGTGGGATCGAACTATTCGCTGGCCGGCTTTCGTTTCGATAAAGCGACACTTTGCATTTTTGGTTCTGAGCGAGAACGCCTGCCGGCCCGTACAACTACACTGTTAGCAAAAATAACACGCCCAGACGTGTAAACCGTTGTCCCATAGCGGACACGTCGAAACGTGTTCGTTTTACACGAGGCCATCTGTGTTCTTCGTCTACACATGAGGTGCTGTATAAACTTAACACGCTACACCGTGTCTGCCTTCCGCAAAACCGTTTCGAGCGTGTTCCTTATGAAACATGGCGGCCAGCGGCCGAGAACAGGCGAGAGACGAGCCCAGCGAGCCGCGCGCCTTTCAGCCGAATTGAAAGCACACAGGGCGCGTTAGTTCTCGTTCGATGTCTTTTATACACAGTAAAGTCTCCAAGCGGCGGACGTAGCTACTTGCAAAGGTACGTACGTGTGTTGTCGGCGGTCGGCGGCGTCGGTACCTTCAACAAGCCGCTAGACAAAAAAAAAAAAAAAAAAAAAACGAATGCCGAACTTGCATAGATAAATAACTTGAGCAAACTATTTAGAATCGGGCGGTAACTTTCGCCACCTATCGAGATTTCTATCAGCCTGTTTTCAAAAAAAGGCGAGTCTGTTAACACTGTGAACGACCACGACCACACAGCAACCCTACATACAACGCAGGCAACACAGCACCGACATACACACAAGCACAACAACCGACACAACGCCCGACACTTCCAACTCGTTATCCATTTCTCCCCGCGGCGCATATAAGCTTGACATATGCGGGTGAGCTCCTTGGTCACTGACCATTACAGATTTATAGAAGAATACACAAAACACGGCGCAATGGACAGCCGTGTGTTAGAACTGTTTGCATTTAAAAAGTATGGAGGCAAAATCTATAATGTTAGTCCGTTGCAAGAAATAATGATACGTTAACAATAAATCTTAAACCGGTCATGAAAAAGTTCAATTTTTTGTTATTTTCTTGCTTGACCAGTGTTATGAGCAGTCCGACTAGCATGAATCAGATAGAAAAACAAATTATTGGGATTTTGTCATTACATATACAATAATAAATGAAAATGATCCTTGCGCAAAGCATTTTTTATATATTTTTGTGAAGGACATCCGGACATCCGCCCAACACTTCACTTCCGCTAGTTGCAGCAGTTGCAGTACGGGAGCAGACGCCTTCACTTTTGGGGCGTTTTGATGCAGTTTGTTGCCGTATGTCGTGTCGGTGTCGAGAAGAGCGGTGGGGCTTGGGAGTTTGTGACCAGTGTTATTCGTAAACACTGGTGTGGGGCGCTGATGCGACTTTTTCCTATACTGCCAGCACTCCGAACTTTGAAGATACACGGGCCCGTAGCAGTGTATTTTGCTGAATCGCGAGCTCCTTCTCTGTTGACGTCGCTTTCCTGGTACCACTCGTGGATACTGCAAGCGTTTAAACAGTGTGCACCGTCTCGCCTACATCCCCGGTGACGTACTCGACCTGTTGAAACTTATTGCTTCCGTCATTTTAGAGTACGCAAGGCAGTTATCTCGTTGGTCTGGTTTCGGTTATAAAAGCAAGGCAAAACGCTCGTAGTTCCCGCCCTCAGTACACGTTGGACATCTTCCACACTTTGACACCGGATAACTGAATGAACGAGGATTTACATTCACTTCCGAGGTTACTCTCGCCGCTTCCTCACCGTTGAGCAGCAGGATGAGCTGGTGACAAGCCGCGGATGAAAGGCTGGAGCATCAACAGCCCAAGCGCACTCGGTGCCGATGCGGGCGACGCGGGTTTCTGTCAACCGGGAGGCCAGCACAAACCGTGACCATTCCAGCTCTTCGTCATGACACGGTGTTGCAGAGAGCAGGGTAAAATACAGCTACACGGATCATCGAAGCAAACGACTGCTATCTTAAATCTTGGCTTGTGATTGCGCCTTTGTAGTAGATCATCTTATTCGTTTTGCTGGAGAGACGCAAACGACGGGCATAACAAAATCGCTTGCATATTCCGCATATCTCACAAAAGCATTTACCCTGTCACCTTGCAAAAAGCGCGAAACACGGAGTCCGCACCGTCCTAAGCTTCCCGTTTTTTACCTGCTTTAGAGCAGTTTGTACCTGCTAGTAGATATGCCTACTGAAACTGAAACAGGGCAGTGCCAGAGAGAAAAAGACAAAGTTGAGAAAGCTTGCTCGCTCTCTAATTTCTCAACTCTCAAGTGATTGTACCATAATAAATGCACCAACGCGTCTTCCAAAATAAAGAAAGAGCACTACGTTCACAACATAAGAAATGGACTCAGTACATGCATCTGTGGGCAGGTAGGAAACCTTGCCCTTATTTATTCACGCCGCATGATTGCCGCAACAAACTCGTTGCAGGACCGAATCATCTACTCGAGCGGTGTGCGTCGCTGTGCAAACGCAGTCTAACACGAAGAATAAAAAAACGGCAGATTTAAGACAACAATTCGGAGTCCATTATTCAATTAAAACAACGTAATTTTGTTGAAAACGCCCGCTGCTTCTTACTCACGGTGTGTGTCAGGATACTTCCACAGTATGAAACGGAACGAGGGAAGATTTACTTTTAAAAACGCTTGCTGCGTCCTCCCGGACCAGCTGGACCGGATCAGCTGTCGACGACGGGACTGTACCCGTTGAACCTCCACCACGCAACAAACAATTTGCGCTCCGTGCTAAAAGCGTGGTTCAAACAGACCCGGAATACAAAGCACCGCACCACACACGACGAATGTTTCAGCTCTTTTTCGCATCGCCGGGTTGCAGCAAACAGAACGAGATCGCCGAAGTCAACGCCGTGCTGTCGTGAACCTTGGCTTGCGGTTGCGAACTCGTGGACCCTGTGGCTCCCTTCGCTTTCAAAGCACACACGACGATTACGAATGCTACTTTCCGTCTTCCAAGAACATCACATGGGCACTTCTCCGGTCACGTCTTCACTATGTGCTCGCAAACTCCGAAGCTCTATGCGAAGCTTCTCGCGTCCCGTCAAACCAAAACAGTAGCGGCGCCATGCGTACTTGCCAGATTTTCTCCGGTCAAACAAAAACAACGAAAGCCAACTGGCGCTTGCTTCCAGCGTACATCGGCGTTGCGCTTGCGCCGTGGCCAGATCGCTTGCAGTTGAAGGTTGAAGCAAAAACGAAACCAACTGCAATGTCACGTGTTCACATCGAGGACACGCTTTTTATATCCATTTTAACTGTTTGGAACGAATAATTAGACCCATAACTTTATTTGTGGTGTCTAAGAAACTGTTATCAGGACCCCTAAACTAAATACAAACATGGGCGACATGAGGCAAGCCGCATTGCCATCGACCAGAAGATGGCGGCGAGCCCGGTAAGCCGGGTTTCGCCAACGTCCTGCGACATGGCGCAATTGCTTTTGGTGCATATCTGTCTCCGAGACATGTTTCTTTCCGCGGCATTTGTCTCGACGGTCCTTTCTAAGTGTGTCCCCAAGCATTCCGGTGCTTCGACAGCCGGCAATGCCGCGGTCGTCGCCGGGGGCGATGCGTGTTTTCGAGGTCGGCTACACGGTTATGCGTGTATGACCGAACCAAAACACGTTTTTTACAACCTCGCATGATTTCTGAACGAATTATCCGTTACTCATCGTGTAAATTTATGGTAATTTGTGTAAATGGCGTGTTTTTCACCCCAAATATTCGCTAAATACACGGGACTTGCTAACAGTGTAGCACATGATCATACAGAGCTTATACATGAAGTCTTCCTGAATTCTAATTAACTCTACCTTTGGCACGTCCTCCAGCTGCGGGCTCTTTGCCGGCATTCCGGACACGCACGTACCGGCTCGTTAGTCCTACGAAGCTTCACGGGGTAGCACCAGTAGCACGCACGGACTCGTCCAATCGAGCGCACTGACATGCGTACCAACACGAAACAAACACGCAGAAAAACACGAGGACGCCCAGATGACCGGTAAGCACAAAGCACGACATGGCAAGAGTAGCGAATTAAAATCGCAGAATCAGGAATCTCAGTGAGCCCTTTGATCCGACAAATCCGATTCCCCAATAAAGCGCTCGCGCAAAAACGGCTCTCAAGGTTAAAAAATAAAAAAGAAAAACCGGTTTGTTGGTTTTGTTGCTGGGAGGCGGGCGTCTCAAATATGTGTTTTCGTCTGTTATATCTGCACATTTAAAACATGATTTTCCATACTTTTTTAACCTTTCTCGCTAAATAAAAACAACCTATTTTTAAAGACTAGCGACGCATTCACGGAGTGATACATTTTATTTAGCCCTGATAAAAGAAATTCTGACGACTCCTGCCAACGCTGGCTGCAATCACAAAGTCGTTCCCCTAAAACGTCAACAATGTGCACTGCAGCTGCGCGTTTCGAACACAGCTTGGCGTCACCAGACGTTGCGTTGTTGTTACCTGATGCAATTAAAATTTGATGCGCTAATATTTCGCGGCTACTACTCGTTCCCTAGTAGCGCGAACCACCAATGGGGTAATAACATAAAAAAACGTAGAAGCTCGAATATTGTTAGAGGGCCATTCTTAAGTTTTGGCAGCAAAAACGTGCTAGCATGGAAGTTGAGGGACTCAGCTAACCGGAACATGCACAGATCTACACCTTTCCAGCGCTTAACATCCGGGCCGAAAATGTCCAGTCACTAGGTTGTGGACGCAAGTACGGTGTCTGATATTTCGCAAGAGCTACTGCGCATGCCCAAAACGCCTTTCACAACCCATAAGTCGAAATGACGTCACATGGAAGGCGCCTTCTTTTAATGGTCTACACGCATTCGTTTTTGCTTCAACGCCCCTTCGGAATTTTGTGTGAAGTACCCTGAGTTACAGACGAAGGGTAACTCTGTGAGAACATTTGAGTGTTATGGTTTGATGAGCTCGTATTTTTCGAAGAATGGAAAGGTACTTTTTATTCTCGATAGAAGGATGCCACGATCGAGCTTTCAAAGACTTGGAGCGCTTGTAGTCAGAATGAACGACGAGATTGGACAACTCAGTGACCCGAAATATCCAATAGATCATGTAAGAGGCAAGCCGAAACGTCCATCAGAACGAAAGATGCGCTTGAGCCTGAATGTTGAACGAGTTTGAATTTTCAACAAGACGGAAGGTCCAGCCAAGCCCGAGGGTCCAACAGGTTGGAAAATCCAACCGGACAGAAAACCCAACCAGGCCCGAATATTCCACGTGTCTGAATATTCAACGAGCCTGAATGCCCGATTTTGAATATTTTGTCGTAAAGGATTTTTCGACCTGTTAAAAGCTGTTAACGAATTTATTTCTGCGGGCTTTATATTTCTGGAATTTTTCGGAGTGTTGCATTCCGGATGTCACGATGCTGCTTTCGGGATGCGATGATGTTGTTGCCAGGGAGAGAAGTTATAACTATCCTTTAAGTCGCGAAGTAAAAAAAAGATATTGATAATAATATAGTACTTTTGAAAAATTAGTTCTTTATAGCATACGGAAACTCAGTATGTGTACACTGATTACACTGAACACAGTACGAGAGATTTAGCGCATACACGACATAAGCGCGTTTTCCCTGGTGATGGAAAATTACGCTGATGATCACCAAAATTTACGATTCCATGTTGTGCCCAGGATAGTTTATTTCAACATTGTAGTAGAGTTTAATTTTGGAGAAAAAAATGAAAACCCGACGCTCGCTTGTGTACGTCTGTTTGAAATATTAATAACTCTACAAGGTATTAAATGTGAGCCAATGACAGCCCGTTACTTGAATGCTATAACTGCTCAAATATTAACGAAACCTATCGTTTTCGGGAAAGCATAAAATTAATACTAGGGCTTCGAACCGCTCATACGTGCAGTCTCAAATATTTTCGCAATGCTTGCAAATTTCAAGATAGTTGCTAACCTTGATAGTCTGGATTTGCTTTTTGCAATGTTGCGGTCATAACTTTTTGTGCAATATTTAGCAGAATCATAAGAATTCTGGCAATTTATCGTTAGAGATGTATCGAAGCCCTAGGAAGGTAAACATTTCAGGATGTTCAGTATTTTGTCATTTATCCCGCGGCTTTCCGCACGACAGTTTTAGGGATAAAAATAAAGATAAGGTTTAAACTATATTTATTAACAAAACACGTCTTAACTTCCGCTATACAGTTTTGACAAAAAGGAGCGGTAGGATTGAATTCCTCCTGCTGCGGTCTAAAATCAGTGCCGTCCACGCATTTCAAGTATACTGATTTCATATATACATGTTTATTTGGCTATTTTATATGTGAAACAATAATGGGCCCAGGGCCCATGAAGCTTCAAATATCTTATAAAGTGGGTCACATCCATTGATCATTGTATTTAACTTTTGTAATCGGGTTTAAAAATAATTTTCCAGAACATTTTAAATGGGCTCTCAAAACCCTATTTTGAATAATTTGGATATCATAAAATGAATGATCTATGGTATCACGGCTTACGCAGAAGTCGATGAAAAGCGCGAGAAACATTGCAGCCTTATACAGGGACCAATAAATGATGTATAGAAAATTTTCTACTAATAACGTTAATTTTACTTGTTGCCAATCTTTGTGTTGTAATGAATGTATTAGGCAATACCTGTATATAAAAAAGGTATTTGCTTTCGCTATTTATTTTATTATTATATGTACAATTGCTTGTTACTTGCGAAGAACTTTATGTGACCATTTAGTTTCAACTTTAGACGCACGTCCGCTTGCATATTTTTAACGCCGTTCGAAGCTGTGCACGTGCGCTTTTCACTTCCGAAAATCCACAAAAGGTTGTCGGCGGATATAGTGTAGAAATCCGGTTATAATTCCTATGTCATTCATAAATTTGTTCCAGTACATATGCGTGACTGTCGAAGATTTAATCACGTCTAAAATTTGTCCACTTTCAAATTGAATTCAAGATTGCCATTGCAAGTAGACCGTTTTTTATTTGTCTAAATGAATAAAACGACATCAACTCATGTCCGGCAGGTCTTACTACTGATACATAGGAAATACTTTATTTGATGTATATTTTTGTTATATTTGGTAAATATGCTGAGACCATATGCGCTTTAGGACCGTATATAACGTCCGTTGATTTTGTTTGTTATATTTCTCAAGCTCTCACAAAGTATTCACGAATGTATTACTAAAACAAAATCTTGAAAGCTCAAACAAACCCCGGCCCCACATAAACGATGCACAAAACCGATGAACTTTTTGCACATCGATTTGCCTACACGGAACAGCTTTCGCCGAATACCAGACAGTGCACAAAAAATACTGCATTGCTAATAAACGCTTTGTTCGGTAGGGGCACGTATCCGGCCAGCCATTTTGGGATTTCGGCCCTCAGTCTGCTCTGGTGAATGTCTTTCAGTACGGTCCTTAGCTGCTCTGTACCCAGCACAACCCCAAGATAGTTGGAGATTGGGGTGGACCACACGATGCCCAAGAAACGTTCTGGCTTGGATGCCCCCAACACCAGCCAGGCTCCAACAGACTTTTTTGGGTTCGTTTCAACTCCAGAAACGTCCCTAAATTGCCTTAAAAGTTCTACCGCCCGCATTATATCTTTCTGAGCATGGCCAATGAGGGTAATCTCATCCGCGTAAGCTAGCAGCCGTGCTGAAATTTCACCAAGCTTGCACACTTTTTGATGCGGTAATTGAAGATTGCCTTACACATCGGTTCTAGATAT
The DNA here is from genome assembly GCF_016920785.2 of Ixodes scapularis. Lineage (NCBI taxonomy): Eukaryota > Metazoa > Arthropoda > Arachnida > Ixodida > Ixodidae > Ixodes > Ixodes scapularis. Next base: position 2,058,427 of record NW_024609855.1, on the reverse strand, counting down.
ATAGCAAAGAGTGTGGACGACATTAGGCATCCTTGGCGTACCAACGACTTCACGGGAATAAAGCGTGACTTGCGTCCATTGATTAGTATCCGTGTGCTTATGTCCCTGTAACATATTTTAATAGCATTGAGCAGAAATCCTCTGGTACCGCAGTGCTCTAATATTGAAAATAAAAAGGAGCGATACACTTTATAAAACGCTTTTTTTTTTTACATCTAGTTGTAGGACAGCCATAGGACGTCCCATCGCTTCTGCCGTTTCCGCTATAATCCTCAATGTATGCAGTTTAGTGAATATCAACCTATTTTTAAAACCATACGCCTTATTATTTCCATGTAATGGAATGCAACTTCCAGGCGTTTTGATATAATTTTTGCTAGAATCTTATAATCCGTTGTCAGAAGGCTTATTGATCGAATGTCTTCGCTGCTTCTGACTGACCCTTCGCTTTTCCGTTTGGGAATTAGTATCGTTGTCGCCTGTCGCATTGAAGGTGGGAGAAGGTTTCGGTTGCCAGAATAGAATTTAAAGCAAAAAGTGTTTGCGCATCTTTTATTTCACAGAATAAAATACATGAAACACCTCGGATCGAGTAATTTATCGGAAGTTAGAGTATGTATGGCTGCCTACGGCTGCCTTGTCTGGCTCTGCGGCCTGCTCCTTGCTTCTGCTTGTGGTGACCTGTGGCTGCTTAGTAGCGGCCTGCTGATGCCTGCGGCCACCCATGGCTGCTCATGGCTGCTCGCCGCTATTCACAACTGACTTAAGTCCAGCATTGGCTAGCTGCTACGACACTGAACCCACTTTACTTACGAAATAGGAGCGAAATAAGTCCCTTGCGCATCCTGCCGATCCCCCAATGTTGTGGCCAACAGGGGGCTTCCGGACAAACATGGCCGAACCCTCATCCTTAAGGATCTCACGCCGCTGGCCCTCCTTGACATTGCCTTAGGCATCTTCGCTATCTACGCAGCTCTGTGACATGTAGATTGAGTCCTCCCTGGGGTAGTTGTGGGGTACGCAGGTCGTCATTACAACATAGTCTGAATTGTCTGGCAGCAAGTTGATAGTGCAGAGGAAAATTCGGAACCTGGAGGCCATGACTCCAAAAGTGTTATCCACACAGCCCGTTTAGAAATGAAACATTTAATGTAATGTACAATGGAAGATACCCCTTGTGTGAATCGGCTTACCTTGCTCAGCTTAGACGGCAATTGAAGATTATTTTCTCTTCGTCTGGGTTTTTCCGCGGTATTGCCGCAGAAAGTCCGGGGAAAACGCCTCGTCCCCGCTGAATACATGTGGCGCCACAGTCGACGTGTTTGGGAGATGCTATCGAGAGGGCAGGCCGAGACGACCTTCTTCGAGGCACTTCCCGAACCGCGAGGCACGGAGGGTACCGACATCACTTTGTCGTCCATAGACTCCAACGTCCACGGACACAAACCTTAGGTCGCTGTCAACGAAAGGCATAAGTGCAATAAAGTATGTACCCTGTAACAACAATTCACCGCGTACAAAGAAAGGCAGAGCATTAGTCCGAGCACATAAGCAACGACCGAATCCAAACAGTACCTTGTAGCTGTAGTACATGCTGCCAGAATGTGGTGATGCCTAAATCTGGAGATGCTTCCCATCCACTTCGCCAACACAGTGGGGGAAGTTCCACTTCTGCTCGAAACCTTTGGCCACTTCTTGCCACATCTGAGTTGTTGGCATCAGCAATACATATTTACCATTTACCAACCAGAAATTGACCCTATTCAAAGCGTGCACTATCTAAACTCCGGTTCATCATAACCTGGCCAATGCTGAAGGGTACAGCACCAAGTAGCATACATTTCTATGTTGGAATGTCAGGTTACGTCAGAATCAGGGCCCCCACAACTACGTCATCGAGCTCGGCGAAGGGGAAACTGAAAGAAATAGTCTGCTTTTATCCTTTTAATTACAATGCAACAACAAAGTTCCCGGATCCGTAAAATTGCGTTCTAGTATGCTTGGGTCTCGCTAGTGACAGTGTTCTTGTGAAAAGTGAGAAACATTCGAACCCAATATGTTGCATGACCCCTTTAGTGTCAATGGCCACTAACTATAGGACGCTTGGAGGCCGCAGCATCTGGAAACAAAATTTAATTTCATAGGTTCTGTCTCTCTACTCTGCTGCTGCATTAAAATGTAAACTCCCACCAATCCCTAGGTTTGCTCGAACAGCTGGTATTCTATCCCCATCTTCCAGGTAGGGACATGAACCCTTTCGTTGAATGTCTCCCACTTACGACGCGGCACACTCATTGTATCTCATCTATCTTGAATATCAAAGCTGCTCCATAGGCCGAAATCAAATCTAAAAGCCACTGGAGCAGTCAATATGAAGATGACAATTTCAATCAGTATAAATATGTGCTTTTTAACAAATGGGAACCTGAGTTTTATGTATCACCAACCTGAGCGTCATGGCAAGCCTAGAGCTTGACGGTAGCGGCTCGCGCACCACATAAAGCCTCGTGAGGGGCTCCTCGGCGAGCAAGTGCAACTCTTCAAACTTTTCGGGGGTCATCTTATAGTACGTTTTGAAGTACTCTTCATCGCCAGACATCAACAGTGGCATCTGCACAGCAAAATTATAATGTCAGCAAACAAAAGTCAAACGAAAAACACCACCCACGTGGACTTCCGTGTCTTGAAGTTACCGCGGTGTAAAACTCCCGACACCTGCTTCCGGTTTTCCCAAACGAGTCTCGACCAACAAACACCCTCTCGGACTGGGCAGGGTCATAAGGGCTTTCTTCTTCTTCAGAAGACAGTATTTATAAAGGAGTAGGGGCCTTTCGTACTCGGGATCTGCGGTTTCTATGTCAGACCACAACATACGCAGTTCGAAAAGCTTCTAGCCGTTCATTAACCACCTTTCATCCGTGACAGTTGCGTATTCAAAAAATAAATTACACTTGAAAGCTTTTGGTTCAATACTTCATTATTAAAAAAATTTAGTTACATATTCTATTCGTAAAACGTTTGCTTTTATTAAGACGTTTTTGTCGTATTTCAGGCAAAGTCAAACGCGTCGCGTACATGTCCGCTCCAAGTAACCTTGGGTAGAACAGCTGGCCGCGCCGACAGAAATCGCGCTGTTCTTGGAGTGTATGAAACAAAACATTGCGAGCGCACTCGCTGCGTCGGCTGTCGCTCCGATTTTTTTCGCAACAGTCGCAGCACGTGAAACAGCCTTTAGACGCCCGCGACACTTTGTTGTAATCTTCTGTTTCATTTTTGCTTTGGGCACAAATTCGCCCCATTAAACGTTTCAGTAGACCCATCTCACCAGTCAGTTTGACTACGCCACCGCTGCCGCAATGCATCGAGCGAACTTTAGTCTTTCTGCACGCGCGAAAACCCCGCTGGAGCTCTGGGCGTATAAAGCACGAGACAGCACGAGCCCTCTCGTGCTCTGCCGTTTGCCCCCTGTGAACTAAAGTTATGGCGGCGTCACGCATGCGCCGATCGCTTGGTGAGATCGGTCTGTTTCCTCGGTTGTTCCTTCTCTGTCACTTCGTCATTCGTGACAATATAGACAGATAAAATCTAAAGGCTCGTTCACACAGGCTCGTTTGCTTACGTTACGTTACGAAAAGTCACCGAGAAATCTGTGCTTTGTATTAAGCGTGGCTACCAATTCATAGAGATAGCTTGGCACACGACATTCGAAACACGAATGTTTCGGTGACGAAGAGCTAGGACGGTGAATTATCGTGGCAACCAAGGACACACAGCACTGTTTTCTTACCTTACGTCTAAGTCGCCGAAACATACGTGTCTCGAATGTCGCGCGCCAGGCTACCTCATTGAATTGGCAGCCACGGTTAAGACGAAGCACATATCTCCCGGTGACTTCTTGTAACGTAACGTAAGGAACCAGGCCTGTGTGAACGACCCTTAGAGATGTAACTGTAAAAACTGCGAGTTTACGAAAAGCAGGGAGCACAAGGTCCGCAAGAGTCAAAGAGAGAGTAAAGACACTTAGGTACAAGGACAGACAACACAGTACTTTCAACTGGCAAGCCACATTTACTGATGTCTCCTTCAATAGGTACTATCTCCCTCCTAACTTTTGAACTTTTGAAACCAAAAAGGAAGATACGGAAAAAATATTACATTTTATACGCCCGGAAAAAGGACAACATCCCCAAATACACAAGAACATAAAAAAAATAAATAAGAAAAAAAAAGTGAAAGCCATTTACAACTCCCTGTAACGCCGAATTGGAGCGCAGCTCTTGAGGAGTAGGAGGGAAGGGTACTGAGGGTCACGTGTTCTCGAGGAGGTCACGTGACGTCGGGTGTGGTCACGTGACCTGGAGCAGGGGTCACGTGACCCTGGTAGGGTCACGTGACCTCGGGGAGGGGGTTACGTGACTTCGAGGGGGGGGTCACGTGGCCCCCCAGAGAATTTGTTCCGCTAGATTGAGCGGGGAAATTTACCCACAATGTACCGCTCGGTTACGCCAACGGTGACGCCGACGCCAGATCACATGACCTGGCGGGATCACGTGACCTTGGGGGGTCACGTGACCTCACGGTTACACCGACGCCGACGGCGACGCCGCCCAAGCCGGAAACAGGCACCGAAGAGCAGCGCTCTAAAAAAAAAAAAAGAAAAGAAACTGTCACCAGTCACCTAGCTGCGTTTGCAGGTTTATGTTTGTCCTTTGTCCCTCTTGTTCCCCTTCTCCCGGGATTATTTTCGTCATTCTTGTCCAACTCGCTTGTAGCTTTGCATTGAATTGCATTATAATAGACCGATCTCACCAGCTAGTTCGAGTACGCCACCGCTGCCACCTAGCATCGTGGGAGCTGTAGTCTTTCTGCACGTGCGACAACGCCGCTGGAGGTCTGCACGAGCAGAGCACGAGGCGGTAAGAGCTGTCTCGTGACCTGGCGTCTGCATCCTATGAACTACAGTTATGGCGGCGTCACGCATGCGTGGAACGCTTAGTGAGATCGGTCTATTATAAAAAACACCATTGGCGAATTGAGATAGAGGGCCCATCTACTAATTCAGCTCTGGCTTCAGGTAGTTCATCTCAACTCTGGACTACCCAAGGGAAGGAGCAGCGATGTTGTGTTCGTCACCGGCTATCCTGTACGCTTCAATAAACTCTCGGTCGAGCTTGTTCTTGTGCCTTCCAATTATGCTGGTGTCCTGGAACAGGGCTTCATAGTTCTTGCGGAGGCGTTGATGCACTACAATTGGATGAAAGGTGTCGCTTGAAGCACGGGAAACCTCGAGGACGTGCTCTCGTAGGGGGGTGTTCAGGCAACGCTCTGTCTGGCCAATGTATCGGTCACCGCATGAAAAAGGGATGGAGTATACCACCCCCTCTTCACAGGGAACGGTCTGATTGGAATGCTTGATGGAACATTCTTTGGGGGCTTCCTTGTTGTTCACTCTTCTGCAAAGTTGTTTTAGGCGCAATTTGCACGAGGAGACAATTGAATTGTTCAAGCGCGCTGCAATTCCCTTCAGACTTCTGCAACAACGCCTCTTGTGCATCAGGACCACTGCAAGAACAGTGAAGCCCGGTTCCAGGACACCAGCATAATTGGAAGACACCAGAACAAGCTGGGCCGAGAGATTATTGAAGTATACAGGATAGTCGGTGACGAACACAACATCGCTGCTCCTTCCCTTGGGTGGTCCAGAGTTGAGATGAACTACCAGGGCCCGTTTTCTCGAACGCGAACCGTGGTTTAAAGGGGTACGGAAACCAAATTCTGGAGCTCATTTCTTTGTTTCAACACGACGCAGGTAGCAGCACAACCACAGAAACATAAATATTGCGCTAGAAAACGCAAGAAAACATATTTTAAAGTGAATTAAACGATAATCAAAAATTACCTGGTAGTTGGTTATGAAGCTTCAATGGAATGTCGTGACGACAACATGCCTCTGAAAGCAGCGCCGCAGCGGTATGTCCGCTCACTGGTATAGATTGCCTAGGCCTGAACGCAATACCGAGGCGTCTTGGTGGAAAGAGCCAAAACGAAGTGAGCCACCTTGGTTTCAGCTCTCGCGCGACGTGCAAACGCGTGCTTCGGTTGTTCTCAGGTTTGGTGCGCGTGCTGGCCCCGCGATATCTACAGCCCTTGGGTACTTCGACAAAGCGAGATTGTAACGCGTTGACGCCTCCAAGTGGCAAAACTCGTCACTACGGTACGCTTGGTCGTCCGAGGCATGATGACGTCAAGACGTCTGCCGGATCTCCCGAGATGCATCGCGCTCCTCCATGGCTGATTTTGAAGCGCTCGCCAAAATCGCGGCATTTAGAGCATAAAATATAGCCATCTGCTCAAAATACGACCGTGCGATTATTCATTACAGGCTTAGCTGATCATATTGAACTCATTTCTTGATGTTTTCTCTATAATTCAAGTTTCGATTCCGTATCCCTTTAAAGTTAACTATGGTCCCTAGAAGGGGGAATTCCAGGTCACGTGACTGGGAGAGCAGAGCGCCGAGGGAGGAGCAGTACCTAGAAGCAAAATGGCCGCGGCGTCGCTTAATGAGGGCTAATAGTTCTGCTTGGTTCTGCTGAACATTCATTTCGATCTGGCTGTTATATTAATGACTCACCATCAACCTATTAGCACGTCAAGCAAAGCGATAGTTCAGAGGGACTACTAAACTGACCGACGGCAGCATTCCGCGAACGCATCACTCTACAGCAGTCCGAGATCCAAGACATATGACGATACATAAGCCTTGCAAGTGTTTTCATGGTGAGTAAAAAAAATGTTTTGTGAACGAGTGTTGGTACATATTTATACTAAGACGTTTAATTTGTTACACTATGCACGCCAACTCGTGAGCAGCGATTACTTTGCGGAGAAAGGGGGTTATCCTCAATAAAGTCTTCGTTCCGGGTGAACAGCTGAGACATTGTACTGTTTTTTTTTTTGTTCACAGTGCGCCGACAGTATGCCGACAGCATTGAGGTTTCTACATATCCCCGGTGGCCAGCAATTCAACAGTGACGAGAAGTTTAGCTTCTCGTCACCGGTGAATCGGTTGGGCAAACGGAAGAGAGGGCAAACAATTGAGATCAGCAGGAATCGCAGAAACGTGCGTCGCAAGGAACGAAAACGAGACTACAGCACCGGCGTTGCCAGACTGGAAGAAACACGGGAAAGTTATGCGTTGTTTATGGCGAAACATATAGAAGAAAATGTTTCTTACATTATCGAATATTCGTCGACAAACTCTAGCATAGTAGCTAAAATATCTTCATTCCATCGGAAGCAAATAAATTGGTCTTCAAGTACAACATTACTATATTTTGACTTAAATACCATACTACATCGATGACAACCAGGGGAAAAAGAGGATAAACAAAATGGCTGGCTTATTTCACCGATAGATGGCGCATCTTATTGCCCAATCAAAAATAATTATTGTTGTTCTATATCCAGCCGTTTATTACAGTACCTATCACTGATCTCAATGACAATTGCTGGATCGCGCTTGCCGCTCCCGCAAGTGAAGCCACCGGGCGTCACTCGCTTGGGATACGATTTGCCGTTTTTGCTAGCCTTTGCTGCGGTTTTCCAGCGTGCTGACGACACGTTTTCTACTCGTTCGTCGTCATTCGCCGAAGAAGTTTTTTGAAGACTCTGTGTATTGTTGAGACTTTCCGTTGTGAACACGTGGAAAATTTTACGAAAGTGCAGTGTCGCAGGAAAAAGGCACAACGCGTCGAAAGGAAGGGCTGGCGGCGTGTTCAAAGCATCCTTGGCACGCCGAAGTGCCGTGTCTCTGTGCCTTCGCGCGCTTGGATACCGACCAAGAACCGACGCCGTGTGAATGTGTTTAGCGAGTGCAATGTGCGTGAAGCCGTATCAAAAGGTACAACTCGTCGAAAACGTGTCGCCGGTGTCGCGGCGTGATCAAAGCTTCCTTGGCACGCCGAGTGATGCATCTTTGTGCCTTCGCACGCTTGGATACCGGTCAAGAATTGACGCCGCGCCAAAGTTCTGAACGTGTGTCGCGCGTAGATGCCTTTACATCATTTATATATATCGGCCACGGAGTTCTGGATCGTCCAGCTGTTCCGGTGAGTTGCTGTCAATAAAAGGGGGAGATCTGTACGTATTCTTATGTACTATATTAACCATGGCTATGTCCCAAATCTACTCTAATAGATTCCGTGGGAGCACGAATAGGGCAACGTTGTACGTGGAGCCAGGGGGGTTTTCGAAAGCAAAAGTACAAGACGGCGAGAATGAAAATCTTTGAAGCGCGGCCGATATGGTCGTGTGCAATCTGTTGACCAATTACAATTAGGCGAGTCGCGTAGGTTGATAATAAGCCAGCACTGATCAGTGATGAGGAGCTGTTGTGCACGGTATTGTGTAAATCGTCTAAGGACGAAAAAAAGACGTACCTTCTCCCCATCTTCCGTCGCTAGTGGACGCTGGATTAAGCTCGTTCCTAAACCGCGAGGGGAAAAGACGCTGATCCAGAGGCACGAACAGTTTCACGCACATTGCACTCGCTGAACACATACACACGGCGTCGGTTCTTGGTCGGTATCCAAGCGTGCGAAGGCACAGAGACACGGCACTTCGGCGTGCCAAGGAAGCTTTGAACACGCCGCCAGCCCTTCCTTTCGACGCATTGTGCCTTTTTCCTGCGACACTGCACTTTCGTAAAATTTTCCACGTGTTCACAACGGCAAGTCTCAACAATACACAGAGTCTTCAAAAAACTTCTTCGGCGAATGACGACGAACGAGTAGAAAACGTGTCGTCAGCACGCTGTAAAACCGCAGCAAAGGCTAGCAAAAACGGCAAATCGTATCCCAAGCGAGTGAAGCCCGGTGGCTTCACTTGCGCTGCAGCGAACAAGCGGGGAAGCGCGATCCAGCAATTGTCATAGAGATCAGTGGTACCTATGTACTTTTCCCTTCCTATGCACCGTGGTTTACCAAAATGGGTTTACCATCGCTTCGAGAAAACCTGCCCTGAAGCAGGAGCTGAATTAGTAGAAGGGCCCTCTATCTCAATTTGTAGATGGTGTTTTTTTTTCCTTTTTTTTCCTTTACTTCTTTTTTTTTTTTGCATTTCTGTGTATTTCGAGATGTTGTAATTTTTCCGGGCGTATATAAATATATTAATTTTTTTTTGTATTGTCCTCTTTAGTTTCAAACGCTTGGAGGGAGGTAGTACGTATTGAAGGAGACATCAGTAAACGTACGTGTGTTGCCAGTTGAAACAACTGTGTTGTCTGTCCTTTTCCCTAAGTGTTTTTATTCTTTCTTTGACTCTTACCCTTTCACCAACCCGCTGTTTGTTTTTTGTCACAAGGTCTGTTTCCTTAAATTCTTTCGAACCAACCTCCTCCTGTTTTACGCTGGCCCTCGCCTTTCTGGTGGGGCTATCTAGCCCCCACACTCAAGTTTCTTGTTGACAAAGAAGAATTCCAAACGATGAACAGGGAATCTGCCTCGCCAGGAGGCTGCATAGTGTGGAAAGCCGAGGAGGACGACGGCGCGCGAGGGGGCAGGAGCGGTGGCAGGCGGCCCGGTGCGCGTGACAGAGTGCACGAGGGATTCCGCCAGGCACGGTCAGGACAACGACAGCGACCGCCAGGCCCAGAACCAAGACGCCGAACAGTAAAACGATTTGAATCAATCCTTGCTCGTGTGACTTCTTGGGAGGGCGGACCAGGCAGGGACCGATTGGGCAGCAGTATAGTAGAGCGACCCACACAACTGGCGCTTCCAACGTGGGGCCCGATTGGTCTGCTGCTTGTTCTGTTCGTCCCGGGGAGTCACACAGATCTATTGAGCGTTCAGCGTGGTGTAGAAGGGTAAACGCTAACGATGCCCCCCAAGACGAGGTCGACCCCCAATAGGGACGAGGACGACTCGTCTGAGAGCGGAATTCAGGAACCGTCTGACGCTGCGGGGGCCAGAGAAGGCTCTAGTACGCAAGCATCTCCAGATGCTGGGATTTTACCACCAGCTCCAGCTGGAGGCGCGGCAGATATCAGCGAGTTTATGCGCGCCATGACGGCGATGATGGAGACGTTCTCGCGACAAATCGCGACGACTCCAGGAGTCGCGAGTGCCGCGCCTATGTCTCTGCCCCGACCGCGGTTGTCCGTACCGACGCCGACCTACGCGGGATATTCCGACGGGAAGTCGGTCCACGATTTCTTACAGGACTTAGACGCGTATGTAGCCGCGTTGGGAGCATCAGGCGAAACGGCCTTGGTGCAGATCGTGCCAATCGCGTTAACGGGCAACGCGTCGCGCTGGAGACGGTTGCAACGACCGTTTCTATCGATGGCGGACTTCCGGACGCGGTTTAGGGAGGAATTTTTGCCCCCTGATTACGAGATGCGGATTAGGGACGAACTAGCTAATCGCACTCAGCACCCCGACGAGAGCCTCGTGGAGTACGTTCGCGCGCTCCAGGAGCTCTACTCGAGGGCCGAACCATCCGCGTCTGACGCAGAGAAGGTAGCTAGAGCGATACGGCAATGTCACCCTAGATTGAAAGCCTATCTGCGCGGACGGGATTTCGCGGATCTGGAGGCACTTGCGAGAGAGGCGCGAACGGTCCCAGCGGGCTTGCTCGCTGAGCTCCAGTACCGCCCCCCTCCGAGGGCCGAGGAGTCCCTAGAGCCAAGATGCGCGTGGGCAGGACGCGCCGCAGACACTCACATTGAGTCGCGGACAGCGTATACAGCCGTTGCGGAGCGCGGTCACGGGGTAACTATAACGCCCCGGGCTTTGGACCCCTTCGCTTACGAGCAAAGGCGCAGGGCAGCCAACGCAAACTCGGCCCGAGTGCAGACCCGTAGGGGTGGCGCAGTGGTCAACCACCGCAGAGGCGCGACTGGTCACGACAGTCGCGGGAATCATGACTCACCGCGGTTTGCCACAGATGAAGTGTCGCGTGAGAGTAACGATGGACAGGTTGCGCGTAACGACCGGCCACAAGTCAGGTGTTACAACTGTCACCGTCTTGGGCACATCAGGCGGCATTGCACGTGGGTAGCGTCTGGTTCTCAGGGTTCCCAGGGAAACGCCAGAGGCCGGCGCCACTAATCAGGTCCTCTGAATCGAGGTTGCCGGCCGCTGCCGAGGCCCAGTATCAGTGTGCCGACAGGGCGGAAATTGTGGCCGGCGACCGCGTGGCGATGGCCCCGTCGGTGTGTCGGGCTCAGAGCTTGACACCTGAGAAGGGCCCGTACGTGCGTGTAGAGATCGGTGGTAGAGAATATTCGGCACTAATTGACACCGGTTCTACCCTTTCTCTAATTGGCGATAATGTGTACGAGGACTGCCGTAACAGGAACCTTTGCGCGCGGGAACTTGTAACTCCGCTGCGTTTAGCGACAGGATTGGCCGAAGCGCAAGGGGCGATGCGCCTTCACCTTGGCCTTGACGGCAGACGAAGGAGGCAACGTTTCGTTTACTTGCCCGGTATGTCGATTCCTGTTATTTTGGGGCAGGACTTTGTCTGTCGTGAGGGCATAATCCTGGACTGGAGGAACAGCGGGTATCGTTATAGTGCGTTTTCTCCTCTTATTCCCTTTGTTGCCCCATCATCTCTGGTGCAGGGAATGGAACGTTCGCTCGCTGCGTCACACCAGGAGCAGGTATTAGCTGCGCGAGTCGTGCCCGGGAACGTCGAAATGATAATTGCGTCTTTCGATGGGCCCGCCGACCAACGGCGGATGCTAGCGAACGCCTTGTCCCAACACGCAGCTATGTTTACCGAGAGACCGGGGCTTACGACTGTTTTACAACATAGGATAGATACAGGAGAGGCCAGGCCGTGGGGGTGTAATCCTAGACCACTAAGCGTACATAAACGGGCCCTCCTAGACACGGCTCTCGACGAGATGCTGGACACAGGGGCGGTGCGGCCATCGCAGAGTCCCTGGGCGTTTCCAGTCGTTTTGGCGCCAAAGAAAGACGGCACCGCGCGCCTTTGCGTTGATTACCGAAGACTTAATGAGGTCACTAGAAGGGACGCGTAACCTTTTCCCTCTATTGAGTCTATAATGTATTCGCTTGGAGGCGCGAGGGTTTTCACCACGCTGGATTGTAGCAGGGGCTTTCTCCAGATCCAGGTGGCGCCAGTCGATGTCCAAAAGACGGCGTTCACCTGTTACAGGGGGTTATTTGAGTTTACGCGTCTTCCGTTTGGGTTGTCGAACTCGCCGTCGAGTTTCCAACGGCTCATGGACATCGTGCTGGGCGATGCGAAATTTAACTTCGCCATGGCCTACATGGATGACGTTGTGGTATTCTCCAAGTCGTTCAAAGAGCACCTAACTCATCTCGGGATCGTCTTAAGGCGAATGAGTGAGGCCGGTCTAACAATTAATCCAAAAAAGGTGCAACTGGCCGCCTCAAAGGTAAATCTTTTGGGCTTTGTCGTAGACAATGGTACCTTGAAGCCGAACGATGAGAAATTGAGGGCCATTCTCGATTATCCACCACCGCACGATGTAAAGAGCCTTCAAAGGTTTCTGGGGATGGTTGGCTTTTACCGGCAGTTCATCCCGATGTGCGCGGAGCTGGCGCGGCCATTGAATTTGCTGCTCCGGAAAGGCTCGAGGTGGGTCTGGGGTCCAGAGCAGGGTGCTGCCTTTTCGTCTCTTGCGAGGGCAATAGCAAGCACCGCTAGCCCTCGGTTACCAGATCTCAATCGGCATTTTGTTGTGCAGACAGATCCGAGCGACTACGGTGTCGGAGCAGTATTGCTACAGGAGCACGATGGACAGTTGCGCCCTGTGGCATTCGCTAGTCGAACGCTCACACCGTCGGAACGCAACTACAGCGTGACGGAAAAGGAGGGGTTGGCCGTCATGTTTGCTCTGAAGAAGTTCGACCACTATTTAGACGGTACGACTTTCGTTATTCAGACTGATTACGCAGCACTTACCTGGATTCAGAGGCTAAAAGAGCCCGCGGGAAGGCTGGCCCGCTGGGTACTAACCTTGCAGCGCTACTCGTACACGGTTGAGTACCGAAAGGGATCGACCAACAAGGTCGCGGATGCGCTCTCTCGGGCGCCCCAGGATGGTGGTTGGGAGGAGGTGACGCAACCAGAGTCTAGCGAGAAGCGCAGGAAGAACAGGAGAATGTCTCCGGATGCAGGGGTGAGGTCCCTCACGGACGGTTGGGAGGAGGCGAAGCAACCGGCACTCGTAGCAGCCTTAGCGCGCGGCACGAAGGAGCAAAGGATCGTCGCTTGGGGTGAAGTGGTCAGCAAGGAAGAGCTTCTCGAGGCCCAGAAAGCAGATGGTTTTTGCCAGCGGGTGTTGGGTAAACTGGCTGAAATTGCGGTTGACACCGGGAAGGCTGGCGGTCGAGTTAATGATCAATTTGATTCATATCTGCTGGGCGAAGACGGCTTATTGCTTCGCTACATCCCAACGATCGATGAAGGGGAGGGTAATGAGTCTCCTTTCAGGGTGGTGATTCCCAGGAAGCTACGGAAGAGGTTTATCGGGTACTTCCACGACTCGGCTCTGGCAGGTCATGGCAGTGGCAGCAAGACTTTTCATAAGTTATGCCGCGCCGCGACCTGGCCGGGGATGAGGCAAGACGCACTCCGATACGCCCGCAGCTGTCCAGCCTGCCAGAAAGCGAAGCCCAGAGGAGGCTAGCCTCCGGGCTTGATGCAGTCGGTGGAGAGTCACTACCCGTGGGAGAATGTCGCTTGCGACATCATCGGCCCACTGCCGAGAAGTCCGCGGGGAAACCAGTACCTCTTGGTTATTACCGATCATTTCTCAAAGTGGGCAGAGCTGTACCCACTGAGGAAGCTGGTTTCAGAGCGGATCTGGGAAAAGTTACTGGATACTTTCCTACGCTTCGGCACACCCAGGTGTCTCATTAGTGATAACGCTAGTTATTTTACTAGTAAAGTGTTCGTGGACTCCTGCTTGGCGCTGAACATAAAGCACAAGAGGACAACACCGTACCATCCCCAAGCCAATATCACTGAGCGTGTGAATCGGAGTATCAAAAGCATGCTGATCGCGCTAACGGAGAGACACCGAGACTGGGTTGAGCACATCGCTGAGATGGGTTTTGCCATCCGAAATACTGTGAACAGATCGACTGGTTTCACGCCAGCGTTTCTGAGCCTGGGTAAAGAGATCCCGTCTCCGCTGGAGAACGAGTTACGGAGCAACGAAGGAACACCAGGACGCCCGCTCTCTAGGTATGCGGAACAGCTAACAAACCGCTTGTCTGGGGCGCTGCACGATGCCAGAGAGAATCTTGATGCCGCAAGGATTGAGCAAGCGGCGCAGTATGACAGGAGCCAATAGGCACTTGGAATTCAAGGTTGGTGACTTGGTCCTGAGAAGAACCCACCCTCTGAGTAACGCAGCTAGCGGTTTCGCCGCATCGCTTGCTCATAGATGGGAAGGGCCCTATGAGGTAAAGACGCGAATGTCACGGCTTACTTTTAAACTCACTCGGTGTGATACAAATGAGGAGTCGGGTCCAGTTCACATCGCGGACTTGAAGGGGTATTACCGTCGCGATGGGGAACATAGTGAATGAAAACTACCGCCGCCGCCACATTCGGCCACAGAAAGTGATGATTTTCCGGTGTCTGACAGTGTTCTTTCTACACAGGATGCCTCCTTGGAGAAACCGCCCCAGGGGGCCATACCCAGGAGGCCCACCGGACGGGCCAGGCCCCGGGGCGGCTGGACCCCAGTGGTCCGGTCGACCAAACCCTCGGGGCGGCCGCCCAGGGAGGCGTCAACACCGGGGATGGCCGAACGGCGGAGCGGGCCAGCGCCGCCCGGGCTCCGCAGGTACCGCGAGCCCGGCAGCCGGCAGACCTACGCGGCACGGGGCAGGGCCGTCCGCAGCAACATCGCGGCACCAGGCAGGGCCGTCCGCGATGGAGCCCCCGCACCACGGAGCGGGTCCGTCTACGACCGGGGGACCTGCCTGGAGTCGGCCCCCCTACCACACCGTGGCCACGTGGACGGCGTGGGAGGAAGGAGGGGCGGTCCACTTCGTTTCCCGCCGGCGTTGGAAGCATCAACCCAGAACAACGCCTGGCCAGCCCGACCACCAAGTCCCACTCCCGTTCCGTGGCCACACGCAGCCGGCGGCGAGACGGGTCTTGGGAGCGCCTGACACCTGCTGGCTGTGCGGGGTCCCGATAATACATCTGGAAACCCACGAAGCAGGTCGACTCCATTCTGACCTGCTGGAGGCACAGCCCCTCCCGGACAACGTGGCGGCAGCGGTCCAGACCCTGAGGGCAAGCCGCCCGGACCTCCTGGCTACCGCTGCCTTGGCCTCCGTCCAGCCAGCCCGGCCTCCCGAAAACCGTGCCGCCGCACCGGCTGCCGCAGCCGCTGTTATCGAACCCGCCACCACGACGGTTCCCACAACATCGGCCGCCACCACATCCTCCGGCCCAAGCCATCGGGCCAGTGTCGTCCACCAGCCCCCTCCGTCCCCCTCGACTTCCGACGACGCCATCATGGCCGAGGTGGAACAACTCCTCAGCCAAACACCAGTGAGCACCCGGGGCCCCCCGAAGACCGGGCCTTGAGGGGGGGGGGGGGGGGGGGGGGAGTGTGGGAAGCCGAGGAGGACGACGGCGCGCGATGGGGCAGGAGTGGTGGCCGGCGGCCCGGTGCGCGTGACAGAGTGCACGAGGGATTCCGCCAGGCACGGTCAGGACAACGACAGCGACTGCCAGGCCCAGAACCAAGACGCCGAACAGTAAAACGATTTGAATCAATCCTTGCTCGTGTGACTTCTTGGGAGGGCGGACCAGGCAGGGACCGATTGGGCAGCAGTATAGTAGAGCGACCCACAATATTCAGGCACTTTTTAAAGCGAAAGCATTAACTGTCCCATGGAGCGAAACCGGCGTTTTCTAGAGCTGCGAAAAACGGCAACTAAATTGGCTGAGCGAAACGGCACGTGAAGTCCCATTGGCCAAAAGCACAGCAATGCAGATGCTTCGTCACTGAAGCCGGTGGGGCGCTCAAGGCCAAAGCAGACACGCCGCAGAAATAAAACACAATGAAAAGCAGAGCAACGCAGATGCATCGTCAAGGAAGCCGTGGAGCCGACGCGGACGCCGCGCCTGGGCAGTGGGGGAGGGTGATGTCACCGCCGGAGCGCCGTGTGCAAAAGGAAGACGTGGTGCGCTGCTTGTACGAATGCGCTGTGTGTAGGAATACTTTCGCATTCCTACATGTAAGCAGTCTTAAGTGTCTTCGTTTAATTTTTTGTTAATTTCGTGGTTCTCGCCACTTCGAGCGCGCTGAAAGCAACGTCGGAGCTGGTGCTGTTGAAACGTGCATTGTTTTAGTTTCTGCACTTTCACTAGCCTCATGGCAGAATACCATGAACTTATATTGCCTTCTGATGTAAAGCGATATATAGGAATAAGAATAAATTAAAGACGTTTACAATTCTCTGTAGTTCCATTAGAGCGCTGCTCTTGAGCGGGAGGAGGGAAGGGTGCGGAGAGGAGGTTTGGGTACGGAAGGGAATTTAGAGCGAAATTGTGGGACAATTTCCCGGTAGATTTCCCGATAAATTATGCGGATTTCCCCGCTCAATTTGGCGGAAAAATTTCCTCGCCAAGTTTAGCGGAAAAATTGCCCACTAAATTTGGCTGAAAAATGTCCCCGCTAAATTTAAGGGGAAAAACTGGCGGAATATTTTCCGCGAACAAAAAAATGCCCGCTAAATTTTGCGAAAAATTTTCCGCCAATTTTAGGCTCCGTGTGGTTTCACGAGGGTGACGTGACACGTGACGTCACATGTGACGTTATTATGGGAAACGTCCCATAATGCAACGCGCGGCGGCGCCGACGGTGACGGTGACGCCGCTAAAGCAGGAAACGAGCGTCGAAAAGCTGCACTCTAAAACGTGACTACGATCTTAGATATAAATACGCGCTTTATGAAAAGTAAAACTGATAATAATATTACCCTTCTAGATGGACTCTGCGTTTCGTATTAATGCTTTCTGGAACACGGTACAACAGATGACAATAATCTTGTAGTACCGAGTTATAATCATTTCTTTTTGAAGAGAAGCGTAAAACGAGAGGGAAGTGTTTGTGTTTATGTAAGAGAGGATATTAGGTACGAAATACTCGATGCCTTTGAGTAAATTTTTGATAACTATAAAATTCTAACTGTGAAGCACGGATACCAGCTGCTCGCTGTTATGTATCGGGCGCCAACTGGGAACTTTTTTTTTCTTTACTTCAGAGATATTTTGATTCTAAGTATTTAAATAACTATTCACTTGTTCTGGGTGGTGACGTAAATGCAAATAATCTGGAAAACTCTTTTTCGGCACGACTGAGGAATACATTAAGTAGTAGTGTTTTTTTTTATGTGATCAAGTCTCTCACTAGAACTACCCGTCCTACGTCAAGTAGTATCGACGTTTTTCTTTCAAATTTAAGCACCATAGTTTGCAGTGCAGGTAATATTAGCAGCAACATCAGAGATCATTTACCAATCTTTTTATCGTTTCATACTCATGATTTATCAGAGAGCGTTGATAAACTATCTACTTTTCAAACCATAATCGATTGCCTACTGCGGTCCTTTCGAGGCACAGTCATACCAAAAAACTGGAGTTTTGTATTTTCAAAGCATTGTGTAAACAAAGCATACGATGAGTTTATAAATATCTTTAAAACGATTTACGTCGCATCTTTTGCGTACAAGACAGTTAATGCTAAAACGAACAAGAAAACCATGGGTCACCCAACTATTTTAGCCGTGATAAGAAAAAAAAAGTTTGGAGTCCAATCCACCCTGTGAAAATCGTTGGTCAGCGAAGCTGTGGTATCACCTGCAACGACTGCCTACTGCACTACACGAAATGCCGTCGCCGGTCACAGCACGCCGCCGCTGGTTGTATTGCTGCTTCTTTTCCCTTTGCCGCTCCTAGTATTCAGGCTGCTCCTCGGGAGTCCTAACTATGCGTGGCCTATTCGTCGCGGTGCTGCAGCAACAATGAAATCAGTTGCTGTACTCCGTTTCATCCTACGTTTAAGCGCAGCGGATGTTAGAGTAAGCGGAGTCAATCGGAGGCCCTGTCAGTGTCACGTGACCTTAGAGAGGGGGAACAGCGACGCGAGGAAAGCGTATCACAGGCCACGTCCTCAGAACGGGATTGGCTAAGACAGCTCGTAGCATCCGCTGCTTCCGGACGTAAGGTGAAACGGGGTGTAGGCGAGGTCTTCTTTTATATATGAAAGGCTAGTGACGTCACTCCCCACGTCGAAAGCTACCGTCACCCCGGCAGCTTTGGCAACAGTAATCTACACCGGGAACGTATGCGGTGAGCGCTAAGTGCTTTGCTTTGTTTTCAGGAGCTCATTATAATTCATTATATTGTTAGGATGCTCGTTTTGTGCTTAATCTTTATCGAAACGAATGTTGTGCGGTATGTTGTTGGCGTGGTGTTTGTACTTTTCGCTTCAATCTTCTGAAGTCTTTCTTCCGTGAGAACGCCGACACGAAAACACACGCGGGGAGAAGGAACGTGCTTGTAATTGTTTGCAGGCGCCGTTATCATCCATTATGCTGTTTCCATTTCACACGAGGTCTTCGAATGATGTCAACCCCTTTCGGAACAGCTGCAAACGTAATCTTTACCGGAACGCGTGGGAGTGTGTTCCTATTGCTCACACGCGCCTTATCATTCATTATGTGGTTTTGATACTTGATTTGTGGTTTACTGTTTTTTTATTGAAAGAAATACTGAGTTGTATGCTGTATGCCTAATTTGAAAGGAGATATGCTGTTTTGCATTCAATTGTTCGTTGGGAGTTTTTTGCTTACAACGCTAATGACACAAAAATTTCCTTGGTTGCTAGAGGTATGCAGCTTCGCTGTAAAAGAATCGCTTATATCAGTCCTACGGATATAAGCGGGGAAGTTCCCAAGAAGCATCCTACGACTGTTGAACATTCGATAATTGAAATGTATTAACGCGAAAAGCAGACAAAGAGACATTTCCCTAACCTGCCCTCTAGCGCGCGGAATATGCATGCCTACTCGTTTATCTCGCACAACGTAACAGCCAAATGTTTCCTACAATCGATAGACGAAATTGAAGTTGTCCGTGTATTTATGGGATTGAATAAGAGCAAACGCCATGACACAGACGAAATGCAAATAAAGCCCGTTATATTCGTAATCGATGTGGTGGCCCAACTTTTGGTATATACAAAGTGTATTTTTTTAGCTGCACCAAATTTTCAAAAAAAAAAAGGGAACGTGAGATAGAGTAATTTGAGCCCTGGAGAAGTGTTAGTGGCCTTGGCGGCCTCTAGAAAAAAGGTGAAATTAAGTAATTAGTTTGCTAATTAACTAAAATATTTTAACTAACTTTTAAATTTTTCATTTGAGGGCACCTAATGCATTTACTGGATTGAAGATCGGCCACAGTATGGTCTAGCCACGTGGTCCAATTGGGATAAAAAAAATTCCTAGTAGGCACTACGGGGTCGAGAAATGTCACTTTGGTGAATGGCGTCAAACGGAAGCTAATCAGGAAAGAGCGCCGGTAGAGTTATCGCTCCGCCCTTCCGGGCATGCAATTCGTCATTTCTCGACCCCGTACCGCCTACTAGGAACTTTTTATCCATATTTGACGACACGGCTAGACCATACTATGGCCGATCTTCAATCGTCTAAATACATTATGTGCCCTCAAGTGAAAATTAAAAAGTTAATTAAAACATTTTAGTTAATTAGCTAACTATTTACCTAATTTCACCTTTTTTTTAGAGGCCGCCATGGCCAATAACACTTTTTCAGGGTTCAAACTACTCTAACTCAAGTTCCCTTTTTTTTTTTTTTTGAAAATTTGGTGCAGCTAGAAAAAAGAACACCTGTATATATATTTAACTTAGCATTTTAGAGTGCCAAATTTCTATACAGCATGAAACTCGCGAAGCTTTCAGTTCTGCACAAGTGTGGAGAAAAACATTTAGTTACAAATTATTGAGCCATCTTTGCTTTCCCAATATTTTCAGAAGTGCTGGGTAAATTATATGTCATCGTTTAGGCGAATCATTTACCTAATATTCAGTGCTAACTGACGTTCAGTTCGAATTTCACAAGGAAAACTCAACAGAATGCACTTTGATGTCGTAAGAAGAAATATTTGACATATTATAGAACGTAAACAGCTGGCATTAGGAATATTCATTGTGCTTTGCAAAGTGTTCGACTGTCTCAACCATTCAACGCTCCGTAGTAAACTTCCG
This sequence comes from Ixodes scapularis, assembly GCF_016920785.2. Classification (NCBI taxonomy): domain Eukaryota; kingdom Metazoa; phylum Arthropoda; class Arachnida; order Ixodida; family Ixodidae; genus Ixodes; species Ixodes scapularis. Next base: position 2,038,107 of record NW_024609855.1, on the reverse strand, counting down.
TGTATTGCATACGTGGCAAGCCTTCGATACTTATTCGCTCATATTTAGAACATGATAACCAATTCGTCTCACCGAATGATCATGTTTCTTGTTCGCAAGTCTTGAAGTATGGTGTGCTCCAGGGCAACATATTCGGTCCTCTGTTGTTCAATGCGTATGTAAACGATCTAATCAATATTTGGTACCAATCACGTTTTCCCAGGTATGCAGACGACACAAGTGTATTTCTGTCTGCTTCGAACAGGGACGAACTCATAACCAAGGCAAACTTAGTTTTAAAAAAGTTTATTTCAAGGTCATTAAACTATAGTCTTAAAATCAACACTGCAAAAATCTAAAGCAATTGTTTTTCGACCAGTAAATAAGCACGTTACAAGAGTCATAATCAAAAAATTGGTACCGACCACATTGAAATAGTGAAACAGCACAGAGCGCTAGGTGTAATTATTTTCCTTCAGAACATGTGCAATAGGATAATACATAGAATACCTAGTTACAGGAACCGGCAACCTCATTCAACATTAAAAATAGAAAAATAAAAAAGATGACACTCCCAAGTAGGACATTTTAATTTTTTATGCAATTCAAGCAAACAGAATGTTATCGAGTGCACCTATATTTAATCATAGCTACACAATACTCATGCCTGTTGGCGCTGCTCTCGCTGCGCCACGCCTAGCTGAGATGTCAACAAGGAATAGTGTTTATATTATTTTAAAACATGCGAAAAATCATTAACTCTACCACGAAAACAATTGTAGCCGCTCCGCAACATAAGTAGTAAACCCTGCGAAACTGTGTGGCATCATAGGGCGCCAGGGAGACTTGCATATCCCTAATACGAGAACAGTTCCAATAGTGGAGGCTCATTCTGCGGGGTAGCAAACCAGTCTCGAACATTCTCGCCACCAGCTGGCCGTAAGAATTTCTCAGCGGCAAGTCCTTTCGCACCGGGGTACTAGCGTACAACCGGTGGATTGTGTCTTTCCCAGAAGTCAGCCTGTTGCCGTGTTTTGCTATAAAGCATTGGTACTTCTCATGCGAGATGAACACGTGACTACCTCCGAGAACCTTCTTCATACATTCCTTAAAATTGCGGCACACTGTGGAATTTTTGTCGGACGATCGTCTGCGAGCGGCCGCCATGGCACCGATGATGCCCTGCTTGTCGTCTGTCCGCAGCAGAAGACGATCGAAGTAGGAGCCCTTTAACACACATGGTAGCACTTTCCCAGATGCGAGCCTGGGATGGAGCTTCTCTATGGTGTCGTCCGCGTCCCAGACATATCCGGAACTCAGGCTGGACGTCAACAGGCTCTAGAAGTAGATGGCAAGCTGGAATCCGCCAGCCATCCAGCAGAAGAGCACGATGCGTCCAGCCAGAACGCGTTGGAATCGTTCCGGTACTGGGTACGAAAAGAGCATTGTCGTTGAGACTAGAACCAACACCACGTCTTGGATGCCATTGACGATCCCCCTTCCCGAGCAGTAGTTGATGAGACAGAAGCCTAGTGCGCAGGTAACCATTGATAGGAACAGAATTGTGAAGAAGGCCATCGGTGCTTTTCGAATAAAGGCACCTGCACGGCGTGAAAGCTTACGAACCGTGTAGAAGTCAATCCTTCTGTTGTAGGAGACGCGTGGAAAGTGGAGCAGTTGCCAGTATTTTTCGCCGAGCACAGTAGGGTGGACCAAAATGTCTATCCTTCGCTTCGCTATGTCTGCAATCCAATGCCCCGTCTTCACGTTTACTGTTCTGAAATGGACACCGAGGTATAACAAACCATCTAATATAATTTTAGGTTCCCCGACAATGTACTTAGGGAACAGACAGCCGAGCACAAAGCTCTGGTTCCTTAGTAGCTGCCAGGTTTGGGTGGTGTGGAAGCTCCGCTCTGGCACGGCTGAATTCATCAGGCTGTTTTCGCCGCTGTTTGTGCAGTTCAATACTAAGCCTTTTTTAAGGTCGCGGCTTTCTGCATACACCAATGGGTTGTAAACCAATTGGCTGGAGTTTCCACGAGCCCGAACACATGATAAACGATTTGTCTCAGAAAGAATAAACCAAGTGGAAAAAAATGTCGTCGGAAGAGAGTAACCACGATAGGCTATCGTTCCATAAGGACTCAGAAGCAACGGCCACCGTCTTCTTGTTGTCGGCAGTGCTGTATTGGAGGTGCTCCAGGTACACTGACCACGAGCCGCACCAGTACCTTGCTCTGAAGATGGTGCCGATCCTGCGCCGGAAGAGAAAGCTGTCCATGTTTGCACTTGCGCAGAGAACGTCGATGTCTGTGTCATTCTGGAGCAGAAGATGCACATCGTTTTTTGTTGAGCTCAGCGGTGCAACGGGCATAGAGACAATGAACAAGGCTATGCGGAGACATGCAAGCATCTTCAACTGGCGTCTTTGGCAGCCGAGAACTAAACCACAGAGCAGAGCGAAGACGTCTCAGAAATCTCCAATTCAAGTGAGAGGCTTGAGGCTTCTTCCAGGTTTTTATTTAGAGATTGGGTTTCCGGAGGCTGTCATCTCTCCCCATCAAAGCAAATAATGCCACGATTGAAGAGGGCTGAATTTCGACCCTTTGAAAAGGAGAAAGCTTGATCGATGCTTAATGCATCTTCTGGCAGCGGCCTCCTTTATTGATAAATGCCTTCCATGCAGATAGCACAGGTATTGGTGATGTCGTCAGACAGAATATCTTAATATAATTATTATACGAAAAAAAAAAGGAAACGTTCAAGGAAGGTAAAATGAAGAGGCGTACGGGAAATGAGACACGTGCAATCGAGATAATAAACACCTGGGTCTTTTTTCTCCCCGAAAGTTTTCTGATTTGGACGCTCACCTGCGTCACTGAGAGGCACACACCTATATTTACCAATCGCTCGCCCATTTTCATCGCCGATCAATTCTATGCACGGCACGCCCTATATTTCCCTCCACCACCACCAACATTTAGTCCCGTGTAGAGTGTTAACCTCGGTCAAAATATTGTTTCGCGTGTATTAAAGCTAAGTGCTATAAAGCTCGAATTAACAAAAACACAAAGCACCTATCGGTGAAGTATAGTCGAATGATAAATGGTTTTCACCTGCAGCAGATTTGCGTCGCTTTCCTGTCGTGGCCAGGTCCGAGTCCCGGTGTTGAAGTTGATTCCGTTGCCGATCGAAAACGGGGCACCACGACGTAAAGTGCGGCTAGGCCCGTTCCGAGCCAAAATTCGACTTTTGTTCTGGAAGGCAGAAAGCTCCACACGCACTTCTCATACATCATGCAAAAATAAAACATAAAGAAACACGGCGTCTGCTGCAGACATAAGACAAAATTATATTCGGACGTTCTTCAAGCATGTTTGAACAATTTTTGTTTCATGCATGTATGCTTCTATCATGTGTGCAGACAGTTCTTTTTGCATGAGCAATGTCACACGAGCAAGCAGTGCACTACAGACAGTGTTGGCAGGCCGCCTTATCTATAATGCATTATCATGGTGAGGGCAGCCTAAGATTTCCGCGCGAGCGATGATAAAATTAACGCCTTGTTGAAGGGCGACTGAAGATTAGAGCGCGACGCAGATAGCAGGAACACATGATCTCCTGTTTCTCCCGGTTTATTTTTTTTTTTCTTACGAGCGATAAGCTGTGAGCAACCTTCCAGTGATGTGTCGCTAATATGGACCTCTTTAATATGAATACGGCACTGTACAGACACCATTTTCGGGGACGAACTGTGCCATTACGTATATTTTCGTCTCTTTAGTATAAACAACTCATAGTACGGACAATTTTTTTTTTTTGGGGGGGGGTGGGGGGGGGGGGGGAACGGAGGTGTCTATATTAACGAGAGATAACTGTATTAGCATACACAAGAAGCGGTCTCGAAGTAACATATCTTCGCAGAAGGTTCCGTGTCATGCTGTCGGATGCTGTAATCCCAACTGTTGATGGTAGAAGTTCTTCTAAAAAGGGACGAGCGAACACAAGTGCCGCTTTGTCGTCATGGCATCCTAACTTGTGGCTGCTGCCATGCACATTGACGGACCTATTACTCTGTTAAGCAATTACCCTTCGGATTATGCTCTACCAACAGGCGCCCGTTTCCGGCTTGAGCGGCGTCAGCGTCGCTGTCGCCGTCGGCGTAACCAAGGCCATCCCAAGGTCACGCGACCCTTCAAGGTCACCCCAAGGTCACGTGACACCCCAAGGTCACGTGACCCCCAAGGTCGCGTGACCCCTCTCAAGGTTACCCCAAGGTCACGTGACCCCTCCCAAGGTCACCTCAAGGTCACGACGTGACCCCCCAAGGTCACCCCGAGGTCATGTGACCCCCCGAGGTCACGTGACCCCCTCCCCCCCCCCGAAGTCACGTGACGCCCCCTCCCCCCGAGGTCAAGTGACCCCCGGAGCATATTAATGAATGAGGGGAGGAGAAGGAACGGAGGAGGAGGAGGTGCCTACCCTCCCTCAGTACCCTTCCCTCCTCCTCCTCAAGAGCTGCGCTCCAATTCGGCGTTACAGGGAGTTGTAAACGGCTTTCACTTTTTAGAGCGCAGCTCTTAGGCAGCCGTTTCCGGCTTGAGCGGCGTCGGCGTCGCTGTCGGCGTAACCGCGAGGTCACGTGACCCCCAAGGTCACTTCAAGGTCACTCCAAGGTCACGTGACCCCCAAAGTCACGTGACTCCAGAGGTCACGCGACCCCCAAGGTCACGTTACACCCAAGGTCACGTGACTCCCAGAGGTCACGTGACTCCCAGAGGTCACGTGACACCCATGGTCACGTGACACCCCCTCCCCCGAGGTCACATTACCCCCTCCCCCCGAGGTCAGGTGACCCCCCGGAGCATATTCATGAGGGCAGGAGGAGGAGAAGGAGGAGGAGGAGGGGTCTACCCTCTCCTCAGTACCTTCCCTCCTCCTCCTCAAGAGCTGCGCTCCAATTAGGCGTTACAGGTGATTGGCGGACGCGTAAAGAGATGCCCCTCCCGTTTTCCGGGGTCATCTCAGAAAGGGGGGCGTGCCGGGGACTTTGATAGCAATTTTAATGGGGAAATCCGCCGCGCATGTCCGTAATTTTATGATTTTTAGGATTCTTAGGGCCCGTAGATTGATTTAATGTCATAAATAGACCATCGCAGGACGCTCCGGAGGACCCCTTTAAGGGGACCGGGCAGGTCCCATACCTCCCGCGTATTTTGCGGCATGTTTAGGATCATATTTCTTAGTAAGTTTTAGGTGTAGAACTTTGGTAGTTATACAATTTTGTTCGTAATTCCCATCTCTTTTTACTGAACTAAAATACTATTGCGGGCCCTAAATTCAAAGTGCTACCCTTTTCTTTAAAATTATAAATTTTAGCTCTTTTTAAGTGCGATATTTCATGTAATAAAACCACACTTATGAAAACTTACAATTCTAGTTCATTAGACTTCCCTATGTCTGCACCTCACACTGGACGAAACTAATTGTTATAACAATTGTAGTTTTTGAGATAACGGGGCAAACGTATTAAAAAAAATTTATTTCGGGGTTAATGGACTTCAAAGTTGGAAAATACTTCTAAAAGAAAGTTATCTCCAAACAGAGGATTATAGAGTCACTGTTTCAAAAGTCACCTTGCAAATATAGTCATCTCCATAGTCACTTTTTCTTTTTTCCGCCTGTCGTTTTGCTTTTCCATCCTCTCTTATCTCCCGTGAAGCTTTGTCTGCCCTGGAGATAAGCCCTGAAGAGAGGACAAACGGCTCGAGAACGTTCACTTGGATCCATAATTAAGTTTAAGGACGGCATATCAGGCTGAGCGTCTCTAATTCCAGAACACATTTTCCGGTGCACGCTCGCAGAACACATCATTGAAGGATTCATTCGGTTTTTGGGTTCACCCATGGAGGCATTTTTCGAGTGGTTTGGTTTTGAAGGCTTCTGATAAACCGGTTTCACGGCCTCAAGAACATTCGCTGCGTGGGAAAGCTTCCATGTGGACAAAGGGTTCACCATTCAAAGGGCGCACCAGCTAGGTTTCAGCCTGCTTTGGACAAAGTCCATGACTTTGTTTGCTGTCAGTGAACGAGACGTGAAAGTAGGTTGCCCAGACAGCCTTGCGCGAATTCTCCAAGCTTCCAACATTCTTTTTGATAGCCAAGCCATAGTCTTTCTGAAGCTTGTCTATCATCGCATCTCTCAGTCGCCCTCTACGTGAGAGGCTTTTTCCATCTGACAGCTTCTTCTTTTTTTTTGCTGTCTTTTTTTTAACCTGTGCAATTTTGTAACCGTTCTTTTTTAACATGTCCAATGTACTCTTGCCTAATGATTTCAATCGAATCCGCACATGGCTTTGCTGTGACAATGAACGAAGTCCGCAGATGAAGAAAAAAGTAGAAAGCGGGCGTGGTCGCCATCGACCATCTTTTGTGAATCACCAACTTTAAGGTCTAACATGCCGCGCCAATACAAATGATGGAATGACTCTTGTACAGAAAGAAAAAAAATATTTTTAATGCAAGAAAAACATTTTTTTTTTAAATGTCAGCTTACCCTGTTTTTTTTTTTTAATATTCGTTTCAGTGTATAATGTAAAATTGCCTATTTTTCACTATTTCAAAGCACTTGTGTGTAAAGTGTATGAGTTTTCTCATTAATTGCGCCTGGCTATTCCTGTTATTAGTACTTGCTGATTTCTGTTTTATCAAATCTCCTTTGTAGTGTTTCTTTTTTTCTCAAAATGTACTGCTTTTACAACTTGCATCAATGTGCGAAGTGGAAATGTGCCTCCTTTATTCACTTTGGTTACTCCCTTTTTGGTTATGTTTCTCTTTGCATTTTTTATGTTCTACCCCCAAAAATGTGTCCCAGTCTTACAACACTTTCCATGAAAAAGTAGTACTATCTGTAAATAAATAAAACATACTACAAACGCAATGCTCATTTCGCTCCGAGTGAACTTTCGAAGTTTCCGCCTCAGATTCCACAGTCCCCCCCACCAGGGGTGAAGCCCGCATGGGGAAAGGGCAACTGCTACGACGCCGAGATGAAACAGGGACTGCAAAAGCTCCTCCCCAATTTGGCCCCGCCCACTGCAGTTCCACCTTCCCCAAAACTGACCAATGTGTTGCCCCGTTCGCGTCCCTTCCCCCTAGAGCCTTTTCCCCGTTCGATCCCAATCTGCGTGCTCTAACGAAACGGTAATTCGCCAAAGTGCACGAGCGGGGAAAAAAAAAACAAAGCTCTGAGTCACGCAACCGAAAAGGGAGGAGGGTAAATGGGGGGGGGGGGGGGGGGGGGGGGGGAGCAGGAAAGACGATTCCGAGTCAAGAGGTCCAATATTGGGCCTCTTGACCCGTTGGACCTCCTGACGCGTTGGACCTCTTGACTCGCCGTGGATCTCTTGATTTGTTGGACGCCTTGACGCGTTGGACCTCTTGACCCATATTGAATCTCTTGACTCCTGCCTCGGTGTGTCAAGAGGTCCAACGCGTCAAAAGGTCCAATATTGGATATCTTCGCTCATTTCATCTCTTGGTGTAAAATATACAGGCAAGAGGTGTGAAATAAGTACAGACAAAAAAGAAAAAAAAAAAAACTGCAGGGGCACTTAAGCTTTTTCTTATGATGTGAGAATTCGTGAGCACTAGCTTTGGCCGAGTTGTGTTGCCGCAACGATTCCACTTCCGACGCTCTATTGAGACGGTTGTAATAACATGAGCTCCGACGGAGTGGTGATAACGGCCGCGTCAGGCCGTGGTACGTCAGGCCCTGTAACCGCTGCGGATTATCAGATTATTCTGCCTCAACTGCCAACCGGGTACGTGATTACCAATGCTATCTTCCTGCATTGTGATGTAAACGGAAGGCCCTATCGGGTGCAAGACTTTCGTCTAGAACTCGAGCGGCTGGGTGTGTTGAAAGACCTGGCAAGCGCCGGGCCCCACCAGATGAACCATGTCTGGATGTTTAGGATGCATTCGCTGGCTGCCAAGCAAAAACTGGTCGACGCCAAGGAACTGACGATCAAGGGGGGGCGGTGCCTCGTCATCGACCCGGCAAACACTGCCGTGAAGGCCAAGCTTCACTTCGCCAACACAGTGGTGGAAGTTATACTTCTGCTCAAAACCTTTGGCCACTTCTTGCCACATCTGAGTTGTTGGCATCTGCAATACATATTTACAATTTGCCAACCAGAAACTGAGCCTATTCAAAGCGTGCACTATCTAAACTCCGTTTCATCATAACCTGGCCAATGCTGAAGGGTACAGCACCAAGTGGCGTACATTGCTATGTTGGAATGTCAGGTTACGTCAGAATCATGGCCCCCACAGCTGCGTCATCGAGCTCGGCGAAGGAGAAACTGAAAGAAATACTCTGCTTTTATCATTTTAATTACAATGCAAAAACAAAGTTCCCGGATCCGTAACATTGCGTTCTAGTATGCTTGGGTCTCAATAGTGACAGTGTTCTTGTGAAAAGTGAGAAACATTCTAACCCAATATGTTTCATGACCCCTTTAGTGTCAATGGCCACCAACTATAGGCCGCTTGGAGGCCGCAGCATCTGGAAACAAAATTTAATTTCATAGGTTCTGTCTCTCTACTCTGCTGCTGCATTAAAATGTAAACTTCCACCAATCCTATAGGTTTGCTCGAACAGCTGGCATTCTATCCCCATTTTCCAGGTAGGGACATGAACCCTTTCGCTGAATGTCTCCCACTTACGACGCGGCACACTCATTGTATCTCATCTATCTTGAAAATCAAAGCTACTCCACAGGCCGAAATCAAATCTAAAAGCCACTGGAGCAGTCAATATGAAGATGACAATTCCAATCAGTATCAATATGTTTTTTAACAAATGGGAAGCTGAGTTTAGGTATCACCAACCTGAGCGTCATGGCAAGCCTAGATCGTGACGGCAGTGGCTCACGCACCACATAAAGGCCCTTGAGGGGCTCCTCGACGAGCAAGTGCAATTTTTCAAACTTTTCGGGTGTCATCTTATAGTACGTTTTGAATACTCTTCATCGCCAGACATCAACAGGGGCATCTGCACAGCAAAAGTATAATCTCAGGAAACAAAAGTCAAACGAAAAACACCACCCACGTGGACTTCCGAGTCTTGAAGTTACCGCGGTGTAAAACTCCGACGCCTGCTTCCGGTTTTCCCAAACGGGTCGCACCCAACATCCTCTCGGACTGGGCAGGGTCATAAGGGCTTTCTTCTTCTTCAAAAGATAATATTTATAAATTAGTAGGGGCCTTTCGTACTCGGGATCTGCGGTTTCCATGTCAGACCACAACATACTACGCAGTTCGAAAAGCTTCTAGCCGTTCATTAACCACCTTTCATCCGTGACAGTTGCGTATTCAAAAAAATAAATTACACCTGAAAGATTTTGGTTCAATGCTTAATTATTAAAAATTTCTAGTTACATATTCTATTCGTAAAACTTTTGCTTTTATTAAGACGTTTTTGTCGTATTTCAGGCAAAGTCAAACGCGTCGCGTCCATGGCCGCTGCAAGTAACCTTGGGTAGAAGAGCCGGCCGCGCCGACAGAAATCGCGCTGTTGTTGGAGCATATGAAACAAAACATAGCGAGCGCGCTCGCTGCGTCGGCTGTCGCACCGATTTTTTTTTTCGCAACAGTCGCAGCACGTGAAACACCCTTTAGACGCCCGCGACACCCTGTTATAATCTTCTGTTTTCTTTTGTTTTGGACACAAATTCGCCCCATTAAACGTTTCAGTTTCCTCGGCTGTTCCTTCTCTGTCACTTCGTCATTCGTGGCAATATAGACAGATAAAATCTAAAGGCTCGTTCACACAGACTCGTTTGCTTACGTTACGTTACGAAAAGTCACCGAGAAATCTGTGCTTTGCATTAAGCGTGGCTACCCATTCATAGAGATTTCCTGGCACACGACATTCGAAACACGAATGTTTCGGTGACGATAAGCTAGGACGGTGAGTTATCGTGGCAACCAAGGATGCACAGCACTGTTTTCTTGCGTTAAGTCTAAGTCACCGAAACACACGTGTCTCACATGTCGCGCGCCAGGCTACCTCATTGAATTGGCAGCCACGGTTAATACGACGCACATATCCCCCGGTGACTTTTTGTAACGTAACGTAAGGAACCCGGCCTGTGTGAACGACCCTTAAATATGTCACTGTAAAAACTCCGAGTTTACGAAAATAAGGGAGCACAAGGTCTGCAAGAGTCAAAGAGAGAGCAAAAAAACACTTAGGTACAAGTATGGTGGCTAGAAGGACTTGGTGTCCGGAGCGAGCTCCCCCTCCCATTGACAAGCACGGGCCGTCTGAGGAAGACGTGGATAGGTGGCGCCACGACACCCTGGGATGCCGAGACGGGTTGAGCCGAAACGGGAGTGAAGCCGGTGAAGCGAGACAGAGAAACACAAGGGCGCTTGGTGAGCGTGAGAATGTGCTGTAATTTGGCTGAGGAGTGATTAAATACAGTGACTGAAGGCATGAAACGAATGGAATCACCGAGGTGAGCGAAATGGCGGACGGGGCAGCGCCGAAGCGGTCGCCTAGGAACAGGCACTGCTGTGTGCCTGGTTGCAAGACAGGTTACCGCTCGGCTGAGCAAAAGTGCGCGTTATTTTCGGTGCCCAAAGACTGAACGGTTTCTTCTGTTTTCCCGAAGGTGAGCAGAAGTGTGGAGTGTAGATATAGCTGCTCAGTTTTTCTGTACAAGCTGTTATCTATTGATATCATTATTGAACATTACTCTAAGTATATTGTGTGAAATATTACTGCCATTTTCGGAACGCTTTTATTTGCAGGTGAAACATGTTGAAATAACCTCTGTATATTTTTTGTAAAGCAATAACCTCAGGTAGGCGAATAAAGTACCAATTCTGTTGTTTTCTGGCGTTGTGTTTTTCTTACCGTTTGTTATGATTTATTTTATCAAATGACATGGCCGTTTAGGAAAACGGATGAAAAAATGTTTTCTTTCAATGTGCCGTATGGAACCACCACGATAGTTTCGAAAGAATCTGCCGAGCCTCATTCGTTAGCTGGGGTGTTCCAGATTCACCCCTCATTAGTCTGGATCACAAACCCACCCCCTCCCCTTCCCCATTTTTTAGTGGCAGTAAAATCGGCCGACGACATCGCTACCACAAATGCCTAATGCAAACGACTTATTTTACGCGGGCTCACAGCTGAAGTTTTGGAATAATTCGCGGGTCCTAATTTTCGCCATGCGGTGGGATCTCAATATAGATTCCAGTGTGTTTACATTTTACCGGAATTGTTCGCGGGACCTATTTTTCGCGGAAATTGGGTCCTCGCGAAAATTAAGTCGTTTACAGTACATGTAGTGAAACTCATGTGGGCGGATGTGGCTATTCCAAGTATGTGAAATATAAATATAACTTCGATTTACACCCAGCAGCGCCCAAAACTATACTGCTGGACTTTTGTTGGCAATGCATGCGCTTTAACACCGATCAAAGCTGCGCCCGCGCGAGAGAACGCTAGAAAAGGTTGCCCCTCGAGTATCGACAGAACGGTAGTCACCCTTACCTGGAACCGGTTGCAAGAAGTTAATTCTGTCAACGCCACATTGGTGTGCCAAACAGTCGGGAATTCTGAATGAACATCAGCAAAACAGTTCGAGATACAGCCCTAAATACGGTCCCACTGAAAACGAAACGCGCAACGATGCGCTGAGGCGTCGCGCGGCCGCGCCACCCCGTATCCTGACGGCCCTACGTTGCACAGCGCCACCTACCTCGTCTTCCTCAAACGGCCCGCGCCTCGAGCGGCGCTCCGGACACCAAGTCCTTCTAGGCACCATAGTACAAGGACAGACAAAACAGTACCACATTTACTGATGTCTCCTTCAATAGGTACTATCTCCCTCCTAACTTTTGAACTTTTGAAACTAAAAAGGAAGATACGGAAAACAATATTACATTTTATACGCCCGGAAAAAGGACAACATCCCCAAATACGCAAGAACATAAAAAATGTAAATAAGGAAAAAAAAAGTGAAAGCCATTTACAACTCCCTGTAACGCCGAATTGGAGCGCAGCTCTTGAGGAGTAGGAGGGAAGGGTACTGAGGGTCACGTGTTCTCGGGGAGGTCACGTGACATCGGGTGTGGTCACGTGACCTGGAGCAGTGGTCACGTGACCCTGGTGGGGTCACGTGACCTCGGGGGGGGGGGGGTCACGTCACTTTGAGGGAGGTCACGTGGCCCCCCAGAGATTTTGTTGCGCTAGATTGAGCGGGGAAATTTACCCATAATGTACCGCTCGGTTACGCCGACGGTGGCGCCGACGCGAGATCACATGACCTGGCGGGATCACGGGACCTTGGGGGGTCACGTGACCTCACGGTTACGCCGACGCCGCCCAAGCTGGAAACAAGCGCCGAAGAGCTGCGCTCTAAAAAAAATAAAAGAAACGGTCACCAGTCACCTAGCTGCGTTTGGAGATTTATGCTTGTCCTTTGTCCCTCTTGTTCCCCTTCTCCCGGCATTATTTTCGTCATTCTCGTCCAGCTCGCTTGTACCTTTGCATTGAATTGCATTATAATTATAAAAAAACACCATTGACGAATTCAGATAGAGGGCCTTTCTACTAAAGCTCTGTTCACACGATGCATCTTTTAGGCGCGCAAGAGTTTCGCGACACTCAAGTTTCGCGAAATGTGCTCGTTCACACGTACCGCTTCACGTGCAACAACGATGACGTTCCGACTCGCGAAAATAGTTTGGGTGTTGACCATAAAGTGGCGCTTCAGTTGAAAGCCAACATCGCCATTCAGCGTCGTGTTCTCCATCTCCCGCCACATTCTAATACCCTTGTTACACGGGTGCACCTAACTGCAGTTACGCTACGCCACAGTTAGCGCACAATACTGACCGACAACATTCTTTGGCTATGCAGTCAAAGCTATGGGCGAACGTGCGCTTGAGCATCTTGAGCACACATCGAAGCAGTGCACGAGCGCTCTCCACTTCTGAAATAGCTGTCCGAGAGTGTAGTGCGGTAACTGTGGTGCCACGTAACAGCAGTTAAAGCTGAGTTAACCACGGTTAAGGATGCTCGTGTAACAGGGGTATAAGAGTCAAAACGCAGGCGAGCTGGTGAGCAATCATAATTAAGAAATAAAACCTTAACACAAGGAAACAAAAAGGGACATACACACCACCGTCTGAAAACCAGCACAGCATACAGCTGTCATTTACTTCCATTTACTTAATTTACTCTTAAATTGTCATTTACTAGTTGTTGAATTGTCATTTACTGCCATTTACTTTATTTATTGTTGAATATATATAATTTGGATGGAGGTTGACAAAGAAGAAGACTGTTGTGGAAGTAAATGAGAGCTGTACGCTGTGCTGGTTTTGAGACGGTACTGTGTACGTCCCTTTTTGTTTCCTTGTGTCAAGGTTTTATTTATTAATTATGAATAAAAATAGACGCGAATTATCATCATCACCAATTACGTCTTCGTCCATCGCTGGATGTTTTTCCGATATGCTACTCACTTTTCCTTCAGTGGTGCTTGACGTGCTTGCGGAAGCGCCGGCAGTATCCATCGTTTGTGGTTTCGGTTTTTTTTTCGGATTTGGCTCGGCTACAACACCGGCAGTGCAGTGGTCTTCTCAAACAGCTCGCTCCTCCCTCAAAGGCCACGTGAGAGCGTTTCTGAGCGGCCATTGGCGGCGCCCTCAGAGTGATTGACAGGACTCGGCAAAGTTTCAGCAAAAGCTCGCTCCAAAAGTGAGGTGTGCGCGCAACCTTTTTTAGATGCGCGCATCCTTTTCGGACTCGTTCAGACGACGCAACCATTTCGCGAAACTACGTTTCGCGACACTAGATGCGCGAGAAAAATGCATCGTGTGAACGGGCCTTAATTCAGGTCTGGCTTCAGGTAGTTCATCTCAACTCTGGACTACCCAAGGGAAGGAGCAGCGATGTTGTGTTCGTCACCGGCTATCCTGTATGCTTCAATAAAATCTCGGTCGAGCCTGTTCTTGTGCCTTCCAATTACACTGGTGTCCTGGAACAGGGCTTCATAGTTCTTGCAGAGGCGTTGATGCACTACTATTGGAAGAAAGGTGTCGCTTGAAGCACGGGAAACCTCGAGGACGTGCTCTCGTAGGTGGGTGTTCAGGCAATGCTCTGTCTGGCCAATGTATCGGTCACCGCATGAAAAAGGGATGGAGTATACCACCCACTCTTCACAGGGGACGGTCTGATTGGAATGCTTGATGGAACATCCTTTGGGGCTTCCTTGTTGTTCACTCGTCTGCAAAGTTGTTTTAGGCGCAATTTGCACGAGGAGACAATTGAAGTGTCCAAGCGGTCTGCAATTTCCTTCAGACTTCTGCAACAACGCCTCTTGTGCATCAGGGCCTCTGCAAGAACTGTGAAGCCCGGTTCCAGGACACCAGCATAATTGGAAGACACAAGAACAAGCTGGGCCGAGAGATTATTGAAGTATACAGGATAGTCGGTGACGAACACAGCATCGCTGCTCCTTCCCTTGCGTGGGCCAAAGTTGAGATGAACTACCTGAAGCTAGAGCTGAATTAGTAGAAGGGCCCTCTATCTCAATTTGTCAATGGTGTTTTTTTCTTTTTTTCCCTTTATTTCTTTTCTTTTATTTTTGTATTCCTGTGTATTTCGGGATGTTGTCATTTTTTCCGGGCGTACATAAATATATCATTTTTTCGTATCGTCCTCTTTAGTTTCAAAAGCTTGGAGGGAGATAGTACGTATTGAAGGAGACATCAGTAAATGTACGTGTGTTGCTAGTTGAAACAACTGTGTTGTCTTTCCTTTTCCCAAAATGTCTTTTATTCTCTCTTTGACTCTTGCCCTTTCACTAACCCGCTCTTTGTTTTTTGTCACAATGTCTGTTTTCCTTAAATTCTTTCGAACCAACCCCCCCCCCCCCCTCCTCCTGTTTTACGCTGGCCCTCGCCTTTCTGGTGGGAACTACCTAGCCCCCACACTCAAGTTTCTCGTTGACAAAGAAGAATTCCAAACGATGAACAGGTAATCTGCTTGGCCAGAAGGCTGCATATTCGAATCCCGGACAAAACCTCACCGGACAAAAGCTCACCGGACAGAAGCTCACCGGACAAAAGCTCACCCATTCTTTCACAGACCCGGACAAAAGCTCACCCATATTTTCACAGACCCGGACAAAAGCTCACCGCGAGAAAATTTCATGTTGGTGTTAACACGAGTGCGGAACACTTAGGTGCATGCGCGCGACACAAAAAGGCAACGATAAATTAAATCTGACAGGCGCATGGCTTGTTGATTTTAATAGAAACAAGTTTATTTATCGATTGGTTGGAAGCGAATGCAGTCCCCCACTAGCTCCAGCTGTCTTGGTAGATCTCGATGTACATGCAAGCCCTCGCAAATATTTCTAAGACGATTCTGCAGGTGCAGAGTAATTCTTCGCACTCGCTTTACTGTAGGCTCACCTCTCCGGGCTTTTGTCAATGCCGTGGCAACGAGCGCCAGATTTTGCTGAGGGTATTCAATCAGCCCCAAGACGCTTGAATGGGCGTGGCCGACGAGCTTCTGGAACCCGGTACTCTATCTTTCGCAGGTGTTCATCCGGTCTTTATCTTGAAGAGAGGTGTCGTACATATTCCACCGTACCGGGGGAAACTCCGGTCGCCGTCGGCGCAGGGTCAGGTTAAGGGAAGAATTCGCTGTGGGTGCCGCCGCAGATGGAACAGAAGCATAAAGAAAGCGGCCGTTGACATACGTGCAATCAAAGTAGTCCAGCAGGTAGCCGATGTCACCGGTAGACATTTCCCTGGTGGTTAGTTCTTGTGGAACAAGCTGTGGTGGAAGGAACCCGAGCCTATCTAAAATCCCGCACAATTTTCTAAATTGGTCATCTGTCTTGTACTTTTCCAAAAGGCCGAAATCCCGTTCTTTCAAAGTATTAAAAAAAAAAAATTCGTAACTCAATGGTGGATGAGGTACAAGTTCTCCTAAAAGTGGTCCAATGTCCATTGCGTCCGCTCTTTATTTCAGCCCGTGTTTCGCCCGTGTATGAAAAAAAAAAAAAAAAGAAATCGAGGTAAGCTTTTGCCCGGGTCTGTCAAAAAACGGGTGAGCTTTTGTCCGGGTCTGTCAAAAAACGGGTGAGCTTTTGTCCGGTGAGCTTTTGTCCGGTGAGCTTCTGTCCGGTGAGCTTCTGTCCGGTGAGCTTTTGTCCGGTGAGCTTTTGTCCGGTTACCGCATATTCAGGCACTTTTTGAAGCGAAAGCATTAACTGTCTCATGGAGCGAAACCGGCGTTTTCTGTAGGAGCGAAAAACGGCAACTAAATTGGCTGAGCGAAACGGCACGTGAAGTCCCATTGCCCAAAAGCACAGCAATGCAGATGCTTCGTCACTGAAGCCGGTGGGGCGCTCAAGGCCAAAGCAGACACGCCGCAGAAATAAAACACAAAGAAAAGCAGAGCAGCGCAGATGCATCGTCAAGGAAGCAGTGGAACCGACGCGGACGCCGCGCTTGGGCAGTGGAGGAGGGTGATGTCACCGCCGGAGCGCCGTGTGAAAAACGAAGACGTGGCGCGCTGTTTGTACGAATGCGCTGTGTGAAGAAATGCTTTCACATCCCTACACGTAAGCAGTCATAAGTGTCTTCATTTAATTTTTAGTTAATTTCGTGGTTCTCGCCACTGCGAGCGTGCTGAAAGCAACGTCGGAGGTGGTGCTGTCGAAACGTGCATTGTTTTATTTTCTGCACTTTCACTAGTCTCATGGCAGAATACAATGAACTTATATTGCTTTCTGAAGTAAAGCGATATACAGGAATTAGAAAAAAATAAAGACGTTTACAATTCTCTGTAATTCCATTAGAGCGCAGCTCTTGAGCGGGAGGAGGGGAGGGTGCGGAGAGGGAGGTTTGGCTACCGAAGGGAATTTAGAGCGGAATTGTGGAACAATTTCTCGGTAAATTTCCCCGCTAAATTGTTTGGATTTCCCCGCTCAATTTGGCGGAAACATTTTCTTGCCAAGTTTAGCGGAAAAAATTGCCCGCTAAATTTGGCTGGAAAATGTCCCCGCTAAATTTAAGGGAAAAAACTGGCGGAATATTTTCCGCGAACAAAAAATTGCCCACTAAATTTTGCGGAAAGTTTTCTGCCAATTTTACGCTCCGTGTGGCTTCACGAGGGTGACGTGACACGTGACGTTACGTGTGACGTTATTATGGGAAACGCCCCATAATGCAAGGCGCGGCGGCGCTGACGGCGACGGCGACACCGCTCAAGCAGGAAACGAACGTCGAAAAGCTGCGCTCTAAAACGTGACTACGATCTTAGATTTAAATATGCGCTTTATGAAAAGTAAAACTGATAATATTATTACTCTTCTAGATGAACTCTGCGTTTCGTATTAATGCTTTCCGGAGCACGGTACACAACAGATGACACTGATCTTGTAGTACCGAGTTATAATCATTTCTTTTTGAAGAGAAGCGTAAAAAGAGATGGAAGTGTTTGTGTTTATGTAAGGCAGGATATTAGGTACAAAATACTCGATGCCTTTGATTAAATTTTTGATAACTATAAAATTGTAACTGTGAAGCATGGATGCCAGCTGCTCGCTGTTATGTATCGGGCGCCAGCTGGGAACTTTTTTTTTTCTTTTCTTCAGAGGTATTTTGATTCAATGTATTTAAATAACTATTCACTTGTTCTGGGCGCTGACGTAAATGCAAATAGTCTGGAAAACTACTTTCTTTCGTCACGACTGAGTAGAACAATCAGTAGTAGCGTTTTTTTTATGTGATCAAGTCTCTCACTAGAATTACCCGTCCTAACTGACTAGGAAACAGCGCATCCTCAAAACAAGCACTCTAAGCTTTCATGCACACAAAAGAAAGAGCCACTTACACAGCGCTGACTGGCGACTCTACGTTATATTTACAATTTTCGTTTTCGTCTTTCTTTGGGACTAGAGTTTCTATGGCAAAAAATTGCCCTTTTCTTCTTCCTTCTTCATTTTTTTTTGTAATAGGAAGCGAAACCATAAAATTATCGTATGGCTAAGTACTCCAGTTCTTTGTTGGACAACATTATGGAAGGAGTGCTGACACATCTCTCCTTTTGCCTGGCAATGTTCTCTACTTTCATGATTTCTCTTGTCAGCTTGTCGTAGTTCCTGCAAAACACTGTGCATTTCCCCAGCTGCGCTGTGCAGCCACAGTCTCGGCAGTGAATTCCCAGGAGTCCGGAGTTTTTGTTGGTGATAGTGCAGTTGTGCTCACGAAGGCGATCGTTGACGCACCGTCTGGTCTGTCCTATGTATTGTCGTCCACAGGATAGAGGGAAGGAGTAGACCACCTTTTAGGTACACTGTACGAAGTTGTTTTTATGTTTCTTCGTGCAATTGACTGTGGTTCTTGTGGGTGTGTTTACTCTCTTGCACAGGCTATGAAGTTTGTTAGGGGCTGAGAAGACGATGTCCAGGTTAACTCTATTAGCTATTTTCTTTAGACCGTGGGAAAAGTTGTGAATATATGGCACAATGATTGTTTTGTTGGCCCTGTCTTTTTCTTTTTGTTTAATGTGGTCCCCTTGCTTGATGTCTTTGATGAGTCTTTCGGCCACTGATGTTAGTAAGGAGGTTGGATACCCTGCGCATTTTAATCGAGAGACTTGCCCGTTGAAGCTTGTTTGCATGGAATGGCAGCATGATTTTGTAAGTGCGTTGTTGAGACAACCGCACAATGCTCCGCTTAACAAGTTTCGAGTGCGCCGAGTTGAAAGGTAGAAGCAGCTTTTTCCCCCTGGGCTCATAGGACCAGCATACATGATAAGGTAAAATAAAAAGTCGCAGATCCAGGAATCTTAACGAGTGGTCAACTGGAAGTTCGTGCGTAATGTTTAAAGGGTTCATGCAGCCTTTAAAGCTGTCTAGAACTTCGGCAACCATGGTTGTAAAGTCGTGATCATCGGTTTCTAGTACGATTAAATAATCGTCAACATACCGGAACACTTTGATAACTTTGGAAGTATCCAAGGTGCGCTCTAACTGCCTGTCTTGGTGGGCAAGATAGAGGTCGCTAAGGACAGGGGCAATGCATGATCCTATGCAGACTCCTTGCTTTTGTAGGTATGTATGACCATCCCAAGTAGCGAACGTGGATTTGATATAGCGGTTAATCAAGTCCAAAAATTCTCCTTGGGATATGCCTGATGCATTCTGGAATGAAATAGTGCCATAGGTGTCTATGCGCTCCTCAATGCACTGTAGGAGACGGTCTTGGGGCAGGGCATACTAGAGGTCCTTAATATCTATGGAGAACACTTGTAGATTTTTTCGTCCCTGATGCTCATGGAAGAATGTGAAGACGTCGTAGGAACTTCTGATCAGGTACGGATCGTCAACGGTGAGCATATTCAGTCTTTCTTGTAAATATAAGGCCACAGACTTTTGCCACGTTCCCCTTTCAGAAATGATAACTCTAAGGGGCAGTATGTTTAGTGAGTTTTCGCGCTAAAGAATAATTCTAGGCTCAACTTTCTACTGCGATCAATATAGGAGCAGAGTTGTTTTAAATCTTGCGATTGGCAAAATTGTTTTGCTTCCCTTTTTACTTTTTCCAGAGAAGTCTCGTTGCGGCTGCAGAAAACAGATTCGATTGCTGTTAGTGCCTTTTCTCGAAATGTGTCCTCCTGCATGAGGACAAAGCCTCCTTCCTTGTCAGCGGGCATAAGATATAGTGAGTGCTCTTTAGGGTATGTTTCTACCTTCTTGATGGGTAGAGGAGTAACTGATGGCTTTTTCCGAAGAAGTATGTCCACTCCTTCAGAGGTGCACCGATCAATCTCGGTCTCTGGTGCTCGTCTTGACACTTGCCTGACGATGGAAAGTAGCTCTGGTTTCGTGTTCTTAGGCTCCGCCGCGAACTTTGGGCCTAAGCTGAGAACACGCTGCACAGAGTCCGGTATATAAATGTCACCTATTGTGCGCACTGGGTTACTCGAAGCCGTTTCTTTCTTTGGTGTGTTGATGCGGAGATGCCATAGAGTGAGTCTCCACAGATGTTCAGTCATATTTTCTGTTAGGGAGACGTAATCGCGCCATATTCTTCTTCCAAAGGGATGGTTCCTGTTCTCACGCAGTTGTAAGAACAGGCAATTTCGGTAGTGCCGTGTCTGTCGATGCCATTCGGCTTGAAGGATTTTGCAGATCCTTTTGCCATGGCCTACGGATGGTACGAAACCTCCAAATAGGGCCTTGACCTCAGGAGGCAACATTTGTACTCGTATACAGTACCCAAAGGTTCTCGCTTGACAGACGCAGATGGCAATTAAGGTTACCAGAATGTCCAGGTTCAAAGGGTATAGCTTAAAAGGGCCCGAAGAACTAGAGATGAAACCTGTTAAAACGGGGGTTCGGGCCCGTCCTACCCGTCCTACGTGAAGTAGTCTCGACGTTTTTCTTACAAATTTAAGCACCATAGTTCGCAGTGCAGGTAATATTAGCAGTTACATGAAAGATCATTTACCAATATCTTTATTTTCAGGGAGCGTTGATAAACTATCTACTTTTCAAGCCATAACTGACTGCACACTGCGCTCCTTTCGAAGCACAGTCATGCCAACAAACTGGAGTATTTTTTTTATTTTTAAAGCCATTTGTGTAAACGAAGCAGACGATGAGTTTATAAATATTTTAAAACGATCTACGTCGCATCGTTTCCGTATAAGACAGTTAGTAGACAGTTTTAGTATAGCGTTGCTGGCTCTTACGTACGCAATACGCAACAGTATAGCGTACGCTAAAAATGACCTGCTCGGACCGAATTTAGTTGTGCGTTACGTTTTCGAGTGAACACCGCGCATGATCCATGGTTAGATTTGCTAGAGCTACAGAATTCCGCGTGCTTATAGCGCAACCATGCTCCTGGAAAGAAATATTGAAACTGAAAACGTGTCCAATCATTTTATTTCAAATTAAACCAAGCCGCAGCTGCCTCGTCAAGCGCGCTTTTCTGCGCGGTACAGGGGTTACAAGTAAAGGCCGGTTCAGACACTTGCGTTTGAGTGCGTTTGACTGAGTTGCGTGGAGAACCAAAAGCGAGTCACCGGCACATCTGTGCCTCGTATGAAGCGTGCAATACAATTCAAAGAATCATCTTAGCCCACGATATAAGTAGCAGGGATGTCCTGGTTTCTCGCTGCCGCCACGCAGTCAGTTGTCTGAACCAGGCTTAAGAGTGCGTAGCCAAATTCGATCACGGAGCCACCGTCAATCGTCCCGTTGAAACGGCACCTTTTATCAATGCTATCGTGGAATGAAATTCATGACCTACTGATGTCCAGTGCATAGCGAGAACTTCGGCGATTTCTTTTAGAGTCGCTTGTTCGTCGGCGATGAACTGTGCGAATAGGCTTAGCGTTGAGCAAATCGCAGCGTTGACGCACATTCCGAGTGGCGAACATTTTCACTGTGCACTCCTTCAGCTGCACGACGAACTGATTTGACCGTGGTAGGTCCCAGAAAGAATTGCCGAGCTGAACACCACGCAATTTCACGTAAAAGAGAACTTCGAAAACACCACGTCGCTCTTGCTGCGCCAGTTGAGGTAACCGCCATCTTGAAACTGGCGCTCTCGTTGGGTCCGAGATCCCTCGAGAGCATTTCGCAAAGCCCGCTAGCCCGCCTCGCAAAATCCCCAGCGTTGCGTGCGTACGCAATACGCTAGCCCTCCTATTGCGTTCTGCGCAAGCGCACTGACGACACGCATTTTCCTTGCGTACGCAAAGCTATAGCGTACGGTCCACTAAAACTGTCTAGTGCTAAAAACGAACGCCGGTCAAAAACGCCGGTCGCAGCACGCCGCCGCTGGTTGTATTGCCGCTTCTTTTCCCTTTGCCGCTCCTAGTATTAACGCTGCTCCTCCGGAGTCCTAACTATGCCTGGCTTAATTATCGCGGTGCTGCAGCAACAATGAAATCAGTTGCTATACTCCGTTTCATCCTACGTTCAAGCGCAGCGGATGTTACGAGCCATCGGAGCCAATCGGAGGCCATGTGAGTGTCACGTGACCTTAGAGAGGGGGCACAGCGACGCGAGGAAAGCGTATCACAGGCCACGTCCTCAGAACGGGATTGGCTAAGATAGCTCGTAGAACCCCCTGCTTCCGGACGTAAGGTGAAACGGGGTAAGGCGGGTTCTTCTTTTATGTATGAAAGGCTAGTGACGTCACTCCCCACGTCGCAAGCTGCCGTCGCCGCGGCACCTTGGGCAACAGTAATCTTCACCGGGAAGGTATGCGGTGAGCGCTACGTGCTTCGCATTGTTTTCAGGAGCTCCTTATAAATAAATATTTGGTAACGATGCTTGTTTTGTGCTTATTCTTTATTGAAACGAATGTTGTACTGTATGCGTGGTGTTTGAACTTTTCGCTTCAATCTTCTGAAGTCTTTGTTCCGTGAGAACGGCGACACGAAAACACACGCGGGGAGAAGGAACGTGATTGGCATTGTTTGCAGGCGTCGTTATAATCCATTATGCAGTTTACATTTCACACGAGGTCTTCGAATGATGTCAACCCCTTTCGGAACAGCTGCAAACCTAATCTTTACCGGAACGCGTGGGAGGTATTCCTATTGCTCACGCGCGCCTTATCATACATCATGTGGTTTTGATGCTTGTGTTGTGGTAATTACTTTGAGGTTTTCTTTATTAAAACAGATACTGAGTTGTGTGCTGTATCCCTGATGTCAAAGGAGATATGCTGTTTTGCCTTCAATCGTTCGTTGGGAGTTTTTTTGCTTACAACGCTAATGACACAAACATTTCCTTGCCCGGTAGAGGTATACAGCTTCGCTGTAAAAGAATCACTTATATCAGTCCTACGGATATAAGCAGTGAAGTTCCCAAAAAGCATCCAATGACTGCTTAGCAGTCGATAATTGAAATGTTTTATCGCAACAAACAGACAAAGAGACATTTCACTAACCTGCCCTCTAGCGCGCGGAATGAGCATGCTTCCTCGTTTATCTCGCACAACGTAAGAGCCACATGTTTCCTACACTCGATAGACGAATCGGGAGTTCTCCGTGTATTTATGGGATTGAATAAGAGCAAACGCCATGACATCGACCAAATACAAGTAAAGCCCGCTATATTCGTAATCGATGTGGTGGCCCCACTTTTGGTACATACAGGGTGTTTTTTTTTTTTTTGCTGCACCAAATTTTCGAAAAGAAAATAACGTCAGATAGAGTCATTTGAGCCCTGGAGAAGAGTTAGTGGCCATGGCGGCCTCTAGAAAAAAGGTGAAATTTAGTAATTAGTTTGCTAATTAACTAAAATGTTTTAACTAACTTTTTAATTTGTCACTTGAGGGCACTTAATGCATTTAAAGGATTGAAGATCGGCCACAGTATGGTCTAGCCGTGTCGACCATTTTGGATTAAGAAAATTCCTAGTAGGCGCTTCGGGGTCGAGAAATGTCACTTTGGTAAATGGTGTCAAACCGAAACTAAACAGGAAAGAGCACCGGTAGAGTTATCGCTCCGCCTTTCCGGGCATGGGATTCGTCATTATCACGGCCGGTTCCACTTGCTTAGGCGAGCCGGCCGCGATAATGACGAATCGCCTGCCCGGAAGGGTGGAGCGATAACTTTACCCGCACTCTTTCCTGTTTAGTTTCGGTTTCACACCATTTACCAAAGTGACATTTCTCGACCCCGTAGCGCCTACTAGGAATTGTTTTATTCATATTTGACGAAACGGCTAGACCATACTGTGGCCGATCTTCAATCGTCTAAATACGTTATGTGCCCTCAAGTGAAAAATTAAAAAAGTTAATTAAAATATTTTAGTTAATTAGCTAACTAATTACCTAATTTCAACATTTTTCTAGAGGCCGCCATGGCCACTAACACTTCCCCAGGGCTCAAATTACTCTATCTCACGTTCCCCCTTTTTTTTAAAATTTGGTGCAGCTAAAAAAAAAAAAAGAAATACACCCTGTATATATATTTCACTTAGCACTTTCGAGTGCCAAATTTCTATATAGCATGAAACTCGCGAAGCTTTCAGTTCTGCACATGTGTGGATACAAACATTTAGTTACAAATTATAGAGCCATCTCTGCTTTCCCAATATTTTCAGAAGTGCTGGGTAAATTATATTTTATCGTTTAGGCAAATTATTTACCTAGCATTCAGTGCTAACTGACGTTCAGATCGGATTTCAGAAAGAAAAGTCAACAGAATGCGCCTTGAAATCGCAAAAAGAAATATGACATATTATAGATAGTGAACAGCAGGTGAACAGCTGGGCTTTGCAAAGTGTTCGACTCTCTCAACCATTCAACGCTCCTTAGTAAACTTCCATGTCAAGGCCCGTTCACACTCTTGCGACCTCTTAAACCTAGGTTCCTTAAAACTTCTTAAACCAGAGAACACACTGGCGCCATCTATTGGGAAGCAGTGTAAACTCGGCGGTCCGGCATATTTTTTTTTATTTCTCGCGCATTATCCTTTCTTTCTTGGCTCGAAAAACTTTTGTCAATGTTATAAACGAGCCTTTCTATGGTTATTACGCACATTTGACCTCGGAAATCCCGCAAAACCTTCGCTCTTGTGAAATGCAGTTCCAGGGTCACCGGATAGATGGCGCCACAATACCAGTGTGTTCCCTCATTCTAAAAACATTTAAGAAGTTTTAAGAGATCCTCGTCTCTCTCAGTCGTACTCGGTCGTACTCGGTCGCAAGAGTGTGAACGGGCCTTTATGGTACACGTAGCATGCCTTTGATACTTATTCGCTCATATTTAGAACATGGTAACCAATTCGTCTCACCGAATGATCACGTTTCTCGTTTGCAAGTCTTGAAGTTTGGTGTGCCCCAGGGTAACATATATTCGGTCCTCTGCTGTTCAATGTATATGCAAACGATCTAGTCAATATTTGCAACCAATCACGTTTTCCCATGTATGCAGACGACACGAGTGTATGTCTGTCTGCTTCGAACATGGACGAATTCACAACCAAGGCAAACTTAGTTTTAGAAAAGTTTATTTCGAGGTCATCAAATTATAGTATTAAAATCAACACTGCAAAATCTAAAGCAATTGTTTTTCGACCTGTAAATAAGCACGTTACAACAGTTATAATCAAAAGATCGGTACCGACCACATTGAAATAGTGAAACAGCACGAAGCGCTAGGTGTAATTTTTTTTCTTCAGAACATATGCAATTGGATAATACATAGAATACATAGTTACAAAAACCGGCAACCTTATTCAACATTAAAAATAAGAAAAAAATAAAAAAAGATGACACTCCCAAGTAGGACATTTTAATTTTTTATGCAATTCAAGCGAATAGAATGTTATCGAGGGCACCTATATTTAATCATTGCTACACAATGCTCATGCCTGTTGGCGCTGCTCTCGCTGCGCCACGCCTAGCTGAGATGTCAACAAGGAATAGTGTTTATATTATTTTAAAACATGCGAAAAATCATTAACTCTATTACCAAAACAAACGTAGCCGCTCCGCAACATAAGTAGTAAACCCTGCGAAACTGTGAGGCATCATAGGGCGCCAGGGAGACTTGCATATCCCTAATACGAGAACAGTTCCAATAGCGGAGGCTCATTCTGTTGGGCAGCAAACCAGTCTCGAACATTCTCGCCACCAGCTGGCCGTAAGAATTTCTCAGCCGCAAGTCCTTTCGCACCGGGGTGCTAGCGTACACCCCGTGGATTGTGTCTTTCCCAGAAGTCAGCCTGTTGCCGTGTTTTGCTATAAAGCATTGGTGCTTCTCATGCGAGATGAACACGTGACTACCTCCGAGAACCTTCTCCATGCAATCCTCGGTTGCGCCGCTCACGGTGGAAGCTTTGTTGGACGATCGTCTGCGAGCGGCCGCCATGGCACCGATGATTCCCTGCTTGCCGCCTGACTGCCGCAGAAGGCGATCGTAGTAGGTGCCCTTTAACACACACGGTAGCACTTTCCCAGATGCGAGCCTAGAATAGAGCTTCTCTATGGTGTCGTCTGCTTCCCAGACATATCCGGAACTCAGGCTGGACGTCAACAGGCTCTGGAAGTAGACGGCAAGCGAGAATCCGCCAGCCATCCAGCAGAAGAGCATGATGCGTCCAGCCAGAACGCGTTGGAATCGTTCCGGTACGGGGTACGAGAAGAGCATCGCCGTTGAGACTAGAACGAACACCACGTCTTGGATGCCATTGACGAGCCCCCTTCCCGAATAGTAGTTGATGAGACAGAAGCCTAGTGCGCAGGTAACCATTGATAGGAACAGAATTGTGAAGAAGGCCATCGGTGCTTCTCGGATAAACGCACCTGCACGGAGTGAAGGCTTACGAACCGTGTAGAAGAGAACCCTTCCGTGGTCGAAGAAGCGTGGAAAATGGAGCAGTCGCCAGCGGCTTTCGTCGGCCACAATATTGTGGAGCACAATGTCTATCCTACGCTCCACCATATCTGCAATGAAATGCTTCTGTTTCACCATTACTGTTCTGAGGTGGGCACCGAGGAACAACAAAACATCTAATATAATTTTAGCTTCCGGGATCTCGCACTTAGGAGACAGACAACCAAGCACGAAGCTCTGGTTCCTAAGTAGTTGCCAGGTTTGGGTGGCGGGGAAACTCTGCTCCGGCACGGCTGAATTCATCAGGCTGTTGTCGCCGCTGTTTGTGCAGTTCCTTACTAAGCCCTGTTTAATGTCGTGGATTCTTTCTGCATTCATCATTGGGTTATGAACAAATTGTCTGGGGTATCCAGGAGCCCGAACGCATGATAAACGATTTGTCTCAGAAAGAATAAACCAAGTGGAGGAAATGTCGTCTGAAGAGAGTAACCACGATAGGCTATCGTTCCATAAGGACTCGGAAATAAAGGTCACCGTCTTCTTGTTGTCGGCAGTGCTGCATCGGAGGTGCTCGAGGTACAACGACCAGGAACCGCACCAGTACCTTGCTCTGAAGATGGTGCCAATACTGCGCCGGAAGAGAAAGCTGTTCATGTTTCCAGTTGCGCAGAGAACGTCAGCGTCTGTGTCACTCTGGAGCAGAAGATGCACATCGTTTTTTGTGGAATTCAACAGTGCAGCGGGCACAAAGACAACGAACAAGGCTATGAGAAGACGTGCAAGCATCTTCAACAGGCGTCTTTGGCAGCGGCGAACTAAACCACAGAGCAGGGCGGAGGCGTCTCACAAATCTTCAAGCCCAGTGAGAGCCTTGAGGATTCTTCCAGATTTTTATTTAGGGTTTGGATTTCCGGGGGTTGTCAACTCTCCCCATGAAAGCAAATAATGCCACGATTGAAGAGGGCGGAATTTCGACCCTTTGAAAATGAGAAAGCGCGATCGATGTTTAATCCATCTTCTGGCACAGCGGCTTCCTTTATTGATAAATGTCCTCCATGCAGATAGCACCCGTACTGGTGATATCCTCAGACAGAATGCATTAATATTTATTATATGAAAGAAAAGAAAAAAGGAAACGTTCAAGAAAGGCACAATGGAGAGGCGTTACGGGAAATGAGACACGTGGAATAGAGATAGTAAATACCTGGGTCATTTTACTGCCCGAAGCTTTCTTGATCTGGACGCTTGACCGCGTCACTGAAAGGCACACACCTATATTTGCCAATCGCTCGCGCTTCTTGATCGCCGATCAATTCTATGCACGGCCCGCCCTATATTTCCCTCCACCACCATCAACATTTAGCCCCGTGTAGAGTTTTAACTTCGGTCAAAATATTGTTTCGCGTGTATTAAAGCTAAGTGTTTATAAAGCTCAACTTAACAAAAACACAAAGCATCTATCGGTGAACTACAGTCCAGTGAGAAATGGTTTTCGCCTGGAGCAGATTTGCGTCGCTTTTTTGTCGTGGCCAGGTCCGAGTCCCGGTGTTGAAGTTGGTTCCGTGGCCGATCAAAAACGGGACATCACGACGTGAAGTGCGGCTAAGCACGTTCCGAGTCAAACGTCAAGTTTTTGTTCTGGAAAGCAGAAAGCTCCAGACGCACTTCTCATACATTATGAAAAAATAGGACATAAGGAAACACGGCGTCTGCTGCGGACATAATGAGCATGTTGGAACCATTTTTGCACTCTAAAAAAAAAAAAGGGAGGAGAAGGGGAGGAAAACGACGATGTTCCTCCCTGTCGCCAACGGAAGGGAGGAAATTGCCCTTGTTCCTCCCTTTCACCGATCCACATGCAGCGCGACCTAGTGGCGCTTGAAAAAGGGACGAAAATTCCTCCTCTAAATTCGTGGCGGCAGCGGCGGTCGAACCGCCGCTGCCACCGCAAACATGTTTAATGGCGGTGACGGCAACTTGAGCGCTTGGTAGCTTGGTTGCCGTCACCTCCGCGAGAAACGTATACTCTTGAAATAAAGCGTACGTACCATACAGCGAAAG
The DNA here is from genome assembly GCF_016920785.2 of Ixodes scapularis. NCBI lineage: Eukaryota > Metazoa > Arthropoda > Arachnida > Ixodida > Ixodidae > Ixodes > Ixodes scapularis. Next base: position 2,009,650 of record NW_024609855.1, on the reverse strand, counting down.
GTAATCCGTGAGGCGTTTATTTCAGTTCTGTATAAAACAGAACAGCATATCCAGTCGATAGGAACGAGCACTGCGTTGCGGCGAGCGACTCCGTCCGACACACGCTGTAGTCCGTCCACATCGGAAAAACGACCGGCTTGCGGGAACACGCGTTTTTCAAAAACCATATCCCCGCACAAGAAACGACACTGCAATGACGATTCGGGGAAGGGACGAGGCAACGGATCCGGAAAGCAAGGTCAACTATGCATTCGGGAAGAGTCCACTTGGAAGAAAGGGTAGTACAGACATTCCATTCTCGTTGCGGGGCAAAGTGGGGGCGGAGGGCAGATCCGCGGGCTTGAAGAAACGCATGATTCGACAGAGCCAACGGTTCACCGCTGCTTCTTTTTAGTTTGCGCTGCGCCCCATCTCCTGCTACATGTCAAAACTCGCACTAAAAAAGAGAAAAGAAAAACTCAGATTTTTACGTTGTTTTTTTTTATTCGGCTGACTTAGTCTATTATCACGCGATCCCTTTTGTGTCGCAAAATGAGCGCAGCTAACCCGGCGTCAACAACCTGGATCTCAAACTCGTCGCAAACGTACTGGACGTACTTATAAAGGAAGCAAACATGAACATAAGCACTCGATAATAAATTTAAATACTATTTAGATAGAGACATGAATAGAAGATTACTAACAATTGCTTTACGAAACTCTATTTTAGCTTTAGTGTCCGAAAGAGTTCCGTTGCGTTAGCTCTCAGAACGCTATATTCTGCACCGGGCTTCAAACGTTCTACTAGAACACGAAAACGCGGCTCCGCTACGGTATATATAGCGGAAGCCATAACGGATTGCGTATGGAGTTGCGGGAGTGACTAAACGATCTATTAAAACTCTCAACACGGGCTTTTTAACTTTCTGACTCGGGCAATGTGATGTTTTCAAGCGGTTGCATTATATCACCAAAGTTTAGTTTTCTGCTGAGGATATCAAAGTCATGGTTCGTGGGCCTTTATCACGCCCGGCACTTACTTTTTATAGGAAAAAACGCTCCAGATTAGTAAATTAAAACAATTCTAAATTTCTGTAAAACCGGTGACAAAGCATGAACCAAGATATCTTCTCTGCTGTTTCGAAGTCTTGTTAAAATCAATAATCTTGTTTGTTTGAAAATCCGTTGAACTTGTGCAACAATTAAAATAATTAATTACCCCACCAAAATGAAAATAATTAAACTGGCACTGAACACCGCAATCAAGCAATAGCTTGATTGCAATGTTTAGCAAAGTGTACTGCATTTCAGCACTGCATTGTCAAGATAATTCATCGAACTTATTCAAAAGAAAATTATTTAATTTTAGTTAATTAGCCTAATGATCTACATTTGCTTTGCTCGGGATGTTGAATTAAGAGATGGGGGCTATTCCACAAGACAATTCAAATAATGTATTAAGTAAGAGTAATATTTACTCCACCTTTCCGTGTTTATGTGCCAAATGATAGCAGTCACCGAAAAAGTCGGATTCAAAAATAAGACTGCCATATATAGAGCTAGTGGGAACTTGGCGCACGTAGAGAGACGAGGGGGCCTGGTGTCGCTGCGTTGTTACTGTTGTGTGCGTAGTTGATCTGCGTGTGTTCCGTGTATTCTGTATGTTCAGTGATGTATGTGCATCTCTACCATGTAGCGTTCGAAAGTCGGCAAAGCCTAAAAAAAGAAAAAAAAACACGCCTCTCCGACTTTTTTTTTTTGCCGTTTTGAGCGCCATCTGTTGAAAGCTATATCACTTACACGAGGGGAGGAAGTTTCCTCCATTGAGAGAAAAAAAGGTGGCAATTTCCCTCCCTTCTTAGGGGAGCAAATTTCCTCCCCGTTTTGTAGGAGGAAATTTCCTCCCTTTATAGAGCAATATCAGGGACACGCGATTTCCTCCTTTAAGGGAGGAAGTACTACTCCCTTTTTTTAGAGTGCTTCATGCATGTAGCTTCCATCATGTCTGCAGACAGATTTTTTGCATGACCCGTGTCGCACGAGCAAGCAATACACCACAGACAGCGCAGGCAGACCGCCTTTTCTATAATGAATTAGCAGACTGACGGCAGCCTAAGATTTCCGCACGAGCGATTATAAAATTAACCCCTTGCTGGAGGGCGACTGAAAATTAGAGCGCGACGCAGGTAGCACGAACACACGAGCGCCTGTTTGTTTCGTTTTATTTTTTTCTTACGAACGCAACGCTGTCAGCAACCTTCCAGTGATGTCTCGTTAATATGAATACCCCGCTGTACAGACACCATTTTCGGGGACGAACTGCGCAGATACGTATATTTTTGTCTCGTTAATATAGAAAATTCAAAGTATGGAAAAAATTTTTTCTTTTTTTTTGAGGGGGGGGGGGGGGAGGGGGGGGAGAACGGAGGTGTCCATATTAACGAGAGGTGAATGTACTATACTCCGCGACAACGTTTCTTGGCAATGCAGTGGAAGGCACAGGCCCGCGTCCCCTCTCCCATTTTGAGTGTGCGCGGGCTCTCCTCCTCTCCCCGGAAATGGGGAGAGAAGAGCCTGCGTACACTCAAAATGGGAGAGGGGACGCGGGCCTGTGCCTTCCACTGCATTGCCAAGAAACGTTGTCGCGGAGTATAGCATAGTATGGGGCGCCTGAAGCCCGTCTTCGACTGGCGTGTTGAGAGCCCTGTCCCGCTCCTACACAAGAAGTGGTCTCGAAGTAATGTATCTTCACAGAAGGTTCCATGTCATACTGTCGGATGCCGTCATCTCGACTGTTGATTGTAGAAGTTCTACTAAAAAGGGACAAGCGTACACACGTGCCGCTTTGTCGTCACGGCATCCTAACTTGTGACTGCTGCCATGCACATTAACGGACCTTTTATTCCGTTAAGCAGTTACCCTTAGATTAATGCTCTCCAGCTCATCAACAGCAGTATTATATTGTAGCGCCATGGCCACGGCATGACGTGTTCCGGTTTTCAATTTTTCCTTATACTTGTTAAGTCTGGAATAAACAGCCGCTGAAATAACAAACTTTTGTTTTATAAAGGGGCACTGAGAGGCTCATGATATTTTTTTTAGTATCCAGAACGATTGAAAACGATGCCCGGACATTACCCTAAATCTCAAACTTAGAAACTTTGAGACGACATCTCTACGGACTCCGATTTTCGGTATCTCAAAAAGGATGGCCGTAGTGAGTTCGCAATTGCGTTAAAAACATGTTTCGCGAATGCCGTTAATAAATATTATAAAAATGTTGCTTACAAAGCTTTTTTAGTTTCCTACTCGATTACGTCTCAAATAAAAGAAGCGAAGAGGTGAGAAGCGGAGAGAAGGGCGTCAAAGATAGCTAGACGCGCGTCACCGTGCGGACTTTTTTTCTTCTTTTTTTTTTATTGTGACTTTTTTTTAATGATTACAATTTGCATTGATTTAGACAACGAAATTACGATCTTTGGGGTGTCAGTGCCACTTTAAACGCATGCCAGAACTGTGAAGAAAACACTTGGATGTTTAGTGAATAGTAACTTTGCTTTGCTTGTGTGTTTCTTTTTCTTTTTACTATTTGTTTCTTCTATACATTTATGACATGTTGTCTCATTACAATTTGGATTGTTTTTTTTCTTCATTTTGGCCAGGTGTTTGTTTGAGTATTGATCTTTATGTACCACTCCTGCTGCGATCCTGAACAATATTATATAGTATAAATGAATGAATAAACGAATAAATGCATTATTTTATTCCGTTTTAAGTATAAAATAAAAAAATACACTTAGTTAATCAGTAGGTTCCAACATGATTTTAAGATTCTTAACTTCTTTCATTTTATGTTATTGACCTAACTGGCTATATAAATTAAAGGGGTTTTCTAATGATTGTTAGACTGGTTCGAAATTTGCTCTGATATTGAGTTTATGGAACGTAAAAGCACTGAGGAAAAACTTTTTTTTTTCAGATTCCCCCCCCCCCCTATTTTGGAAGTTATAAGCGAATTCACTTTACAAAAACAAGCAAAACACTCCCGCTTTGTGACATGTTAGGAAAAATTCAACGATTGGAGCCCAGCAGCTGGCCAATGCGAAGCGCAAGTTCGTCTGCTTGTTTGTAGGGGTGGCGATGATGTCAAAACGCCGAGCTCTTATTGGCTGCTTGAAAAAGAAATAGGGAATAGACCTCAAGGCGTCTAGAATTGAGCCACTCAGTCAAAGCCACTCAGAGCTCGGCGTCGTCCTGACGCCATGGCAACTCGTGTGCTAGCAGCAGACGACTTTCTCTCCGCATTGGCTGCGGGTTAGGTTCATGGCTGCCTCGCCGAGGATCGGTTCGCATCGTCGTCAAAGCCCCTTGCATCGTCCTGTACTTCGTTTCAACTTACGTGCTGCAGATGCAGATGTCGCTATGAGCTAATTGGACCACCCATGTGGCGTAAAAAGGGCAAGTAACTGGACCTGCTTCGCTCCTGATTGGTGGAGTGATAACAGAACACGTACAGAAACATAACGAACACCATGATAGTGTGCCTTCGACGTTGTCCGATTGGCCCCATTAGCTCGTAGCGTCGGCTGCATCTGGATTTAAAGTGAAAGAAGGATAGACTCAGGCTCCGAACGCAATCGTGCCGACGCCGTCATCTATACGCCGCGCCCAGCTGGCCCCGTCACGCTGAGAAGAGCCCGACCAAACCACAAGCAGGTCGTAGACCAAACGTGTTGAGTCCAGCGCGGTCCAGCGCGCCCTCCTTCACTTTATTTTCCGCTTCCGCTGATCGGTACAAATGCGATCGGGGTAATCGAAGCATTGAATGGAGGCAGGGATAGCTGCACCGTCGTAGGTAAAAAAGAAAAAAAAAAAAAAGTACGTGAGTGTAGATAACGAGTTAAAATAAACATTCAGTTTTTCCCGAATGTCACACAAGTAAGAGACGAACAAAATCAAAATATCGCGGCCGTCGAAGTCGCTCGTCACGAATCCACCTTCTGCTCCTTGAGCAGGAGTTGCGGTGACGGAAAAACGACGCCGAGCTCTGAGTGGTTTCGACTGGAAGGGTAGAGGGTAGACCTCAAGGTAGCTAGCATTGAGGTCTACCGACCATCCCTCCATCAGAGCCAATCAGAGCTCGGAGTTCTGACATCACAACAACTACTGCAAAAGAAGCGGACGAACTTGCGCCCCGGATAGGCCGATCTCATCGGCCAGTTTCGCTACGTCGCTGCTGCCGCAAAGCGTTATGGGAACTTTAGTCTTTCTCGAACTTCCTGCTCGCCCAGCTCGGCAGCGCTGCGCCGTGTCGCCGTGCTCCACAACTCAAGAGAGGTCGCGGCGCTGTGTGTCTGAACTTATTTATCTTTCCTCCGTCCGCCGCTATGGGCGTTTCACGTTCTGCGTCCATGGGTGCAACGACAACAGCACCCGGCACAAAGACATGGGATATCTCAGCTCCTCGAAGAACCGACAGCTGAAAGAAAAAAATGGGCCTCCAAGATTCGCTGCGCAGGCAATAAGGGGCTTTAAGTGAGACTTCCAGCTATAAATCTAATTTTTCTTGTTCGTTAAAGCACGGCCGCTCGATCGCTCCTCCCTTCACTGGAGCGGCGTAGCAAGATCGAGCGGCCGAGAAAAATCGAGCACTCGTGGTGAAGGCTAATGGCGAATTCCACTGGGCGTTTTGGAGCGCGCCGGGATCAGTTGACCAGATCCGGATTGGAGCACAAGATCCGAACGGGGTCGCGCCGCCTACGGATCCTCAGTGAAACGTGACCACTGCTCCGGCATCGGCGGATGCCTTCCCGTCATTCAACTGCCTGGGAATCCCCTTTTCGCGGCCGCCGCGGTCGTTTCGAAGACGTTTTCGCTACGCGGCGCTAACACGTGTTCGACGCACGAGTGGCAGGAATGGCTCAGGCGCTTCTAGCAACGATTGCCGGAATGCCCGTAGCCCGGCAAATACCTTCTGTTCTCCCTCCTGGAGAACGGACCGGCTGTCGAGCCAATGGGTAAGCGAGCGGCCATTACGAATTCTTCTGATGTCGAGACAATCTAGGAGCCCAGCCCGCGACGTGCTTCTTCTTCTTCTGAGCCGAAATGGGCGAAATCACAGTAGGCGATATCAGGCGAGATGTCACACGAGAAGGGAAGTCACGTGTGTGTGCCGAGAGCTCCGAAATTGTTGGAGCGACTTTTCTCATAGCGAATTCCACGTGTCGTTTTGGAGCGCGCCGGGATCGATTTTTCCGGAGCGAGCCTATTTCACTGGGCGATCGGGGTCGAGACGAACTTGTTCCACTGGTCGTTTTGGATTAGCTCCCGTTCCAGATCTCGATCTGGATCCGAGAAAAGTCGCTCCCCCGATTTTGGCGGATTCAACCGGAAGCCAGCCGGGTCAGCCCTCGGCGCACACACGTGACTTTTTTTCTCGCGGGCATTTTGCCTGATCTCGCCTCAGAAGAAATGGTAATGGCCGCTTGCTTACCCTTTGGCTCGACAGCCGTTTCGTTTTCCAGAAAGGAGAAGAGAAGAAAAGGTTTTGCCGCGCTACGGGCATTCCGGCAATCTTTGATAGACGCTCCTGAGCCATTCCTGCCACTCGTGCGTCGAGCACGTGTTAGCGCCGCGATCTCGAAAACGTTGATGCTTGGAACTTGGAACCAGCCGCTACCAGACACCTGATTTGTTTCAAAAATACCCAGGACGTTTTGGGGGAATGAATCGATCACACAGCAGACGGTAGACAAGTAGACAGCGTTGAAAAATATTTATTCCACCGATTGTTATGAAGGCCGATGGTGTCGGTGTCGCAGTTTTGAAGCACTGTCAGTTCAGCTCAACACCACGTTACAAAAGACGGTTGGGGGTACTGCCGGTGTTAACGCAATTTCACAGTAGAAATAGGAATTGCATGAAAGAACCGGACAGAAACACTTCATACGGTGGCGTAAATGCCGAACATATATCAGCGATGTCACTTTCCTCGGTTAGGGCTATCTGCTTTGTCAGCGAATGAAGAACATCTCGATAAAATAAAGAGCGGAAAATACTCTCCGTGTCAAGTTTTCTAATTACAGCCACTGGTTGATGTCGTACCGTAGTAATTCCCGGCCCTTCCAACGCACTAGCACTTTGTAGAGTCAGATTTCCAGCGATTCCGTGCCGCACACGAACGAAGGTAAACAATCAAGATGGCGGAGTGTTCCCCGTGTTGTCCTCGCCGTCAGCGCGGTGTGACAGGGTTGTCGGACAACAAATCGGGCAACACTGCTGCCGGGCGGCAGCAACATGTTGCCCGACTGTTGTTGTTGCCGCGATGTGACAGGGTCACCGGCAACACGACTTCCCGTGTTGCCGGATAGATTTGTCCAACTGCCCACTCAGTGTGACAGGGCCTTTACCTCTTGGCTCGACAGCCGATTCGTTTTCCAGGAGGGAGAAGAGAAGGTTTTGGCCGCGCTACGGGCATTCCGGCAATCTTTGCTAGAAGCTCCTGAGCCATTCCTGCCGCTCGTGCGTCTAACACGTGTTAGCACCGCGATTGCGAAAACGTCTTCGAAACGACCGCGGCGGCCGCGGAAAGGAGATTCCCCGGCAGTCGAATGACATGAAGGCAAATGCCGATCCCGGAGCAGTGGTCATGTTCCACGGGGATCCATCGCCGGCGCGACCCCGTTCTGATTGTGAGCTCCATTCTGGATCTGTTCAACTGATCCTGGCGCGCTCCAAAACGCCCAGTAGAATTCGCCATCGGATCCAGATCAAGATCTAAAGCGGGAGCTAATCCAAAACGACCAGTGAAACATGTCGGTCTCAATCCCGATCGCCCAGTGAAATAGGCTCGCTCTAGAAAAATCGATCCCGGCGCGCTCCAAGACGACCAGTGGAATTCGCCATAAGATCAATGCCTCGTGCTCGTCCGCGAACCTTCTCGAGCGTCGAAATTTTGCGGTTGACTTGGCATTGGGCATAACTCGCTGGCTACTCATGACTGGGGTTACGTGATATCGTATTTCTATCGTGTGAGAGAGCAAGCCGCATTATTAGGGCTAAATGCCAACCTTGGTCACCCGTCCGTGAACTCGCGACCTGCACCGATGGCTAACCGCAATGCTCTAAGCTGTCTGATTGCGCTTTGGATATGTTTGCAGGTTTTCGAAGTTTGTGCCCACGAGTGGTCACAAAGTGTGCGGCGTACATTTTGTAGGCGACAAAAAAACGTACATGACGCGTGTGCCTACACTTTTCCCACACAAGGCTGTGGGCAAGAACCCTGAGAGGCGACGGCTCCTACGACATCTTACTCCTGTGCGTAAAGCAATTATACATTCGCCGTAGCACTTGAGTAAAGCAACGACGCGCTCAAAAATCTTAACGGGAATATTACCTTTTCCAAACTTTCATCCGATCTTAAGAGGATATGCCTATTTATTCATTATTATGTGTCAGATGTCCCGCTCAAGCTACTTACTTAGCATGAATATAGGCAACACATTTCTTGTGCATTGCAGCCCATATGTTCGAAAGGACTGTACTGGCTGCTAAGACAGACAAATCCTCCACACGAGGCACTTGCGTAAAATCATTGCTCTCAAGCATGTCTGCTAAACACCCAATTCTTTTTTTTAGCGTGGTGCGAAAATTGGTCAGGTCGAGTCAAGCTCGCGTAATCTTCAGGCAGAAAAGCATAGCGCCTTCTTTTCGTGCAGTGCTCTAGCGCACAGCTTAGTCTTTGTGACGCGTCCTTTTTTAAATCCAAGCTTCCAAACTTGCGTTCGACCGCCTTGGGGCTCGTAGGGTTATATGATTTCCGTTCTGTTTCTATGCAAGGCACTTTTAGTGGGGCCAGTTTTAGTTCACGAGTCGTTATGTTCATTATACTATACAGCCTACCATATATGCTTGCAAACTGCAACCCCTTAGCCATCAGCACACCTGTATTGTCGATCTTGTATATCTCAAGCGTTGTTGTCAAGTTACATGCATACACTGTAGAAGGCAGTTGTGAACATTAACGTCAACATACGTGCCCGAACTTTTTTGCTCTCGAAACGACTGTTGAAAAACTCAAGTTTATACAGATGTCCGGAGGTGAACAAACTCAGCCCAGCCTCCCTGTGTTTGCTTGCGCCGTGTGCTTCAATGTAGCTGAAAATAAATCAGTAGCTTCCCAAGCGGCACAAAAAAAGTGCATTTCGATCGACCGACAGTTGGCCAGTGTCTGGACAGCTTGGCCACTTTAAGTGCTTGGCCACCGGAGGCATAAACAAGGCCGGCAAGAGTCCGGCCACAAACTAGCTGTTTTTAGCTTGTCCGCCGGAGACATAAACACTGCCGGCAAGCGCCTGGCCAGAAGTGCTGATTTTCAGCTTGGCCGCCGGAGACATAAACACGGTCGGCAAGTGTTTGGTCAGCAGCGCTGATTTTCAGCTTGGCCGCCGGGGACATAAACAAGGTCGGTAAGTGTTTGGCCAGAAGTGCTGATTTTCAGCTTGGCCGCCGGAGACATTAACACGGCCGGCAAGTGTTTGGCCAGTGGTGCTGATTTTCAGCTTGGCCGCCGGAAGTATAAACACGGCCGGCGAGTGTTTGGCCAGCAGTGCTGATTTTCAGCTTGGCTGCCGGAGACATAAACACTGCCGGCAAGTGTTTGGCCAGCAGTGCTGATTTTCAGCTTGGCCGCCGGAAACATAAACATGGCCGGCGAGTGTTTTGCCAGAAGTGCTGATTTTCAACTTGGCCGCCGTGGACATAAACATAACCGGCAAGTGTTCGGCCAGAAGTGCTGATTTTCAACTTGGCCGCCGGGGACATAAACACGGCCAGCAAGTGTTCGGGCAAAAGTTATGATTTTCAGTTCCGCCGCAGGGACACCCATAATCTAAACTTTCATCGCGTTGGCGAAACTTTGGCATAACGACGGGCAGCGAGAGAAGCATTATGAGCGAGTGGTTGGCAGGATATTAGTGCGTGCATCGCGCGAACACTGTTAGCGCAAGCAAACGATCACCGTTTTATTTAGTTTTTTTTTTTTCGTTCGACTTGAAAGGCTATTGTCTTAACTAGCACTGTCGTGTGATATGTTCATTTAAAACATTACCAGAAGTGGGAAAATATTTTGCCCGTCGTTGTTTTATGAACATAAAATACGAAAACAGCGCCAACGTCATCTTCGCGCTTACAGTACCGCTCTGTCGCTGCGCGGCACTCTTAGTGCGAATACCACATCCGTGATTTTTCGGTTTGTGCTCCACATATTTACTTCCCAACTGCATTTGAAGAAAAAAAAGTTGTAGTCGGGTGCATTGGGCGCACATGCTCCCCTTTCCTGGAAGACGCACCCTCCGTTACCCAGCCAGTGTACTTGTACACCGACCATAAGCCCCCTTCTCTACCTTAAAAACCTATAGGTGTATCAATGCACTCAGCTTAGTAAACCGCCACGCTAGCCAAGCTTCCCGATCAACTTGTGCTTGAATCGGATAAGATTGGATATTTCAGGCTTTGTGTTTTGGAAGAGCCTAAACAAGACGTCTCTCATATATTGATTAAACTTAAGCTAGTCTCAGTAATGTTTTATATAGGTGCTAGGATACTGATTTCCTGAGCCAACGAAAGCTAACAGCTTCGGTTAAAACCGCAACGGAAACGTTCAAAATCGAACCACACGTAAAAGAAAAAGAAAATGAACATCTTGACCTAGATGTGGAGAACGCTGGTTTTGTTGTTAACAACGTGGTTGTTGGCGGGTGGTGGGCAACGCCGTGGCGCTATTGACGCTATCGTGGTGATTGACACCAGTGATGCTCGGCCGTACTACACAGTAAACGCGTTTACACCTTTAAGGGTGTAAAAGGGGTGTTGTAGCAACTTACGCCCTCGGCTACACCCTTTTAACAAATTAAAAACTAGGAATACAACCTCATAATTTTACCGAAAAAGGTGCTGTTTCGTGTTACACCCTACATTTAGTGAAGAATGTGAGAAGGGTGTAGAAGAGGGTGCTAAATAAATAATGTGAAATGGTTTTGGAAAGCTTATATATGGCTCTGTCCATAATGTACAGGTAAGATTTCTGCTTGAAAAGCAACAGTTGTTAGTAGTATAGTTTTTTATAATGTCAGTTGTAATTCATGCAAATAGCTGATAATAAAGTGCCTCTTTTGTATACAATTTTTATGTTTGCAAACAAAATTTTATATATGAGTTCATATTTCATTTTCTTACAAATCACTCCATGCTCAGAAATTGGAAAGTAGGGTGAAATGCTCTATACTAGCATTTTTTTAAATATTTATTGATGGAAGTGTACAGTAAAAAAAATCAGTTAGTCTCGAGTTTGTATCTGGCAACATGAAATCAAAATATAGTGAAAATGTTTGACAAATATTAATGACATGCTGCTAGAACCTGTCACATGACCATGTCAACCTGAGTAAAATATTCATTTGAGAATATGGTGACATGCAAAAAACTCACACACATTTAAAGGCAAATCCCATAATAAATCAGTCCGAGACATCCCATACAAAAATGGTCTATGGTCTTCTATGGGAAATTCAATGGCAGGCTATCACCCCCTGTAGCTTTGCATGGTCGGCCTTAGAAATTTATAGATACAGCTACAGCCAGCTATAGAAAAGTTTAGGGCCCTGTGTCTAAAGACTCAGAGCTATGTTTCAATAACAACAACTACAATAATAATAATAATAAGTTAGTGTTTTAACAGTGTCCAGGGACATCCAATTGTTCTTCTTGCGGGCGCAGTGCACTAGAACGCACAAACAGACGCTTGCGCGCTCGCAGTCGCACTCATATACGCGCGCACGCACGTATATGAGTGCGCGCACGCACGTATATGAGTAAATGCACACGCGCAAACCGACGCCCGCGCGCAGACGCACACGCACGTACAACCAGAGACGCACACACGCATGCACGCGTACGCATCCACACGCGCGCGCACAAACACGCACGCGCCATACACGCACACACACGCAAACAATTACGACGAAGGAAACGTTGCTTAAGTTAGTTTCGGTTTCGGTTTACACAAAAAAGAAACAACCTAAAGTTTAAATAAAACCTAAAATTTACTCACTTTTTGTAATGTCTTACAATATTATTCTAAGGACATTATTATTGTTACTAATATAATAATAATTTGCTTAGCATCGTTCTAAAAAATAGCAATAAATAAAAAGGAAAAGAGACTCTTGAAGACTGCACAAGGCAATCGCTATTGCAATCAGCTTCCGTTGGGCTCGGTCAACGTTGGCTCGGTTGAATGGTCGTTGAAGTTCAAGAGGTTTCGGAAATCTCCTTTTTTTTACGTTTTAGCCGTTTTAGTGGATATTTTAGATATCTTCCTTACGAATACCGTGTTCAAGAATAGCAATCGACGACTGAGAGCTGGGAGACGCTGCGTCTTGCCAACGCCCGTAAGTTCAGAACCGCCCATGCACGACTCGTGCAAACGCCGGTAAGCAACTTTCTTTTGTTTCTGCGAAGTGCGCTGCTGTTTCAAACTTTGTCGTGTACCGTGTGCTTGCTAAACTATGCTTGATTCTAACTATGCTTCTGCCCTGTGTTATTTCGTTATTTGAAAAGAGCGTAACTTCTTCAAAACCTGTGGCTCGCTCCGCAGTGTGAGAAAGATTCGCGTGCGGCGGAACCGTGGACATGTTCTGGGCACCGTCGTGCGGCGCTCGTCCAACGACGCTTGTGCGGAGCGTTCAAGTGCCGTCTGACGGCAGTTCAAGCATTCAGTCGCCGTCCCAAAGTGTTAATCACAGGTCATGCTAGTTCTGACGTCTTGTCCTAACAGCCGCTCGCCACCGATTTGTTTCATAAAGCGGGAGCGAGAAAAACGTTACAAGAGCGAGCATGCAGCATGATTTTTTGCATAAGCTTCAGGGCCGTACCCAGAAAAAAATTTCGGGCCGGGGGGGGGGGGGGAGGAGGAGGAGGAGGAGGAGGAGGAGGAGGAGGAGGAGGAGGAGGAGGAGGAGGAGGAGGAGGAGGAGGAAAGAAGGAGGGTTTAGAGGACAACGGCGGCCATTTTGAAAATGTCTATTGTCTTATTTTCGCCTATGAATCATGTGCATCGGTGGCATATAATGGAGAGTTATAGCAAACCGGAGAACTGGTCCCGGTTTGGTACCCGGTAGCCCACCGGCGCCACTGCGCGTGCGCAGAGGTGGAGATTAAAATCGGCTGGCTGCAAGTGCACCGACCAGGGCCGTACGCAGAAAAAAATTTCGGGGGGGGGGGGGGGGGGGGGGGAGGTCAGAACCCCCTAACCCCCCCCCCCCCCCCCCCCCCCCCCCCTTCAGGGCTGGTTACGGCCCTGAAGCTAATGCCTGTGACGTAGAGACGCGCAGCCTCTTCGTGATATTTTCGAGGGTAAAAGCGCTGAAAACAACAGACAAACAACGCCCTGTGTTGTTTGCTTCGTTTACTTGTCCGTTGTTTTTAGAGCTTCTACCCTCGGAAATTAGGTCTCTTCGCGTTTACCGAACCGGCACACTTTTTACGTTTACGATTGTGTGATGCAAAAAATAAAAAGAGTTTAGATCTCACATTTTTTAGTAGTGGCGAAAGCCCTTACAAAAATCAGAGCAGCTAGAAAAAGCAAAAACATGAAAAAAGGCGGAAAAAATTAACTAATGTCAAACCTGAATATTTGATGGAGTGCAAAGACTACCACCGTACCAACTCGCCCGGTTATTCTTCCTGTCAAAGAATAATAGCCAATAGTAATAAACAAATAAATGCCAACTATTAATTGGTTACAAAGTCGTAATTGGTGCAGTGCAGCCCTACGCTACTCTACTCTTTTGATGATATCAGGTAGTGTGTAAATGTATAGGGCAGTTCATAGCAACCATTTATGCCCGACCCATTATATTGAGTTTTTTCTTTATATGAAAGTTATATGAAAAAAGTGCTCTTCCTAAATTAAGCCGCACCACTGAATGTACAATAGCGTGTAACATTTATGTATGTTCTCAGCAAAAGAAAAGGATGCATTAAAAAAAAATCATTTTGTTTCATCTCTGTTAGAGCTTCTTTCACGTACATGCAAAATGTGGGTGCCTAGGTCTGAAAGAGTGGAATTGACATTTCCTGCACGGCTGGAAGGCCTGACTCAGTTTGGCTAGCAGCTTGAAACCCATGGGAACCTGGGGAGCTGAATCGCAAGAGTGAGAGTGACACCCGCCTTGCACTTCCTGAACGATGGCACCATGATGAAGGGGGAGCTGCCCTAAAGTGAATGCAATAGCAGGTGGGTCGTTCCAGTGAACCCCTATACAGATGATACCAATCAGAAAATTATTAATAAATGTGTTATTAAAAAAATGGAATGTGAATGGCACGGACAAGAAGGAGGAGATCAACACAGCGCTGTGTTGTGTTCATATCCTCCGTTCCCATATTCTTCATGATTTCTTTTCAATAATTGGCTGCTAACTAGTCCAATCATCAGCACTAGTCAATAAAAGTATGCTGCTATTTATTAGTATGAATCAACACCGTGCTTGCAGTTGAATCCTAGTCATTTATTAATAAACAAAAACGAGGGTGCAAGCTAGCTAAACAGGCTAAACACATAATTTATTAAAGACGGATTCTCTGAAGGATGACACAAACGCAGAGAATTATCAAACACAGCTGAATATTAATGGGCAAAAAATGAATAGGCGACCCAAAAAAGAAAACGTAGGGGAAAACATGAAGTCAATCTTTACAATTTCTCTTCTGCTTGCCACCACTTTACAAAGAAAATTCAATCCTGGGCCTTACAGCGTTTTACTGTTCACAACCCCTGACATACCCAAGGACAGTAAACATAAAAAAAGCAACCTACTAACATTTGGGCAAATGTGATTGAACAAACAACAGGGACTGCCTTGAGCTTTCAACCTAGGAAATAAAAAAAAATATGCACAACATCAAGATTTAAAAAAAAAAAACAGACGGACGCATCACATCTGTTTAGAACAAAAATATAGGCCAAGAAACTTCTTCCAATCGATGGCAAAACACAGGGAAGACACTAATAGATTTCTAGGTTTCATCATTGTTAGTGATTCTTTCAGTATACACTTGTGGTCACTCTCTTTCGTCAAAATTATTTCATCATCATCATTCATTAATTCATCATCACAGTTGTGTTCTTTAAAGGGGTACGGAAACAAAAATTGAAATATTCAAATTTCGTTCGGAAGTAAGTCAAGCATGACGGATAATAACCGTAAATGATAATCGCACGTTTGTATTTTGAACGACTGGCTATATTTTTTGTTCCAAACGGTGCACTCGAGCAAGCGCTCGAAGAGAAGCGAACGGAGAGCGCGATGCGTCATGGAATATCCGGCGCAAACAAAAACAGAAAGAAAAGATTTTCCGCGTTCGTGGAGTAGCAAGGCAGGCGTGGTTATGAGCTTTGCCCTTGGTGGCGTTGTCAGCGTTGTGGTGGTGTTAATAGGGAGTTTTCGTAGACCGCGTTTCTCCCTCCGCTAAGTCCTTCGCAGCGAGGAAGTTACTACTGCGCCTGCGCGCCGATAGCCTTGACTGTAGAGTTCCGGGTATCGTAGCGGGTTTTGGAGGGCGTTGCGGGACGGCGAAAACGATCTACGAAAACTCCCTAATAGCATCAGCGCGTTGCAACCGAGCCGTTCGAAGTACGTGTGGCGTTACGAGCGTGTGGCTGGTACACGTGGGCTGGCCCAAGGAGCACGTAGCTTCCTCGACACTGTCAGCTTAGGGCTGAACTGGTTGGGGAAAGCAACTTTTGTTCGAGTTTTGAGCGACGGGCTAATCTTCTAGGGGGAGAATGGCTGTTTCCGGTTGCACGAACGAGGGTCCGAGAATGAGGGGAGTGCTTCTTTTCCGTCTTGGACCGTTTGGTACAATACGCGATTTGTGAGTTGAGCCAGGAGGAAAGCTAAGAAAGAAAATGTTGAAATTCCAAAGGGCGGCGCTGCTCCGAAGGAATCTGCTACGTCACGACTACGTAGCAAGTTCCTCAGTGTTGCTAGATTACCTCCCAAATAGGCTCCGCATGCATCCACCAGGTGCACATTGAGAGATCGTTTATTTAGCTTTAAAATTAGTTTTCTTTTGCCTTTCAACGGAAGACTGGTCTTTTTGAGGTTAGGGTACAACATGCAACACATTCAAGCTAGAAAATGAGCGCTGAAATTTCGTTTCCCTACCCTTTTGAGGCCACACAATTATTACATTAGATCACATGTTTTGACACAGCTGAATACATATCCTTATTTTTCTGCAACATTTATACCAAGTTCAATCGGTCCTTAACGCAGGGTTTTGTCGCGTGAAGTGTTCTATGAGTCGAACGAGAATTTCTAGCGGTCCTTGGGACATGTCGTGCTGTAGACTTATGTATTACTGGCTTTCTTTGTTACTTTGTGGGATATGGCAAGCGGTATTTAATTTATTGAAGGTCCCAGCTGCACCAAGCGAGTAGACTCACCGTCAAAGACCGCAAGCCGCTATCTTCAAGCCGCGCAGAGTGTTCTATGAGGTGAGCAATCATGTTTGGCAGTCATTGGTACATGCAGTGCTGGGGGTTTATGTAAAACTGGCCTTGTCCGTTTGAACCAGTTTTACTTCAGAAAAAAGTGGACCTTTATAGTGCGATGGTGCTCGGCTGCATGCATATGCACCAGGTATTTATTATATTTATATATACATAAATACAAAGCTTTCTATTTTAATTCAAACAAAGTAAAAAAAAAAAAAACGGCGTGAGTGTTACTTGGATGTTGACTTCAATGTGTGTTTGTGGGGCTCAGAGGACATTACATAAGGGGAAAACCCTTAGCAGTATGTTATTCCAAACTAATTAACCAAAATTTTTAATAATGGTTTTATAAGGTATGTTTCAATTCTAGTTTCAAAGGCAGTGAATATTGAAGACTAACACAATTGACACAATTTGCGAATGGCAACAAGTTTCGAAATGTTCAGTGATAAAAAAATCTGCCTTTTCGTCGCCCAATTCCAAAATCTTGCGCTCAGAAGGCCTCAGGATGTCGTGCGGACCTGGTTGCTTCGGACGAACCTTCACTATCCTGGAAGTATGACGCCGATGCATCCGCCAAGGGCACACTGTCGAGATAGTGACGACGTACCCGGTATGACTAGGGGACTCTTCTGCCCATTATTAACGGCACGAAAACTTGAGCTCAAGCTGAACACGGTTTTCGCATCCGACATTAAAAACGCAAAAGTTGGACAATAAATACCTTCAAGCCGCTTGGCTTTTTGTGAATGGTTTATTAGGGATAGCCTTTAATATTGACTGGCTTTTAACACTGCAGTTGCAACATGGCCCATAAAGTCATGAATTACAAAGCTAACAGATTTTGGTCAATTAGTCAACGTAATGTGACAGTTAACCCCTTTAGTAATGTCCGCCGAGTCCCACGAACACGCAGTGAAGACATCGACAGAACTCTCACGGCCTTTTATTAAAACTTTGTTAGCTTTCAAATAGAATGCTGTGCAGAGTGTATACACGCAAAACAACTTGTAGAATGTAAGCATGCACATAATTGTTACAAAACTTTGCTTTTCACATAATTAAGTATTGCATTTGTCATTGCAACCTTCCAAACATAAGCAAAGCATCCAGTTTGGTACTCCAAGTGTATTCTATTCGGGAATAAATCAACGGACTACTACTTGGTTCGCCTTTGGGTTCATTGTGAAAATAATAGGCATGTGCGAATCATGGGTTTTGGCTTAAAATGGATAATAATTTGAGCTTATTAACTTTTCAGTTGAATGTCACATAGTTTCTGCACCTCTCTCCAAGCCCGTGAATTCTGGGTCCGTTTACATAAAGTTATCCAGCAGCCGCAGGTTACCTTTTGGGCCACCGAGATTGCTTTTCTCTTGACGCAGAAAGCTCATTGTAGATTTTGTCAGAACACTTTTGTCTGTCACGGATTCGAGGGGTGCATTGAGGTGCAAACGCAACAATGTATCATGGATAGCTGTAGAAATATATTATCACGAGCACCTTTTAATGTGTGCTCGTGATAATATATTTCCATATGAACCCCCATATGGAAATATTTGAACCCCCTCCACCGTTGAAAACCGCAGCCGTCAACCTCGACACGCTGCATGCTGGATTTTTGCTGCACCGGTTGGTGTTTGGACGGGGGAGTTCATATGGCCGGCGACTGTACTTAAAATGTAGCTCTTGAAAATTAATTTTTACAGCTACATGCGAAACATTTTTATGTTGGCTGTTTTCTGTAACCTTTATCTTTGGGGTTTTCAGTGTAGAGGAGGAGGCAAAAAAAATTAATATTGATCAAGGGACAAATATTAGCATGTACCGTTATGGTCAGTCGGCAGCCCTATACGGGTCATAAATGCAGGGTGGCGAGGTGAGAAGGGTGCGTCTGTGGCAAACATAGATTGTTGCACCTAAGCTCCCCGCCTTCTGTCGGTGTTTGTCCCTTTTTTTTTTTTGCAGCTTAACTTCCCTTGGCTATGTTCGCTGACACCGAAAAGAACCCATTATCGCACCCAATGAACGCTGGCGACCGATGACACCGCCTGACAAAACGTGTCTGCCCAAACGTTCCTGCTTTTTGCCTTCTTTTAGACATATTGTTTCTCATCTGTGCATTTGTTGGTGGCCTCTTACCCATACAATAACCTCAAATGTACACAGGAAGACTGCTGTCAGCAGAAAGAAAACCGGCCGCTGTAGAAGTTAAAAGTGAGAGCAAAGCAAAAAATCACTCGTTGCCAAAATAAACCAGTGATGCGTCGGATTTTTCAGTGGCTTTTTTTTTTATCTCCAAACCTGTCAGCTCATTTCCAACAATAAATGTAGCAAGACACATAAGTCTAGCAGCGTATCATAATACATCGCAAAAGTATTTCACTACTGAAACACAAATAGATTTCGGAAATGCATTTCGGTACAGAAATAGAGATACTCACAAGTGCACCTAAGATTGCATCGCAATGCTTGCATGTTGTGATGTTGCCCCGATTGTAATTCTTCATTCGTTTTACATTGCTGCAGACGCCGGTTACTTGTTCCAACATAAGCACTGTATGCCTGTCTGGAGGCTGATGCTCATGGCCTTAACTGCAGTGAATAATAGCAGTTGACAAGAGCAAACATGTTTTGGCCTTCTACATTAAAATATGTTTTGCTTTATCCTTTTACCTAATGCAGGACGAGAACACCCCACCGGCACCATGTGTCCTCTACAACAAGCAAGAGCTGGACGATGCAGACTTTCATCACCTTGTTGAGGATCGTGAGCGCTTGTTCTCCGTTTTTAATGCAGAAGAGGGGCTGTGCATGTTGTTGGCAGCATATTTGCTTTTCAGCATCCAGTACGAATGCAAGGCCTCCAACACACTGGTTGCTCTGGAGAGGATGTTCCTTGGCTTCAGCGACACCCCAATCCAAGGACAGTCGTAATTAAATTTTTGAACAAAGTTTGCAGAAAGGTATGTGGTTGAAGAGATGTTTTGTGAGCCGTTTTAAAAGTGTATAATCCACTTTTCTCGCCAGTATTATCAGGTTAATTTTTATTTTGCTTCCAGAACGACTGATAGAAGGTTTTATGGAGGCATGTTTTCTTTTTATTTATTTAAATGTTGGCCACTTTCTGTGATAACCAATGCTGACCTCCTGTAGACGAGGTGCTTAGAATTTAGCTGTACGAGTTCCTTATCCATAGTCGTCTTCCAGAACTTTATAATTTTCTTTGTACGTGAGCAAGAGGATAGCGTCTTCTATGAAACGTTTGCATTTTTGCCCTAAAGTGCAAGTTCATTCTGTAATATTTTTCATTACATGTTTGCAGATAGCATTCTTTATTTCATGGAATGGCATACATTGTATTTTCCATTTCTCAAGGTTCAATAAATGTTCAATTTAACACATTCTAATTGATGTCATAATGAAATACTGCTGTGGTTCAGTCAAGGGCTAAACCACCCCCCTCTACCCTGCTTCCAATTAGTAAACATATGCGCGTAAGAGACAACTGATAAGCGAAGCGGGTTGCCTGCAATCCTCTGAGACAGACAAAACATGTCACTTGATCTCCAAACAGGAAAGCTTTACATGCTTCGTTTGTGGCAGACCATGATGTTCACAATGGTTCAGCCGTGCAGTGCGATGCTTGGGGCCAGTGCTTGCTCACTTAGAGTTCAAGAAAGGGGGTTGCCGTAACACTTCCCAAGTGCCCACGGGGTTATGATGTGGCTTGCAAGGAGCTCTTTTGTAGTACTTCTTCATGAAGTGAGTTTTGTTTAGTGTGACTCATTTTTTCTTTATCACGTGCCTCGTATGTGGTGATGTGACAATCCCTCTAAGTGAAAAAAGTGTAAATGTGTTCAGTAAACATGATAAGCTGTAAATCATATAATAAGAATATAAGAATATGCAATAGCATATATGATTTTCGTACAATTTACAAGTTATGATATGTGTATCGGACACATTCCAATGAAATGTATACTGGGGTCTATACTTCATTTCACCCTTCGTCCGAGCGCGGCGGACGCTACCAGCCAATCCAGCGTCGAGAGAGCGTCATGTGACCTTGAACTCCACATAACCAAAACGTCGCATAATACTCTCCCGGCGCCAGATTGGCTGGGGTGGCCCAGCATCCACTGGGCCACCCCAGCAGGTGCCCATTTCATGCCAAGCACCCTTCACCAAAGGTGTTAGCAAGCACCCTTTGTGAAGGGTGCTTGCCTGAACGCCATAAGGGTGTTAGCCCAGGGACAAACTGATTTACACCCTTAAGTGTGTAAAAACCTTTACTGTGTACTCAAGGATTCTCTTTCCCATTAGTGCCAGTAAGCTTGTGTAAAGTGAAAAATATTGTAACTGAACAGTAGAGAGTTTTAGTAGATCGATCCCATGACTCCGATAACGATACCCGATACTCCGCCACCGCCTCCCTTGCGCATTCATGGTATCGTAATCGGGACTATCGGAGGTATCGGAACGATCTAATAAAACTCTCTATTGTTGCACTGTCCCTTCACCTAAAGTTACTTATTTTTTTTTTTACTGCTGCACTAACGGGGGATCATAATGGTGGGACAACATACCATCCCTGAACCTACGACGACTGGAATGGTGGTCGCAACCAGCGTCGTAAGACTTACTACTCAAAAAGTCCAATACATATTGAGCAGCCTTGCAGCAGCTTCGCGTGTCATTAATATGTAAGAGTTTCTGGGGTTGAGTTATAAAACATGAGCTCCCGAAACTCTTGACAGTCTTCTAGGAACACTGAGGCAGTCTGTGATAAATTATGTATTAAGTGTATAACTACAGCCACTTTCGGCCAGTGACTGGCCAGAAGTCAGTGGCCAGTGGCTGGCCGAAAGTGACTGGCCAAAAGGTGAATGGCAAGTCACTGGCCTAAAGTGAATGGCTAGTCACTGGCCAAATGTGAATGGCCAGTCACTGGCCAAAAGTGAATGGCCAGTCTCTGACCTAAAGTGAATGGCCAGCCACTGGACAAAGGTGATTGGCCAGTCACTGGCCTAAAGTGAATGGCCAGTCACTGGCATAAAGTGAATGGCAAGTCACCAGACGAGGACGAAAACACTTCTATTGCCGAGCACTTTGGCCAAGCTTGGGCCATCGAAAATCTCGTTGGCCATAGTACACTTGCCAGCGATGGCCCATTGACAACGTGCTGCTTGGGCAGGCTCCAGAATACTTGGAGCCGGATCGTCGGGGCTCCTTCGCGCGGCCGAGGCACTGGTAGATGAAGATTCGGGTAATATGCATTGTGCCCGAAGAGCGTCAGGGCTTCTTCGAAGAGTTGTAGCACTCACGGCCGCAGACACAAGGCCAGCGGGCTGTGCCTGAAGAGTGCCAGGGCTTGTTTGCGTTGCTGGGGGAGAGCCAGATGGATTGAAGTGACCTCTCGAGCTAGACGAAGCAGCAGTTGGAAACCTGTCAAGCCAGTGAGAGGTCCGGTGGGTTCTGCCATATCCAAGCACAGCCTTGAAGTGCTCCGAAATCAGTGCGACGCCTTCAAGACTAGTGTGAACCCCATCGGCCGCAAGAAAGCGCCATGGAGGAAGTTGGTGAAAACCGTGGTTTATGAAGTACACTCTCGCGAGATCTTCATAGCATAGTCTCTTCATCTCCTGGTTAAAGTTACGAGCTTCGTAGTTAAAGCCGCGAACAAAGCTTCCATTCATGTTGCCCCTGCGTCGATTGGTGTGGCGAGGAAGCACAAGGCTCACATGAATGCTTCGTATTTCAGGGCGACTTCGCTGTAGTTGCCGTATCATCCAAACGTAGTCTCTGCACACACGAGCCGCACCATTCCGGACAATGTCATTACTTCCGACATGAAGTATCAGTCTGGTTATTCCTTGCGGCAACTTGACTATTAGACTGGGAACGTCCGCGATGCGAGCTCCACGACAGGAAATAAACCCCGGCGAGTCGCCGGCGAGGGGGTCGAAATGATGAAAAAGGTATTTCGCCTGAGAGTCTCCAATGATCGCAGCGGAGAAGGCGTAGGGAGGAAGATTTACCGAAGGCCGATCCATGGATCTTATTCCGGCAGCCGTCGTGGTCATGCACGGTGAAGAGGTTCAACGGGCCGGTTGGACGTAAAACGAAAGTGGAGGAGCTCCAGGAAAGGCCTTTTTTTACAGCACCAACGTTTCAAGCGGGGACCGCTTTTCTTCAGGGTGGGATGTTTGTGAAATGTCCTCTTCTTCTTGCTGATGTTCGTGTGGAAGAGGAAGAGTTGCTATGAAGGGTATTAAAAATATTCGGAACAGGAGCAAAAAAAATGATCGTAAATCTTTGAAATTAGTAACTATAAACAATGCTAATCGAAATCAATAAAACGAAATAAATTGATGTCTAGTATTTGCCGCATTCTTTGTTACAGCTCTTAAGCACAATCACCCCCGAGCAACCGGAGCGCACACAAAAGTAGCAATGAGGATGTGTTCGGGATTAACACCGCTTCGAGAGCGGAGATCTAGACAGCGCAAGAGTGCAGTGGCGGTTTTTTATGAAGTATTTAAATCATATTTGAATGATGCTTACGCGCCCAAGAATTTGACGCGGCGGAAGAATTACCACGGGACGCACGATCACGAGGATGTTCACGAGAGGCGTGGAACGAGCTCTCGATGGCAGGCGCCTTTGGTGCAACAATGTGATCGACGCGCTCGGCTAGCACAGTCCGTGCAAAACCAAAATAATTATGTGGCCTCGGCCCTACACACCACGTGGCAGCTAAGTGAGCGTAGCAGCCAAGTGAGCTCTTACAACAAAACTCTTCAGGAAGCCGACGGACCGTCAGCAGTACCTGCACTTCAAGAGCTCCCACCCTAAACATTGCAAAACCCTCGGCCCTACACACAGCGTGGCAGCTGTAGAGACCGGCGACCGTCGAGGCCAGAGAGGAACGAACACACAGACGCGCCTGGTCCGGGTGTAACGAAACAAGTAACTTCGTCTGCCTCTTTACTCTCTCATTTATATACAACCTAGTGGTAGCGACACCTACCACAACATCCCCCTTTCTCAGAGACATCACTCGTGGATGAACAAATCAGAACGCACGACCTCACTGCAAGTTCAGTCTCTTTGGAGCTACTACTCGACGGCCAGATCTCGTTCGTCGAGGAGTGTGGATTCACACATTCGCTGGTGCCTGACTTGCATCAACTCTCGGACTTGCCCCTGGCTCTGCGGGAGCTTCCTCGGCAGAAGGCTGCGGAGAGGGAGTTGTAACCAGGCGTCGTCGTTCAGAATCTTGGGGTTGGAGGCCATTGGCTCCATCGGCCACAGGAACCGGCAGAACCGGAGCTGGCATGCCGGGAACAGGCTCAGTAGGTTGGCTCCCGAAAGGAATCAGGTGTCGCCGATTTCTCTGCAATACACCCCGCGGAGTTTCGACGACATAAGAACGTGGGCGTTGCGCTCGGCTAAGCACTTCAGCAGGGCACTGTGCGTCGGTCACCCACACATCTTCGCCAGGTGAAATTTCCCTGAGCTCGCGCACTCCATGACGACGGTTGAAGTCAGAAGCTTGGCGTCGCTACGCCGCGCTGTCCCGCTCTTGAAAGACGTGTGACTTAGGCCATGCCGTCTGGAGTTTCTCGGCAGCCTTGGGGACTTGAGTCCGGAGCTGTCGACTCATCAGCAGCTGAGCAGGGCTAAAATCCAAGACGCCAGGAGTATCTCTATAGACGAGAAGTGACAAGAATGGATCGTCGCCTTTAACCATAAGGTCCTTCACTGTCCGGACTGTACGCTCCACTTCTCCGTTTGACTGCGGAAATCGAGGACTGCTAGTGACGTGCTTAAATCCGTAGTCTTCCGCGAATCTGGCGAAGTTGTGGGAGGCAAACTGTGGTCCGTTGTCACTTCGAAGTACCTCAGGGATCCCGAAACGCGCCATGACACTTTTTACTGCAGAAATCACGGCTTGGACTTGACGTGGTTCGCAGTGTCATTACTTCAGGATATCGTGAGTGATAGTCCACTATCAGTAGAAAATCTTGGCCGTTTAAAGGGGCCATGAAACGAATTTTGGGTTGGGATGAATGATTTTAAATTGGAACTTTACTAATCGCATATCGTTTAGTCGGCCAAAAGAAAGAGGTTAGAAAGTCAAAAGCCAGCTTTTCGGCACGAACATTTCAAAATATAGCGGACTATTTTGTACCTTCTTGCCTTCAAAAGCCCTTCGCCTTTTCACTATGATACATCCGCGGTTCCAAAAGCGCGTTACCGGTGCCAAGCTGACGTCAGCAGAGCCCAGCTCACCCATTGGACACGAGAACTGCGTCACTCGGACGTATGCGCTCGTCAACAATCAATCCGTCAACGAATATTTGCATTCGCGTTCGTGGCCAATGAGTGCCCTGACGGAACTTATTGTCACTGGGGAATGACAAGTTCTATGGTGTGCATAAAAAGCACGGTGGAAGCTAGGAGTCATCGCACCGGTGCCGAAGGAATGTCGCGACCACGTGATTTCACAATTCGCATTTGAGTTGAGGATTAAAGCTAAGGAGGAAGAAATAGAAAAATCGTTTCATGACCCCTTTAAGTGGAATAAATCGACTCCCACCTGTTGCCAAGGTAGCTCTGTTGGAGGCGACGTCATGAGAGGTTCAGCCCGCTGTACCCTCGTCGATGCGCAGCGCTCGCACTTCTCGACCATGCTTTTGATTTTATCGCCGATACTGGGCCACCACACCGAGTCTCGAGCCCGTGCCTTGCATCGGTTGACTCCTTGGTGTCCCTTGTGAATGGCCTGCAGGACCTCAGGTCGCAGCAATGCAGGAATAACGAGGCGTCCTCCTTTGAGAAGCACACCGTCACAGCCTGCCTCCATCTTCATCCCTGCCTAAGTCAGGAATCCCTTCTGCTCCGACAACTGACCCGACGCCCCGTCACCCCTACAATCTGCGGAGTTCATTCTGACTCGCTGGGACAACAGGTACTATCACCCCCGAGCAACATCATTCAAAATACTTTATGGAGGCACGCAAAATTATAGATAAAAGAATACGATTTCATCTTCATGCTCAAACACTCCGTAGCTATTTTAACTGTGGCACCGCGCCTAGGGGACTAAGCTTACATTTGACTCCATCCATGAATACTCTTAACGAAGGAGAAATGAATGAGTGGAATAACGACTTAAAAAGACCATCTATGGATTTAGTTAATGGTATTGTCAAACACAGTGAACGACGCGCCGGTGACCTAGCCGTCACACAGTCTAGTTACAAGTCCAGCAAATTATTATCTCACACCGAGAAAAACGCGCTTGAAGAATACGAGCAAAAAAGACTAAATGATATTAACGTAACAAAAAATAAAAAGTTGGCACGCGACAATGTGGTAGGATCATCGGCTGCTCCCTCTAACACTGTCACTTGCCGTACGGACATTATCTATATCTCAACCCCGTCCACAATTCACTACCTCGAACCAACCACAACGATGCACGCAAGTTGCACCTACTGAGTGCTCATCTACCGGAAAAACGAGCATCCAATCTCTGAATATTATAAACTTGTCCAGTGTTGTTCTATCCGCCACAGAACTCTCATTGTGTTCCAGAGGCCTCAGCTTCTGCCCCACGTCAGGAGAATACAAAGAATTCCAAATATATAAGGACCTCGATAAGTTCGCAAGAAACCTGAGACTCGGTGAGTATTTCCACGATCATCCGCAAGACACCACAGAGCGCATTCCTAATACTTCGGATAAGTCATGGACTCAAAAGAGCAACGCGACAAGCACCTTGATTTGTACATCGAATCGGTACAGCGTGATGTAATCAGAAGCTATCAACAACGAAAATGTCTACGTCACAATCTCACTCCTGCTGAACGCATCGCTATGCGTGAACTCAGCTCAAGAGATGATATTATTATTAAACCTGCTGACAAAGGAGGAGCCATAGTTTTTATGAATAAGCAAGACTATCTAGATGAAGGATTTCGACAGCTAATGAACCAACAGTTTTACAGAGAACTTCAAGCAGATCCGACCAAAAGATTCACTAAACTAATAACGGACACTTTGGACTCAATGCTGGATAATGGAGACATTTCGGAGGATATGCATAAAGCAATGAAGCCGGCCCATCCAAAGGCTGGCCGCTTTTACACATTACATAAAATTCATAAACAAGGAAATCCAGGACGACCAATTGTATCCGGAATAGACACGGTGACTGAGAGAATCTCTAGCTTTGTCAATTTCCTTATTATGAACCTTCCTCCTACGATGCCATCATACATAAAGGACACAAATCACTTTCTTCGAGAAATAACAGAACTTGTAATTCCTACTGACGCAATCCTGGTCACCATGGATGTTGCGTCCCTATATACAAACATCCCTCACTAGGATGGCATTGAAGCAGTAATTAAGGCGTATAGCAATGACCCTCCAACATTTCGTGTCAACAACGACGTCGTCGCAACACTTCTCAGGTTAGTTTTAGAAGATAACTTTGAATTCGAGGGAAACCACTTTCTACAGACTCGGGGAACTGCAATGGGCACAAAGATGGCCCCTAACTATGCAAATCTTTTTTATGGGCGATTTAGACTCCCGCTTCTTGTCTAGTCGCTCTCTGCAACCTCTTGTTTAGAAGCGCTACATCGATGATATATTTATGGTATGAGCACATGCGGGGTCAGCACTCATAGACTTTATTCAGGACTTCAATGGTCTCCACCCCAGTATTATGTTTTCGCACAGTTATTCTAAAACGAGCATTGATTTTCTTGACGTGACAGTCGAGATCAGCGGGAATGCTCTTACAACAAAACTCTTCAGGAAGCCGACGGACCGTCAACAGTACCTGCACTTCAAGAGCTCCCACCCTAAACATTGCAAAACAAGTATTCCCTTTTCTCAAGCTCACAGATTCCGGAGAATATGCTCAAATTTAGATGAATTCGAACGCAACGCCAGCAATCTGAAACTCGTGCTATCCAAGCAGAATTATCCACCAGCCATTGTCGATAAGGCCATTGAAAGAGCACGTGCTCTCGACCGAGAGCAAATTATCAATTAACCCCAACCCAAAATGTCACAAAACGAGCACGCAAACCTGTTGGTCACATATTCAGCCCGCCTTCCAAATCTAAACAATATTCTCAGGAAACATCACAGTATTTTGCAGCAAAGCGATAAACTACGCACCCTTTTTCCGGTATCACCACGCGTGGTATATCGACGAGGTAGAAACCTTAAGGACATTATGGTGCACTCGAAAAATAGAACTTCTGACGTGTCTGGTTGTAGATGTTGCCGGACGCCAAGGTGTGAAATTTGTGAATATGTCGAAACCACCAATCTTGTCACTAACGCGAACTCTGGCTTTTCTTTCAAAATCACTGGAAACCTCAACTGCGGTACGCGTAACGTTATTTATCTTTTACGCTGTAAACTATGTAACATGGATGATATAGAACAAACCAGTACTTCATTTCGGTTGCGCTTCAATAATCACAAGTCTCATGTCAAGTCCTTACCCACGCTCCCGTTCTCAAAACACATGCATCTTAAAGAGCATAGCATTGAAAAAATACGTGTCATCCTTCTTGAATCTGGATTTAGCTCTGATCACGACAGAGAGTTGAAGGAGGCTTTTTTAATTCACAAATTCAATTCGGTTGCTTGTGGTATTAATGAAAGTCCAGGCGTGCTCACTTGGCTGCCACGCTGTGTGTAGGGCGGAGGCCACATAATTATTTTGGTTTTGCACGGACTGTACTAGCCGAGCGCGTCGATCACATTGTTGCACCAAAGGCGCCTGCCATCGTGAGCTCGTTCCACGCCTCTCGTGAACATCCTCGTGAGCGTGCGTCCCGTGGTAATTTCTTCCGCCGCGTCAAACTCTTGGGCGCCTAAACATCAATCAAATATGATTTAAATACTTCATAAAAAACCGCCACTGCACTCTTGCGCTGTCTAGATCTCCGCTCTCGAAGCGTTGATAATCCCGAACACATCCTCATTGCTACTTTTGTGTGCGCTCCGGTTGCTCGGGGGTGATTGTGCTTAAGAGCTGTAACAAAGACTGCGGCAAATACTACACATCAATTTATTTTGTTTTATTGATTTTGATTAACATTGTTTATAGTCACTAATTTCAAAGATTTACGATAATATTTTTGCTCCTGTTTCGAATATTTTTAATACCCTTCATAGCAACTCTTCCTCTTCCACACGAAAATCAACAAGAAGAAGAGTACATTTGACAAGCATCCCAGCCTGAAGAAAAGCGGTCCCGCTTGAAACGTTGGTGCAGTAAAGAAAGGCCTTTCCTGGAGCTCTTTCACTTTCGTTTTACGTCCAACCGGCCCGTTGAACCTCTTCACCGTATATATATATATATATATATATATATATATATATTAATACTAAAGAAACGCTCAAAAATATTTTGTGTGAAACGGCGTTGGCGTGTGCAATTTCAGGCATGTATATTTGGGAGGGTGTGCTGCTCTGGGTCAGCAAACTTTCAGTTAGGTGAAACTCGCTATTTCCACATCCCGCGCGTTTGGTCGTAGGGCAGCGCGATTCCTGCAGGGCTAGCCAGACATACTGCGGATAGTATCCGGGAATACAAATACTGAGATACACATATTTTAAGGTACGAAATACAGATCCTAATATACATTTGTATTTTATGCAACGGGATATCCCCGAGATACTTGTGCCAAGACGGCGAAAAGTATTGCGGAATACAGACAGACACTTTTAAAAATCCATTTGCTACGCGGGGAGATTGGACAACAGAGCCGTATAGTTTCTTCACTCAACTCCTTTACAGCTTTCGCTTTGCTAAATTGGAAAGAATCGAGGGCTTTGTCAGGGGAGCTTATTTTGTTCTTCTTGCAAGTAACCTTTTTTAAACCTCAATTGTTTTTATGATGGTGACTGTGATGAATCATGTTATAGGGCGGGTTCATAATATGAATTCTGAAGCACCTTGCACCTAACAAATCTTTTCATCTTTGAAGTTTATCGCAATGGCAAAGTATCGCAATACAACTATCTCTAAGATACTAACGCGGTATACATTTGTATCGTGATACTGCTTAGTCCTGGATTCCTGCCGTTGCGGCGCTCTTGCCAACCGCAGCGGCAGAGCGGCGCGGTCCCAGAAGGTAAAAAATTTTTCGCAGCCGCAGAGCAGTGGTGCGGCAGCATCCTTGCTGGCCATTCATAGAGCCGTGGTGGATCACGTGACAGCACGTCCAGAGCAAAGGTCATGCGGAGAAAATACGCAGCCCATCTGGTTTCCCGTGCTGAGCCCTTCTTGGTGGGCTTATTTCCTGCTTCACGTGTGTGTCCAGCCTCGAAGAGGGTTAGCCTGTGCGTCTGCTTTCGATCAAGAGTCCTTGAAGTACATTTCCCCTTTTATCTTCCCCTCTCTGTCAAAACGTGTATGTTTTGGCATTACTTGGAAACAACTCAAATTCCGTTTGAGAAAACAAGCTTTCAAAAAAACCGAAAGCAAAGCCACATTCATATTTTAGTGCGTGTGTTTAAAATGCCTATAGGTTTTGTAGAATTAAATAAAAATTAGGAGCGACCAATAAAGCGTTGAGGTTCTTACTGCTAGACACAGAAACCCATTGAGCGCGTGTGCTTGCTGCAGGCAACATTGGGCATCGCAGCGCCAGAAAACGCTCATGTGAAATTAAATCTTGCGAACCGCTAACGTGAGCGAATCGGGCCGCGGAATTGCAACATGTAAAACAAACTCACAAATAATTTTTTTTTAGAAATACTTAGTAGGTATCTATTAGCAACTAAATGCTTCCACGCTGCATTCGTATCAATTTTTTTTTAAATTTCTTTTAGATTCTTTTTGTTGCTTTTCTGCGGTAGAAAAAGGGGGGAGCTCAATAAGCGATGGGCCACTTCTTCCAGAAGCTCGAGGCAGTAGGTGCACAGACGATACATCAATTCGTTGTCCCAGCGGGACAAATGAGGTGGGTTTCGTGAATTATGCACTAGAATTCGGAAAACGCGGGGCCTATAGGAATATGAACTTCCAGACAGCTTGGTTACTGCAACTTCCAGGCGTCGTTAGACGAGTCGTATTTACCTTTACTGGAAAGTGGAACTTTTTGTAAACCAGTTAATTTAATGACTAAAGCTTTAAACTGACATCCAATATCGCACTAAAGATAGTAACTATAAAAGTGTACTACGGCAGGTATGGCAAGACAACATACCTGGTAACACGTGCTAGCAGTAAGATCATCCTGTAGGCATCGTTCCAAAGACATCTTAGGCAAACAAGATCGCTCCTCCCTAAAAGTCATTTTATTCATTGTATTGCTTTTGACTAATTATAACAGTAAATTGTATTAAAATAATTTGGCCCTGCACCTGTAATTTAGCGGTTTTTTGTATTTTTGATTTGAGTTGGCAGCACTGAAACATAAAGTATCATAAACACAACGTTGAGACGTTGTGTGTGTCCGTCTTTTTTGCCTCCGTCTCGGGTTTCACTATGCCGAATAACAACCAGCTGCATGCCCGGTAACGTTGTCTTCAAACACGTGTTGTGATTTTTAGGGCTTGGTTCCGGAGTGCTTGGGAGCTCACTAACCGAGCACAGCTGGCCTGTTATCCGCATGCCATAGCAATGGACTACTTCCAAAACCGACGCGCCCCATCGCGGCGAAATACCGCACAATGCACTCTGGGAACTAGTTGGCCACTCAGTTTCGGTTTCGACTGAGCAGCTTCATCTCATGCTATCACGCCGGGACCGAACGCGCTGCTTGCGTTTTCGTTTATCTGACTTTTCACGAACGTACAATACACTCATTCTCGAGCGATACAAAACGAAGACCGGGGCACTTTCCTTGGTTCCCGAAACACCGGATATTTTGCGTGCGTATGCGAACGTAGTAAGTCGTGGCTTAGTCACCTTACCCCACGACTGCATGTTTGAGCTCAATTTCAATAATCCCGTCTAGTACCAGTGAACTAGAACTGAAATTTGTTCATATGGAGCCTTACACGTATATTTTTTGCCAAACGTCCGTTTCTTGTTACTTCATTGGGCGAAAAGCAAGCCGAATCCTCAAAGAGTATCAAAGTTGAGCCCAGCGTTTACGCATAAACTCTTAAGGAAACGCAATAAATTCGACCTCGCTACTGCACAAAATTATTATGATGTCTTCCTCGTCTCATCATATATCTCCCACTAAAATTTTATGCTGATAGAAGATTAACTTTTCGCAAACGCCGAGATCGGCTAGCTACGACGGAGGCCCTAACAAGCGTCCCCTATTCCTCGCTAAGCCTTTTTGCACGAGTTTTTACTGACGCCCAAGATCTGTGCCTGAACTGTGTGTCTGAAATTATCTCGGCATACTCGGGCAGAAAGAAAACAAACACATAACAAATATTATGGCCATTAGCAACCGTCAAATGCGCTTTGAATTCGTTCGAGCACCTGTGTGAAGAATGTCGCACCGTTCGCCGGAAGTGCGCCGGACGGGCATGAACCCCTATGCGCACCGCACAGGTGAACCCCTGTGCGGTGCGCATAGGGGTTCATGCCCGTCCGGCGCACTTCCGGCGAACGGTGTGACATTCTTCACCCAAGTGCTTGACTTTTGCTTTATTAAAACGGTCTGTATGTGCGAATTTGCCTATATGATTGCAGGATAACTCTATGCGCATACGCGATGTTGAATATTAGTGGAAAGCAAGCGGGTGGGGACTTCACTTCGTGCAGTGCTGCGGGTCAGTAAGAGATAAGAAGTGTGTTAAAATTGAGCTTTTCAGTGGCGCCTCCAAGGTTTACCTGCATACTCAGGCATATTAAGAAAAGCAGTAATTGCAAAACGTAATATTTCGTCTATGGACGCACAAAGCAAACAAACTTCCTGATCAACAACACTAATGTAAAGTAAGGTACGTTGTTGGGCTAGTTGGTTCATCTTAGTAAAACATATAAAATAGCGCAACAGAAACAAGGACAAGAAGTCGCGCCTGTCCTGTTTACTTCTTTTCCTTGTTTCTGTTGCGCTATTTTATATGTTTTACTAATGTAAAGGCGCGAGCACGATGTATGCGTACTAATTGGTTGCTACAGTTTGTTGATTCGTACACAAGCAAGATACCCGAGCTTCGCAGCGTCGAGATTCCCAGCACTGGCACGTCCACATACCTCGATTGGAATGCTAACAGGAAGGCTTAAGTACAAAAATACAACAAGCATGTGTTAAGACAAGCTATACGTCTCAGGCTTGTGCTAAAGCTTCGAGGTCTGGCAATTTAGGTTAGTTTAGAGACCACAAATGACCCTCTCAGGACCAGAAAACGATCTCTTGTTGACGTGTCGATCGAAACCGAAACCATGCCACCCTCCTCCCTGGCCAACTAGTTCCCAGAGTGCAACGCGCGCCGTGTTGCATGCAGGGCTTTATGGAAGTAGTCTATTCGGCACGGGTGGAGCTGTTGGTCGTTGGCAGACCGGTTGTGCATTAGCTTCAAAAGAGGGACTTCAGGGCAATTCAGTTGAATAACCCTCAAACGCACTTCAATGACGTTCATTACATGAGTGGGGATCAAGCACAAAAAAGGACTGTAGGAACCAAAGTCTTGGCACTACATATTTATGTACATTATTTACAAGGATAAACGGGTCGGTGATGTTCACTGCTTGCCGGAACGGTCGAGCGCGCGGCCTGTGAGCTCGTTGATCTCCCGTGTCCCGAGCTCCTTCCTTCTCCCTTTCTTCTTTTTCATCTGTGGGCGGTCAATGTATGCCAATGCCCACAAATACTCACCTTCCCCTCCCTTCGCTGCGCCCCAACAGAAGAAGATAGACATTTATTTGTGCTAGTCCCATATGTGAGTAGGTGCTAAACACCACGAAACTTGTCGAGGTCCTTTTCGTTTGCGCTGTATCACGCTCGTGGCGCGAGCGAGGGCAGGCGCAGACGTTTTGGCTCCTAAGTGTCTGGAGCCATATCGGTTGACTTGAGATGGCGCGCAGGGCTCGTGGCGGTTGAAGTTGTAGGGCAGTATATTAGTTCGCATCGAATGACTTCGGGGGAATGGACTTGAAGGGAGGCAGCAGGGGTCAGTGGTTGGGCGAGCGGTGAGGATATGAGGATGGGCAGCGTCGTTTGCATTAGGAAGAAATTCTAGGTGAGCTGGCTTCAGACGGTCAACAGAAACGGTTTCTTGCCGTCCATTGTAGTCGATGGTAAAAGTTTTAGCTGCCCTGGAAAGTACTTTGTGAGGCCCAGAGTACGGTGGTTGCAGGGACCTCTTGGTTCCGTCTCTTCGCAGAAATATGTGACTGCAGTTGTCGAGGTCGTTCGAGACGTAAACTGCAGTTCGATCTTGTGTGCGTGGGAGCGTGGGCCGGAGGTTTTTCATTATCGTTCGAAGCTGGTTTGTGTATGTCATGGGATCGGGAGCTGGTTCTTGTAAGGCGGATGCAAAAAATTCGCCTGGTAGGCGAAGAGTTGAACCATATACCAGCTCGGCTGGGCTGTAGCCAAGGTCCTTCTTCAAAGCTGCTCGTAATCCGAGAAGTACGATGGGCAAGCTTGTATGCCATCTGTTTGGTTCAGGTTGCGCCATCAGGGCCGCTTTAAGTGAACGATGGAAGCGTTCGACGAGGCCGTTTGCCATGGGGTGGTAAGCCGTTGTTCGAATGCGGCTTGTTCCTAAAAGTGAGAGTAGTTGGTGGAAAAGTGCAGACTCAAACTGACGTCCCCGGTCGGTTGTGATAGTGGATGGGACGCCGAATCGGGAAATCCAGCCCTGGATGAAGGTGCGAGCCACGGTGTCCGCTCGGATGTCTTGGATTGGAAGTGCCTCCGGCCAACGGGTAAACCTGTCGACGCAGGTAAGGAGGTAGCGGAACCCCTCACATGGTGGGAGGGGTCCCACAATGTCGATGTGGACGTGGTCGAAACGTTCTGTGGTAGTTGGGAATGACTGAAATGGCGCGTAAGTATGACGCTGGACCTTCGACTTCTGGCATTCGATGCAGGTTCTGGTCCAGCCGCGTACGTCTGTGTTGATTCCGGGCCAGAGAAATCGCTCAGTTATAATTTTTTGTGTAGCCCGAATGCCAGGGTGGGAAAGGCCGTGCATGGAGTCAAAGACTTGTCTGCGTAAGTCGGTGGGTATGAAGGGTCGTGGCGTGCCTGTTGACAGGTCGCAGACTATTTTCTTGGTAGACGTAGGTAAGATAATCTCATCGAATATGAGTCGACCAGGGAATTGACGCATCTGTTGAAGCTCCTTGTCCCGTTGTTGCGCTGAGCTAATGACATCAAAATCGACAGCGGGCGGAAAGCTCAGTCCGCCAGAAAACGAAGCACACCGGGACAACGCGTCGGCTACAGGATTATCGACGCCTTTCACGTGACGGATGTTGGTTGTAAACTCGGCGATGTAAGCCAAGTGCCTTGTTTCGCGAGGTGAATATGTGTCCCTGCCACCTTGCAAGGCGTATGTGAGAGGTTTGTGGTCCGTAAGTACATAGAACTGCGTGCCTTGTAGAAAATTTCGAAAATGCCTTATAGCAGTGTAGATCGCCAGCAGCTCGCGCCCGAAGGTGCTGTAGCGTTGTTCCGCTGATGTGAGCGTTCTCGAAAAGAAAGCAATAGGCTTCCAGATTCCCTCTATCAACTGCTGTAGAACGGCACCTACTGCAACTTCAGAGGCGTCGACCATAATGTTCGTTTTTGTGTCGTGTTGAGGATGTGAAAGAAGTGTAGCGTTTGCCAGTTCACCCTTAATTCGGCTGAAAGTCTGCTCTGCAGTCGAAGTCCATTCTAAGGGGGTTGACGGGGGCTTGCTCCCTTTTAGGAGTGTGGTCAGCGGTGACAGGACTGCGGCGCACTGGGGAACAAATCTTCTATAAAAGTTGACAAGCCCAAGGAATTCCCGGAGTTGGCGAATGGTTTTAGGTATTGGGAAATTGTTGATAGCTTCCACCTTTTGTGTGAGAGGTCGTATGCCATGTTGGTTAACTTCGTGGCCCAGAAATTCGAGTGTTGTTGCTGCCAGCTTGCATTTTCCTCGGTTAATATTGACTCCATATTCGGCGAGGCGCTGGAACAGCTGCCGCAGGTGTTGGACGTGTTGGGTCTCCTCCTGGCTGAAAACTAGTAGATCGTCGACGTATGCGAAGCAGAAAGGCAAGCCTCGAAGGACGGTGTCAATGAACCGCTGAAAGGTTTGGGCTGCATTTCTGAGTCCGAACGGCATCCGGAGAAACTCGAAAAGGCCGAAAGGTGTTGTAACGGCCGTCTTGGGAACGTCTGCCGGCTCCACAGGTATCTGATGGTAGGCCTTGACGAGATCTATTTTCGAAAAAATAGTGGAGCCGCGAAGAGAGAGCGAAAAGTCGTGAATATGTGGTATTGGATATCTGTCCGGAAGAGTGGCGTTGTTAAGGGCGCGATAGTCTCCGCAAGGGCGCCAGTCTCCAGGTTCTTTCTTAGGCACCATGTGGAGGGGTGAGGCCCATGGACTCGAGGATGGACGGATGATGCCCAATTCAAGCATATGCTCGAATTCGGCCCTGGCAATCTTGAGACGTTCTGGAGCCAGCCTTCGTGGTCGAGAATAGGTGGGAGCACCCGTGGTAACAATATGATGCGTCACATCGTGTGGTACCGGTTTCGAAAAATTATTAGGACACGTCAGACTCTTGTATTCATTAAGAAGTCTATCGTAAGGTGTCGGAGAGTGATGAGGAATGGACGGGGGAGGAAGAGGCGACGTCATTCTTACTCCCTGTACAGTCAAACGAGTGGTGTCGTCTACCAGGCGAAGACGAAGCATGTCTACAAGGAGGTGGTAATGACGGAGGAAATCAG
Organism: Ixodes scapularis; assembly: GCF_016920785.2. Taxonomy (NCBI): domain Eukaryota; kingdom Metazoa; phylum Arthropoda; class Arachnida; order Ixodida; family Ixodidae; genus Ixodes; species Ixodes scapularis. The sequence continues at coordinate 1,973,218 of NW_024609855.1, read as the reverse complement.
CTCCGAGTATGGGGTAGGAAACCGCAGCGATGAGGAATACCCAGCGAAACGTTCTGCGGAGCCCTATGTCGAGGGTGAGGGAACGTTCTCCATAAGTTGCAATTGGTGTCTTGTTGGCAGCCTGCAATGTACACGGCTGTCTCTTACTCGGATGGATGCTTGGCGGTACGGGAAGGATGCTCACCTCGGCGCCCGTATCAACGAGAAAGCGTAGCTTGGAGTTTTGGTCGGTTACGAAAAAGAGGCGGGTGGGATGGCGAGCGCTCCGACTGGCCGCCTCTAGCGGGGCGCTGGGCAGTTTTCCGACGCCCTGCATGGCGCGCGACATCTTTGGGCCTTGCTGCCAAATTTCCAGTGGTACCAGCAGATTCCTGGCGGAGGGGAACCAGCTCGTGATGGTGGATTTGAAGATCGTCGTCTTGAGGGGGATCTTGACTCATGTCGTGATCTGGACTCAGCCCCTGTTACGAGTGCGTTCACTTGCAACGCCAGGCGGTTGATCTGCTGCCGCATGTCCTCCATAGCAGTAGATTGTGGAACGTCATGTGTTGAAGCGTCGGTTGCTGATTTGTGGGAACTTGAAGCAACCATAGAGATGTTAGGGGAGGCCACTTCGGCGACTCTGTCCGCCAGCTGAGCTAAGGCGTCGATGGAAATATTCGCTGTTGGTGCCAGCACCATTCTGACGTTCGCCGGCAAACGTTGGAGGAACAATTCCTTCAGAAGCGAGGGATCAAAAGTGGTCGGAGAGTCTCCGAGTAGTTGCTGGAGGCGGCGAAGCATTTGGGACGGTGTCCTGTCACCAAGTTCTTCGGACGTCAGCAACTGTTGGAGCCGTCGTTGCTCAGAAATGGATGTTCGCCTCACCAGCTCAGCTTTTAGGGTATCATAAGGGTTCTGGGGTGGTGGAGCGAGGATGAGGTCCCGCACCTCTGTCGCAATTTCCGGTGACAAAACTGCGATGATGTGGTGGAATTTCGTAAGTTGTCCGGTGATTTTTGCTGTGGCGAATTGCGCTTCCACTTGGGCGAACCACAAGAGAGGATCAGATGTCCAGAACCGAGGAAGGCGAAGACGAACCGCCGCGATATTTCCGTCCTCTTGATTGGTGGTCATGGTGAGGCTGGTTTGGATGAAGACGGTCAGGGATGGTGGAGTAACCGGGTCACCAAATATGTAGGAACCAAAGTCTTGGCACTACATATTTATGTACATTATTTACAAGGATAAACGGGTCGGTGATGTTCACTGCTTGCCGGAACGGTCGAGCGCGCGGCTTGAGAGCCCGTTGATCTCTCGTGTCCCGAGCTCCTTCCTTCTCCCTTTCTTCTTTTTCATCTGTGGGCGGTCAATGTATGCCAATGCCCACATGACATAAGGAGAGGAAACAAGGACACTTGATTTTCGGTGTTTGTTCAGTACGCCCCACCCCGACCCCGACAACATTTCAGGGTTTGTCTGGGTGTACTCGTCGATGTTCCGCATAAAAAAATCTGAAAAACCAACTTGGCCGCTCTCAGAAACATTTTTTCTCTCACGATGCTGTCAATAAGTGCAACTTGCCGTCAGATGTGGTCCAGCTGTGGTCTGCGAAGGAGTTGATGTCCCACTAAAGAAGAAAAAAGCTCAAGCTCGCGCTGCACATCAAAGGCACCCATGTGTCACAGGGTCTTTCAGAAACATTTAGGTGTGCTATGCAGTTGGCTTGGTGAGTGATTAAACAGCGTGTGCCATTGAAGAGCTAGTAATGTAACTCGTCATCAGTACCCAATCGCTATCCACGGCATTGTTTTTTTAGGTCCTTGAACAATTAACTCGACATGATGTACAGCAAACACCACGACATGGCGTTCAGCTTGAAAACTCCTGGGGAACCAGACGAGGCTGATGCGCTTCTAGAATCCTTTATGAACATGTTCCAGAGGGTGATATCGAGGATAGTGTGTGGAAATCAGTGTAGAAAGGCGTGCTGCTCAGCAAAGCATTATCTTTGCTCTACAGAACATCCTTCGTCATGGAGAGGGATGTGTTTGTACCACGGTGGAATAGACACATTTAGGTAATGCCACTGGCTGCTTTTCCCGCGGGGAAGGAGTGAACAGATCGTGTTCGGAGCTAGCATCGAGCTAGAAGTTGTTAGTTCCGTGCCGCCGCGGAGGGCGCTGCGGTATGAGGTCTCTCCTCCCCGGCCACGTTGTTGGCGGCGAAGCGTACTCGCCTTTTTCGCGGTATGGTAGTGGGATGATGGTGTCCGGCCAGTGGCTAACCTTGTGCTTTGCTTTGTTGCTGTGTCGATCACAGATGCCGTCATCGTACACGAAGGCAAGCCTTAGCCCGAACAAGAAGAAGGAAGAGAGCACAGATTTACAAACTCTGGCAACTTGGTGCGGCGTGGCGGTGATGAGGTACAATAATAATAATAATAATACTTTTTTTGCTGAAAAGAAATATTTTACACAAGATAGCGTACTGGCCCACGAAAACGGAAATGCTTGTGTGTGGGTCTAGGCAGCCAACAAAACACTGCATACATCATTACACATAAGGAAGAACTGTGCACTATGCAAACGATTACAACTTTTTATCTACAGGTAACACCAGCGAGCGTTTGACACCACTCTTTGACTTTTAGTTTCACCGCGCGAAGGGATGTTAAATTACTTAAAGTTTCAGGCAACGCGTTAAATAATGCAGGGATGTAATATTTCCTTTTTTACAATAATTTGTTAGAACTTTCGGCAACATAAATCTCTCTGTACGCCTTAGATTTCTTTTCTTAACCTCGTATTTGAAATCATTTTTATAATAATTACTTGTTATTGCTACATATTTATCAAATTGATCGAATGAGAGTATGCCTAGTGCCTTCATTTTTTCTTCCAATTCTAAGCCATCATGGACTGAACCATATGAAACGTTATTCGCAATATGCTTTATGACCCTATCAATTCCCTTTCTTTTGTACCCTGAACAATTCCCGTATATCTTTATTCCATACCGTAAGATTGACTCCCCTAGAGCTCTGAAAATAGACTGCCGTAATTTTACACAGCATGCACTTTTTAGTTTGTATATATACGCGGATACTAAACGGAGCCTTCTAGTAATACGTTCTAACTGCTGTTTCCGAAGTACGTGCTCATCAAAAAGTATACCTAAATATTTGACTGAAGACTGATATGGTAATGGCTTACATCTGCAGATTGACTGATCTTGCTCATGAAGGTGGAGATATATGTTTGTCTTAAGTTCAATGCGCTTATGAGGGTTACAGGAACATACTAGCTTAGTTTTTTTTGGTATTTAGAGAAATTTCGTTACTTGAGAATATGTTTATCTCACTCTGAAAAAGAGGAACCGCTTGCTCGTAGTCATAATGTAGTAATAATAAAACGGTATCGTCGGCATACTGAAACATTCTAGACTGCAACGGTATGGTAACCATAGGTCGTTTACAATAATATTATAAAGCAAGGGGCCTAAGGTGCTGCCCAGCGGCACCCCACATTCGATTCCTACTTTTTCACTTGTGTTGTGACTAATTTTGACCATTTGAAATCGGTCTGTAAAGTAGTTTGTAAAAAATCTGTTAAAATGACCTCTAAATCCGTGCTCTTCGAATTTGTGTAATATAATTTTGTGGTCGAGTGTGTCGAATGCTTTAGATAAATTCACAAACAAGGCAAGCGCTATCTTATTATTTTCAAGTGTCTCATGTACACAGTTGTAGAAATCTTCTAGAAGTGAAATCGTACTTCTTTGTTTTCGAAAGCCATACTGCGCGTCAATTAATAACGAACATTTGTCGCAAAATCCATTCATGCATTTTTGAACCCATTTCTCTAGGATGTGAGCAATCACATGGGTCTATAATTTCCAACTTCTTTCTTATTACCATTTTTATAAAGCGGCCTTACTATTGATACTTTTCGCCCTTCTGGAATTTCACCCGTTGTCAAACAGCCGTTGATGATTTTAAGTAGCATTAGTTTTAACTTTGGATAGTTATACTTTAAATCTCGTACACGAATTTCATCTATCCCCGGTACCTTTGTAATTGACATTGAGTTGATAATATCGAACAATTCTTGTTCGTGTGGCTCTGCTAAGTGTGCCGAATTTAAGCAGCCGATCTGATCAGCTTAATTTTTTCCCACATGCGGCAATATATTCTGCTTTAAGGCTTTTACGGTACTAACAAAACTGCTATTGAAGGACTGGACGACTTCCGTGTAGTTTTCTATACTGGGAAAATATTTCTTATTGTATCGTCAATGTTATTTTTTTCTTTTTCTGCCAATTAACTCATTTACGAGATCCCATGTTTTCCTTTCTCCTGAAGCAAATTCGTTTAAGTAATGCTTCTTCTTCGACAATCGAATTCTAGCTGTTACTTTATTTCTGAGTGCACGAAATTCATTTTTAAGATTTTTATCATTGGGATTTTGCTTGCATCTTTGCCATAATTTCTCTTTTTGATGACAGAGTTCTAAAATATCCTCATTAATCCACATATTTCCTGGTTTTCTTCTTTATCTTTTTAAACGTGGAAGAGGTTTTATAAATCTCTTTAAATCTATTTACGAGCAAATTGTAAGTGGTGATATGATCATACATTCCCAATGAATTCTAATCATACGCGCTAATCAGACGGTCTATCTTTTTATCATCTAAGACTGTTTTAAGCACTGTACGGCTGGACGTGTAATTGGCTGGGTTTTCCACTAATACTGCAAGAGCTATACAATAATGATCCGCGACTTTTTTTTTAATCACTGCAGGAACCAATGTCACATTTCCAAGTCAAGTTGTTATATGATCAATACATGACTTAGTTATCTTACAACCGTAATATTCTTCGCTCTTGTAATCTAGTATTACGTTCTCTAGAGGAAAGGAAGAAAGAACATCTAAATAATTAGAAACTCCGTATTTTGTTTCGTCCGAAATATCAATATTGAAATAACCAGCTAGTAGAATATGATGGTTGTTATCGAATTAGCGAAATAGGACAGAAAATTCCTCACAGAACATGTTTATGTTTAAATGAGGCGGTCGATAAACCGCGCACACAATATATGAAGACGAAGATTTGTGAATCGAGACTGCGCAAACTTTTGCGTGGACCATGGATACGTTTATCCTATCTGAAAACCAATTATTTTTTACAAACATCAATAAACCACCTCCCCTTTTTTCTTCACGACACAGACAATATGAGTTGAAACCAGCTAACGTCAATTACGAACACGCTTTTTCGTCCACACTAATTTCGCTCAATATTAATACATCCAGCGATGCCAGTCTTCCAGATAATAAAACTAAAAGTCCGTCCCAATGCCTGCGCAAGCTTCGCACATTTACATGCAGAAGTCTAAGCTCTACATTACTGCAGCTACTCTCCGTCTGCACTCGCGCCCTATAAAGGTCCCATTCGCGTATGGAGTCGAAAGTGTTCTCCATTGCTACGTTAGTTTAGTTAAATCTCTTCCACTTTCGATACGGATGGCACCAGCGCCTTCTTTCTGCCGTACGAAAATCTTGCCATTTCTCATCCACACAAACTTGTACGCCTTTGCTCTTGCACATTCCCTAGTTTGCCAAAGTAGACCTTTCAGTGTTTTGGTTAAATTATCGTTAATGTAAATATTTTCATTTCTTAGTGTCACTCGCTTCGTCATCCACAGGTCCCTCGTTTTTCTTTCCGCAAACCCGATAAGAACCGGTGGTATTTTCCTTTCCCTCGACCTAAGTCGGTGGGCAGCCTCAATGTCCTCTGTGCCTGGTTGCGGAAGGTCGAGTTTGGCAACTAGGTATTTGAGAACGCCTAATACATTCTCGTTGGGTTGCTGTACGATTCCATGGATCTCTACGTTTTTCCGCCTGGAGTACTGTTCTGCGTTATCTACTGCTGTTTTCAGGTCTCGAATTTGAACATCCTGCTCCGCCACCCTTGCTTCTAGTTCGCCCGTCCTCTTTGTTAGTTCTGTTATTGTAGCGCTTTGTGTGTCTAATCTTCGCAGAACTTCATCATACTTTGCTGACAGGTGGTTCATGGCGGTGCCTATTGCGTCGACTGTTTTCCCGTGGTGATCTAACTTCGCAAATATAGTACCGCCTTTACCAGTCTGAGTCTCCAACGCTTTTTCAATAGATTCTATTCTGCCCAAGACGTCCATGAGTCGCTTGCTAATGTCGTCATTTTGAGCTACTATCTTGTCCAGATTCCTCTCGCGAGTGCTCAGTGACGCAGGCTGTGTCGGCGACCCCCCATCTGGCGTCTGTTGGTCGTCAACCATGGTGGACTGACGGGCTGCATGGAGTGTGCATGTATTGCACTTCCATGCGGTACGCCTCTCTGGCGACAGAGCCATCAGAGCCTTTCTGGTCACACCTGAGCACTTTCCAGTATGATAGGCGTGCTGACACTCTGAACATGCCAAAACAATACCATCCAGCGGCAAAGACTTAAGACACGCGATGCATTCACTATGCATGGCCGTGGCGGACAAAATAGCGGATAAAGGGGCAGACCAGCGAAATGCAATTTGTACACTCCCGCGGAATGCAGAAGGATGAATGCAAGCTTACCTAAAACCCAAAAAGGCACAGCTTAGTACTGGCTCAGAAGCACTTCGCTGGTCTGCGACGTGTCCCCTTGCGATCGGTGCTTAAGTAGGCGGCGAATCCAGAGATGCTCGATGCCCCCGTCTGCAGATAACAACGGCGCCTGCACCGCAGTCCGCCGAAACTTGCACGGCCCTGCACTGCCGATGACGGGGCAGTGACGCGATGATGTTGCGTAGCTTCCTGGATCCTCGCAACTTGCGCTGAGACGACGGCTAGCGGCGGTAGGCCGGTCAGCTGCGTTGCTTGCTGCCGCGTTTCGCCACCTAAAACCCAAAAAGGCACATCTTAGTACTTGCTCACAAGCATTTCGCTGGTCTGCGACGTGTCCCCTTGCGATCGGTGCTTAAGTAGGCGGCGAATCCAGCGATGATCGATGCCCCCGTCTGCAGATAACAACGGCGCCTGCACCGCAGTCCGCCGAAACTTGCACGGCCCTGCACTGCCGATGACGGGGCAGTGACGCGATGATGTTGCGTAGCTTCCTGGATCCTCGCGACTTGCGCTGAGACGACGGCTGGCGGCGGTAGGCCGGTCAGCTGCGATGCATGCTGCCGTGTTTCGCCGCCTAAAACCCAAAAAGGCACAGCTTAGTACTTGCTCAGAAGCATTTCGCTGGTCTGCGACGTGTCCCCTTGCGATCGGTGCTTAAGTAGGCGGCGAATCCAGAGATGCTCGATGCCCCCGTCTGCAGATAACAACGGCTCCTGCACCGCAGTCCGCCGAAACTTGCACGGCCCTGCACTGCCGATGACGGGGCAGTGACGCGATGATGTTGCGTAGCTTCCTGGATCCTCGCGACTTGCGCTGAGACGACGGCTGGCGGCGGTAGGCCGGTCAGCTGCGATGCATGCTGCCGTGTTTCGCCGCCTAAAACCCAAAAAGGCACAGCTTAGTACTTGCTCAGAAGCATTTCGCTGGTCTGCGACGTGTCCCCTTGCGATCGGTGCTTAAGTAGGCGGCGAATCCAGAGATGCTCGATGCCCCCGTCTGCAGATAACAACGGCGCCTGCACCGCAGTCCGCCGAAACTTGCACGGCCCTGCACTGCCGATGACGGGGCAGTGACGCGATGATGTTGCGTAGCTTCCTGGATCCTCGCGACTTGCGCTGAGACGACGGCTGGCGGCGGTAGGCCGGTCAGCTGCGATGCATGCTGCCGTGTTTCGCCGCCTAAAACCCAAAAAGGCACAGCTTAGTACTTGCTCAGAAGCACTTCGCTGGTCTGCGACGTGTCCCCTTGCGATCGGTGCTTAAGTAGGCGGCGAATCCAGAGATGCTCGATGCCCCCGTCTGCAGATAACAACGGCGCCTGCACCGCAGTCCGCCGAAACTTGCACGGCCCTGCACTGCCAATGACGGGGCAGTGACGCGATGATGTTGCGTAGCTTCCTGGATCCTCGCGACTTGCGCTGAGACGACGGCTGGCGGCGGTAGGCCGGTCAGCTGCGATGCATGCTGCCGTGTTTCGCCGCCTAAAACCCAAAAAGGCACAGCTTAGTACTTGCTCAGAAGCACTTCGCTGGTCTGCGACGTGTCCCCTTGCGATCGGTGCTTAAGTAGGCGGCGAATCCAGAGATGCTCGATGCCCCCGTCTGCAGATAACAACGGCGCCTGCACCGCAGTCCGCCGAAACTTGCACGGCCCTGCACTGCCAATGACGGGGCAGTGACGCGATGATGTTGCGTAGCTTCCTGGATCCTCGCGACTTGCGCTGAGACGACGGCTGGCGGCGGTAGGCCGGTCAGCTGCGATGCATGCTGCCGTGTTTCGCCGCCTAAAACCCAGAAAGGCACAGCTTAGTACTTGCTCAGAAGCACTTCGCTGGTCTGCGACGTGTCCCCTTGCGATCGGTGCTTAAGTAGGCGGCGAATCCAGAGATGCTCGATGCCCCCGTCTGCAGATAACAGCGGCGCCTGCACCGGAGTCCGCCGAAACTTGCACGGCCCTGCACTGCCGATGACGGGGCAGTGACGCGATGATGTTGCGTAGCTTCCTGGATCCTCGCGACTTGCGCTGAGACGACGGCTGGCGGCGGTAGGCCGGTCAGCTGCGATGCATGCTGCCGTGTTTCGCCGCCTAAAACCCAAAAAGGCACAGCTTAGTACTTGCTCAGAAGCATTTCGCTGGTCTGCGACGTGTCCCCTTGCGATCGGTGCTTAAGTAGGCGGCGAATCCAGAGATGCTCGATGCCCCCGTCTGCAGGTAACAACGGCGCCTGCACCGCAGGCCGCCGAAACTTGCACGGCCCTGCACTGCCAATGACGGGGCAGTGACGCGATGATGTTGCGTAGCTTCCTGGATCCTCGCGACTTGCGCTGAGACGACGGCTGGCGGCGGTAGGCCGGTCAGCTGCGATGCTTGCTGCCGTGTTTCGCCACCTAAAACCCAAAAAGGCACAGCTTAGTACTTGCTCAGAAGCATTTCGCTGGTCTGCGACGTGTCCCCTTGCGATCGGTGCTTAAGTAGGCGGCGAATCCAGAGATGCTCGATGCCCCCGTCTGCAGATAACAACGGCGCCTGCACCGCAGTCCACCGAAACTTGCACGGCCCTGCACTGCCAATGACGGGGCAATGACGCGATGATGTTGCGTAGCTTCCTGGATCCTCGCAACTTGCGCTCAGACGACGGCTGGCGGCGGTAGGCCGGTCAGCTGCGATGCTTGCTGCCGTGTTTCGCCGCCTAAGACCCAAAAAGGCACAGCTTAGTACTTGCTCAGAATCATTTCGCTGGTCTGCGACGTGTCCCCTTGCGATCGGTGCTTAAGTAGGCGGCGAATCCAGAGATGCTCGATGCCCCCGTCTGCAGATAACAACGGCGCCTGCAGCGCAGTCCGCCGAAACTTGCACGGCCCTGCACTGCCAATGACGGGGCACTGACGCGATGATGTTGCGTAGCTTCCTGGATCCTCGCGACTTGCGCTGAGACGACGGCTAGCGGCGGTAGGCCGGTCAGCTGCGATGCTTGCTGCCGTGTTTCGCCGCCTAAAACCCAAAAAGGCACTGCTTAGTACTTGCTCAGAAGCATTTCGCTGGTCTGCGACGTGTCCCCTTGCGATCGGTGCTTAAGTAGGCGGCGAATCCAGAGATGCTCGATGCCCCCGTCTGCAGATAACAACGGCGCCCTCACCGCAGTCCGCCGAAACTTGCACGGCCCTGCACTGCCAATGACGGGGCAGTGACGCGATGATGTTGCGTAGCTTCCTGGATCCTCGCGACTTGCGCTGAGACGACGGCTAGCGGCGGTAGGCCGGTCAGCTGCGATGCTTGCTGCCGTGTTTCGCCGCCTAAAACCCAAAAAGGCACATCTTAGTACTTGCTCAGAAGCATTTCGCTGGTCTGCGACATGTCCCCTTGCGATCGGTGCTTAAGTAGGCGGCGAATCCAGAGATGCTCGATGCCCCCGTCTGCAGATAACAACGGCGCCCTCACCGCAGTCCGCCGAAACTTGCACGGCCCTGCACTACCAATGACGGGGCACTGACGCGATGATGTTGCGTAGCTTCCTGGATCCTCGCGACTTGCGCTGAGACGACGGCTAGCGGCGGTAGGCCGGTCAGCTGCGATGCTTGCTGCCGTGTTTCGCCGCCTAAAACCCAAAAAGGCACTGCTTAGTACTTGCTCAGAAGCATTTCGCTGGTCTGCGACGTGTCCCCTTGCGATCGGTGCTTAAGTAGGCGGCGAATCCAGAGATGCTCGATGCCCCCGTCTGCAGATAACAACGGCGCCTGCACCGCAGTCCGCCGAAACTTGCACGGCCCTGCACTGCCAATGACGGGGCAGTGACGCGATGATGTTGCGTAGCTTCCTGGATCCTCGCGACTTGCGCTGAGACGACGGCTAGCGGCGGTAGGCCGGTCAGCTGCGATGCTTGCTGCCGTGTTTCGCCGCCTAAAACCCAAAAAGGCACATCTTAGTACTTGCTCAGAAGCATTTCGCTGGTCTGCGACATGTCCCCTTGCGATCGGTGCTTAAGTAGGCGGCGAATCCAGAGATGCTCGATGCCCCCGTCTGCAGATAACAACGGCGCCTGCACCGCAGTCCGCCGAAACTTGCACGGCCCTGCACTACCAATGACGGGGCAGTGACGCGATGATGTTGCGTAGCTTCCTGGATCCTCGCGACTTGCGCTGAAACGACGGCTAGCGGCGGTAGGCCGGTCAGCTGCGATGCTTGCTGCCGTGTTTCGCCGCCTAAAACCCAAAAAGGCACATCTTAGTACTTGCTCAGAAGCATTTCGCTGGTCTGCGACATGTCCCCTTGCGATCGGTGCTTAAGTAGGCGGCGAATCCAGTGATACTCGATGCCCCCGTCTGCAGATAACAACGGCGCCTGCACCGCAGTCCGCCGAAACTTGCACGGCCCTGCACTGCCAATGACGGGGCAGTGACGCGATGATGTTGCGTAGCTTCCTGGATCCTCGCGACTTGCGCTGAGACGACGGCTAGCGGCGGTAGGCCGGTCAGCTGCGATGCTTGCTGCCGTGTTTCGCCGCCTAAAACCCAAAAAGGCACATCTTAGTACTTGCTCAGAAGCATTTCGCTGGTCTGCGACATGTCCCCTTGCGATCGGTGCTTAAGGAGGCGGCGAATCCAGAGATGCTCGATGCCCCCGTCTGCAGATAACATCGGCGCCCTCACCGCAGTCCACCGAAACTTGCACGGCCCTGCACTGCCGATGACGGGGCAGTGACGCGATGATGTTGCGTAGCTTCCTGGATCCTCGCGACTTGCGCTCAGACGAAGGCTGGCGGCGGTAGGCCGGTCAGCTGCGATGCTTGCTGCCGTGTTTCGCCGCCTAAAACCCCAAAAGGCACATCTTAGTACTTGCTCAGAAGCATTTCGCTGGTCTGCGACATGTCTCCTTGCGATCGGTGCTTAAGTAGGCGGCGAATCCAGAGATGCTCGATGCCCCCGTCTGCAGATAACAACGGCGCCCTCACCGCAGTCCGCCGAAACTTGCACGGCCCTGCACTGCCGATGACGGGGCAGTGACGCGATGATGTTGCGTAGCTTCCTGGATCCTCGCGACTTGCGCTGAGACGGCGGCTGGCGGCGGTAGGCCGGTCAGCTGCGATGCTTGCTGCCGTGTTTTGCCGTCTAAAACCCCAAAAGGCACAGCTTAGTACTTGCTCAGAAGCATTTCGCTGGTCTGCCTGCGGTGAGCGAGGGAATGCGGGACCACCGCTGCGAGAAACAACCGGAACGGTCGGTTAGGGAGGGACCCTATACTTGGGCGTCATCTCTCCCCATATGAGTGAAGCGCTCGGTGCGCCGAAAATATTGTGACCTCCGCGTCGGACAAAGAGTCATCGCCTAAATGGGTTTCTTTCACCGTAGTTTGTACTTACTGCCGCGTCACTCAGAAGGTCTTCTAATATATTTTCCCTGCTGTCAGGGTAAACTTTCCATTCCAAGGCCATAACAGTGCAGGATTGCTCTTAGCATTATCAGCGTGTCAAAATACTTGAAAGCAGCAACACACAGCAGTTACTCCATCGAGGATCGAGCATTCTTTTTGGCGAATCGCCGTTATTCCGTTCCTAAAGAGGTGCAGGAAGAAGGTGGCAGGCACTTGGAAAGCTGACCCAGATGAAAGGTCTTGTGATGCCGATCAGAATAGGGAGAGCATTTATTTTACATGTCAAGCTGCCTCGCAGCATTAATCATAAAAATCAACGTCGTGTTCGGCTTGCAGAAACGCCAATGTAGACCCAGAAAACAATGACAAAGTGGTAATTTTCGCTCAATCCTGGAGTTTTAAGGAGGGTGTCTTGACTGTTCCCATCAAGAATCTTGTTTTTCTTTACCACGTCTCCGAGAATGTCTTCCGCCGGAAGAAGGAGGCTATTCACAAACAGACGGATTGCAACAACAACCTCCACGCAAAATCATTAAAGCAGCTGCAGCTGTTTTCTTCCCGCACCCTGATTCAATCCACAGCAGTTTGATTAGAATGTTTGTCGTGATGCGCATCCCAATTTTCTTAAGAAGGTGAGCAGGTGCCAGCATCAAAAACGAAAGAATGCCTAGTAAACAAAGAATTTTGCGAATGCGTCGACTGCCAGGAAGTAGATTAGTTTGTGTTTTTGCCTTTCCGGTACGATATAAATGTGAATGTTTTTATGCGGTAGCATTATGATATTCGTCATAGAAGTCTGTCTATAATCTAGGTATCTGTATTGTGGCCTCTAACGCAATAGGCAGAGGGAAGGCGGAGTTCCTGGTGCCCCGCTAAATTTAGCGGAAAAACAATGTCACGTGACCTTTGCACCGATGCATGTTTCCCGCTAAATTTAGCGGAAAAATTGACATCTGGTCATCGATGCACCAATTCAGTTTCTCTGCTAAATTTGGAGGGAGAATTGTCGGTGCAACATATGCACCGATTCAGTCTCCCCGGGAATTTGCGGAGAAAATTGATGTCATTTATTCTATGCACCAATTCAAGTTCCCCGCTGAATATAGCTGAAAAATTGAGGTCACGTGACCCCTGCATTAGTTAGGTTTCCCGCTACGTTTCGCGGAAAATTGACGTCACGTGACCTGATATCCATGGACCTACGGAAAAATTAATTTTCCCCGCTAAATTTAGTGGAAAATTTACGTCATATGACCTATGCACCCAATCAGGTTCCCCGCTAAATTTAGCAGAAAATTGACGTCACGTGAGCGATGCTCTAGTTTAGTTTCCCCGGTAAATTTAGCTGATAAATAAAATGAATAAAATAAACTGTTTACTCAAAATCTCCTTCGTCGTATTCACTGTGAGCTGCTTCGTGAGTTTCATAACGCATGCTATCGCCATTCCTAGACAACCAACACTAGTTGTTTCTGCGGCATTTTTTAATGAAAGAGAGTATGGGCAGATAGGTAGAACAAATTAATAAGCCTAATCAACGTTTTTCTAGAAGATAAATATAATTACTTGTTTCATTTCCTTCTAGATTTTTTATTATAAGTTTTATTATTATTCTTGTGAGCTACAATTTTACCTTTGAGGAGGCTGAAATGTTGGCCTGAATATGCCAAGTTGCCTTATCTTTCTACTATTCTAAATGTTCAGAGGGTTTTCATTCGGCAATATTTTTGCAATATTTATTTTATTTTGACTTGTGCTCTTTCTAATTTTGTGCAAGTTCATGTTTTCACTTTAAAGAATATGTGTTCTACATGTTTACTGGCCTGTACAATAAAGCAAAGAAACAGAGATGTCAGAGTTCAGAAGTTCCGTTGTATATGCATGTGACGTGCACAATAAGAATGCTCATTATCAAAGTTGGGGTGGCTCTTTGTCGTAACTTATTTTTATATTTTTTAGTAATAAGTTATATATGGTTGAAGAACGTTTGTATTTTGCCACTGTACACCTTCCAATGTTGTTGACGGGGCTACCCGTTATTTCAACATAGACATGATTGCGAGTATTGGCATGTTGGTAGTTCTGCTTTCCGTTAATTGACACGTAGGTTTAGCTGGCGCTTTCTGGATCCGTTATAAGCTTTCCACATCAGGCAGTGAATGAAACATACATCTTTCAAAATCCATGGCCCTACAACTTTGCATAAACTATTTAACCCCGCAAACGTTCGAATGACCGTGAGAGATTTTTCTTTTTTTTTTTTAATCGAGACGGCACTGGTGGTACTCTTAAAAGACGCGCATTGAAAGCCCCGCTAACCGCGAGCACTAAAGTAAAGAAATTTCCGCAAAAACTAAATTTTTAAAAATACGCAGATTCATGGCGTCAATCAGATACCAGAAAGGTTTTCAAACACTCTACTGCAACCCAGTGCGGGGTTAGATGCGTTCACAAATTTTGTGTTGGTCAACATATGGAGCAATTTGTCAACTTAAAATTTTAGTTGTCGGTCACCTCTTTTTGTAACAAACCATTACTAACACGGCAATTTTTTATGACAGGACAAGAGATGCACAAAAGTCACGGCAAGTTATGCGTACAACAAACTCAAACCACGCCCGAGATCGCGAATACCCGCAGACAAAAATAAAAATTCAAACTACGCCCACCACTCGCGTACACGATCAGGCAAGAAGAGCCTTGGATACCGGGGATACAGCATTTATATAACAACAAAATGGTGAGTTGGGCCAGTTGGTTCATAATGGGAAAAGACAAGGGCCGAAAGACAAGGACAAGGTAAGAAGACGACGACACAAGGCGCACTCGCAACTAAAGATTTATTTATGGAAAAACATAATCTTATATACATTTTTAAAAAACACCCACGTCACTTTCCACGTGCCCACTCTTTTTCCAAGAATAGACGCTCTTTTTCTGTCCGAGTCACTGAAGCCTCGCTTATGCACTTATCTGCACCCTCTTATTGCATACGCCTCATGAATTTCCCTTGTAATCTTTTTGCTGTATCGCCCCAGGATTGCCACGTCATTAAAAACTGGTGTGCACTCACATCGGTTGCAATGCACAGCCAGGTGCCCCGAAGGTGACTGTTTTAAGGAGGCAGTATGCTCTCTTGCGCGATCATTTACACAACGCCCAGTTTAGCCTCCTACCGCAAGAAAGCGGAATGTCATTATATATAATTTAATATATAATTTACGACACAGTGCGCAGTTTACCTTCTAAAATGATAAATGTAAAAAAAAAAGATTATTTTGACCGAATTTCACGAGCTTTAACCAAATCGTGTTCTCTCATAAAATAACCTAATGTGGCGGACGTTTCTTGTAAAAAAAGTTCGCTAGATCAAGGTGCATATAGCTCTGGCTAGAGGGAGCGCTGAAAGCAACGCGTCACAAGTGACGACGTTACTGGTGGCCTGATAGTTTTTGAGTAACACACGAACATCCTCCGTATAATCTGAGATAACTAACGAATAAAGTATTTTGCTACTGAATTTCACCATTGTGTATGACGTTACGTTCCTTGCTACGTGTTGTTTCATTAAAATTACTCACGCTAAGGTTACTGTACATGGCAATCAGGACCTCGTTGGTTTATACAAGCTTCATAAGCCAAGGATAAAATTAATTATACGAGATCTGTTTATGACAGTTTCAGGGATGGGCAAAATACATGCAAATATGTATCGAAATACAAATACAAAATACTTCGTCAAAAATGCGTTTAATTACAAATCAAATTGCATTTCCAAAAAAAACACATTTAAGTACAAGATACAAATACAACCCAATGCATTTGGTCTTCTCCAAATACTTTTCCAAATACATCCCTCAAAATTTGCGACAGCGACTTCAGGGCACCTGCAGCGGGTTTCTGGGTATCTCATTTTAATTTTGAATCGCACACTCGGGAGTTAGTGTGCGAGGCTCTAGTAACGTAACCGAAATATAATAACAAAAAAATGTAATCAGCTTGTACGTAATAGGTGAAAAAAGTACAGAGCTTCAAGCAGCTTTTTTTGTCGATTACATTTTGGCATAGACCAACGAAGGGCCGAGACGACCTTGACGCGCAGCACTTTTTTACTGTTGCAACTCGCGCCAGTTACGAACATCTGCACGACCCGCGCATTTAGAATGTTCCAGGCAAAAATATGGATGGAAATCAGGCTGGAAAGCATCACAAGCTGTCACAGGCACTTATTTAGCCCGTCTGCCTGTGAACGTCGATTTCGTCAATATTCTTGCCCTGGACTGGCACCCTAATCACAGTCACTAAACGCTTGCGCTTGATCGAGAGACATTGCATTCGGTGTAGAACGTAGTTTTCTTCCTGCTCTTGACAGTGCCTTTAAAATAAAGCCGCAGGAGAAAAAGAAAAAAAGCCCCATGGCCGAATAAAGGATGGAGACTATATCTTAAAACCACATGCATAAAAACAAGAATTGTCGCGACAATAAATTTGAGGGATGCATCTTCGCCCACAAAATTGTTTACTTACAAGTGTATTTGGAATACCCTCGTTTTAGTATTTAAATACACAAGTCAAATACATTACCGAATTTGTAATTCAATACAAATGCAAAATACACAAAGTATTTGAAATACGTATATCAAATACTTGTATTTGAAATACTGCTCATCCCTGGACAGTTATGTTATTGTCATAGCTTTTACCGCATCTCATCCCTGACACTTTATAATACTGATATCTAAAATAACACAAAACTGAGGCAAACATACAGTTTGTTATATATAGATAGTTATTGCAACAGAATTTCTTTACATTTACGGCAAGGTAACGAATTTTTGCAACGTGCTAGAGATCGGCGTACTAAAATTACCGCGATTTTGTTACATGTGATCGTATAACGGGCGCAGCAATGAAATGGATAGACTTTCGTCGGTTGGGCTAACTGCAGCGTTGGATTGCAAGACCAGAGGTATTCCACAAACCTGTGCCAGTATACCTCTACCAGTTCTAACGGAGCGTCTGGAAGAACCAAATAGTAATTAAATAAACAAATAAAATATACCTTGCGCTTTACGTGTCCTATCAATATATAAAAATGTATTATTGTAGCTTCTTTGTTGCTGTCCTTTTTATTCACTCATTTCTACACTTCAATGAAACATGTTAGTTCAGCGTCCACGAATAACGTGAAAAAGTGCACTAAGCCGAGCCTGAACGCGACCACAACATCTTCGATTGTTTTCGCCCAATGGACGGCCCAAACTTAACAGATACAGCATCACAAGTGTATTAGATTTCTCACCACTGACACTTCGTATTCATTAGAAGCTCTGACGTAGACACTTGGCCCTGTGTTGAAGCATCCACGTCCGCTACTTTCATTTTCGAAGTCGGTTCGGAGTATCACTGCATCAATCGGTGCACTCCTGGTGAGAGGAACAGAGAAGAACGGTAAGATGTTCAGGGTAATTCTGTGCAAGGATGTCTGCTTGGCTTCCTTAGAGGACAAACTGACGAAGTTCTTCTGGCTATAGTTCAGACCTGGCGGCCAGACAACCTTGCCTTTTTCGTAGTTTTATCTTGTTTCAATGAACAATGTAGATTTAGCTGTTTTCATGGTGAAGTGGTTCATGCGTGTAGTTTTCTGTCCGCGCGTTTTTCTCCGGTATCCTTGGCGGGTGTCACGCGTTAGCGATTACCGGGGCACACCAATAATACTGTCTTAACAGCGCCGATGTAGCGTTCGATGTTTAAGGCAGGCCTAGGGCACAATATTTTAGGTAGAGTTTAAAAAAAAAATTGCTGCCTCCCTCCGTAAATATCTTTCCCTTTAAGTTACACACTACCGCTCTTCCCGTAAAACATGGCTTGAGCAGTGAAAGATGTTTTTATGGGGTACTGATTGCTCTCTTTATCTACATTGCGACCCAGCGTACTTACTACTTCACTTGAAGTGCATAACCTTTCCTTTACTTTGTACTTTACTTCAGATGCCTTTTAGATATACTTTACCCAACACTAGAGTCACGATTGAGTCATGACCATGAGCAGATGAAATCAGAAACCACTTTAGTGCCCCTTAAGAGTGAAATGTGTGAAACGTTAGAGAAACATTCGGAAGCGGAAAAAAAACCTAACGCAAGCGTGGTCATGCTCATAAAAAATGTTAGCAGAGAATGTGTTGCATGCCAAGGAAGAAGAGAAGGGCGTCTGAACGGCACCACATACCGAAGATTCACTTCCATTTCTGATCGACGCCATGAGACGGCTCAGCTTGAGAAAAAAGGCAGCGAAGCAAGCGACTCCGACACCGTATGCCGCGCCTATGAGTTCGCATCCTTGGCCTATCAACCAGCGACCTAAAATAGCTTAGTCAACATATATATAAAAGCGATAGCTCAGTGTACAATGTGCTTAGCTAATAATCACAAGGCGGTGATTTCAAATCTTGTCCGGGAGTGAAGTCGTTTTATATAATTTTCTATGGGCGTGTGTTTTTTTTTTCTTGATTTCGGTTGCAGTAAATTGTCACGGCCGGCTGTTACGGTGAAAGTTGTTGAATCTAGTAGTTGTCAAGCTCCGCAGAAGAGTGACGCTAGAAAATGACTCTTCTTTCTGTTGGAACACGGGCAGATAAGGGCAGATAGCGTTCCGAGAGCCACAGAGCCAAAGCCTCCACTGGAAACGAAGGAGGACAGTTCTTGCAAGACGTTCTTTTTGCGTCATGTATTGCGCGAAACATATGCTTACCATAAAAACCATACTAAAATCACTTTTAACCTCATGTACTATGCATTCAGCGTTCCACCGGGATTCGCCGCGTTCGTACATAAGGCGGGCTTATAGTGTAGCAAGCGCGTTAAAACGGACGGGCCGCAAAAAAGTGTCAGGCTTGTGGAGATCTGGCTGCCCTCCCCCGCGCCGAACCTCCGGACCACAATTTCCGGCACTCGATGCCTCGCACTCGATGCCTCGGACATGCGTCATGCCTCGGGGGACCGGCCATGGCCTCGCGCAGCACAAGGTCCGGCTGGACCACTCCCCTAAGCCATCTGACGTCACGGGACTGGCTTGCCAGAAGAAAGGACCCAAGGCTTGAAAAGGGGAAGCCGGACAAAGGAAGCCTCTCTTGGACGGCAGTGCTCTCGAACGGCCGGACACGAAGGATGGTGCAGCGGTGACAAGGAGACGAAGACGCTGGCGCGGGATTTGGCGGGAGACGGACGCAGGCGCGGGGAAAGTGCGGGCACTACGTCGAGTGGCGGACTCGACAAACGGACCGGACAGCGACCTTGGACGACGACGTCCCCATGGCGCGGTGTGGACGACCACCGCTGGGACTCGGAGAAGCTGCAGTGGCAACGGACTTTCCCCGGCCTCGCTGATGACCGTCCCCCGATCCCGAAACCCCCCCAAGGCAATGAGTGAGTGAATAAACCCTTTTGCAGAAAGCGAAATATTGAAGTGTCATATTCATCCGGAGACAGGGTTTGTGGGAATCGGAGCTAGAAAATGCCCGCATAAACTGGCGCCGCAACGTGGGGCCTCATTTTTGACCAGGCAGGCATTCCGATTTCTAACCTGTTTCCGGTTGAATTGGGGCACTCTTTCGCGTTCTTTTTGGGGGTCATCTTTGTCGCGGGAGCGCGCACGAAGTTTGGTTGCGGGAGCGGCGCACGCAGGTCCTGACATGATCGCCTGTCTGACTAGGAGGCGCGGATTTTGACCGCTTTTTTAAGGGATTAACCCTTTTCTCCAGCCTGTCAGTAATTTGCTTATCCCCGTTACGAGAAGCTCCTCAAGTATTCACTGTTCAGCGCACCGTTGGATGCCGGCATGTTGATCCTGCTGCGCAAGAGCGCTGTGAGTGTCGAAATTACCGCACTTCTCGAGGCCTGTAGCGTCGGGCGTCCCCCCACCTATGACTCCGGCCGTTCACGTCCGCTGGGAAAGATGCCAGCTCTCGGTTTGAGGGATGTGATGCGCCTAACCACCTTTGCTCGCGTATCGATGTAATGTTTTGGAACGCTTGTTACCGATCGGACGCGTTAGAGACACATCGCTCTGGGTGGAGAACGCTCCCATTGCGGATGGCGGTTGCATGCATGGACTGTGTTTGGAAATTATTCCCGCATTGCATTTTGTCCGGGAGGAGCCTAGCGTTTCGGTTTGATCGCATGCTAGCTCCCAGTTGGCCTTGCTTGAGCTGTCGGCGCGGTTTTGAGCGTCGTTAGTTGACAGCGTCTTAAGGTACGGATGCGCTCTTGTGGTTCCGACCAAAGATCGCTTTGAACGAGTACCTTGCGGCCAGAGGCTACATCTAGGGGCTTAGACCACTAAATTATGCCGGATACGCGATGTCCGGCGCGTGGACATCGGAATCCCGAAAACCACAGAGTTTCCGTTTTCACTTTATCAGTGGCTGTGCGTGTGTAATGCTCCGTGGAGTCCAGTCTGACGCGATGGGCATGACCCGTGCGTTTCTGGTTGTAGAGTCGTGAGGTTGATCCCGTTTAATTGTGCGCGCAGTAGGTTCCGGATCCTCACACCTCCATATCGAAGGTTGAGCCTCGCGGCGGGAGTTGCTCTTTAATTTCGTTCTCTCCGTTTCCGGAGGAGCGGCGGCCAGCGCGCGCTTTGCGCTGCCGCCGGAAACGGTTCTCAGCCGTGCTTGGGTTCGCGTTGGGACGGGAAGGCGCAGAGAGCGTAATTGGTCGTGCAGAGGCCTGGATTAGAGATAAATTATAAATTTAGGGGAGAAAAGACAGCTAGGTGAGTAAAGAGCTGGGATCGTGCAGTGAAAACTTGAACGAGGGGAGCGGCGGTCTTGCGATGATGTGACGAGTTGTTCATAGTTTTATCCTGTACAGATGCGCGGTTGGCTCGGGAAAACGTACGGTTCACGTCGGCGGGTACGTGCCCGGGAAGCCTAAAAATTATGGCAGCGGCATGGCCGTCGGCGGCCTATAACTGTTGTGCGTTCGGTCAGCCCGTCGCTGTAGAAACTGCAGCGTTTGCATGAATGGGTAGCGGGTGTTGGAATTCGGCGGTAAATGCGGTAGACACTTTGACGCTGCAGAAGCTGTTTATGCAGAGCAAATATAGTTTATAAGTCGTCCCTTTCCAAGACCGGCCGGTTAGATTATTTGGCATTTCGGTGTCGCGCTCGTTGCGCGGAAGTTGAGAGGTGCGCGTGTGGGATACGCGTTGACGGCGTACCTTTATTGCTCGATCCCGGCCGGCGTTGACATCAGCTGGAAGGCTTTTTAGTTATGCGGTATCGGGGTTTGGCCGGGGGAGATCTCTAACGTGCGTCGATGCGCTTGTCGCGGTTGTCGAGCCCGTGTGGGGTTCGGTGCGGGCCGCCGTTACGCGCTCGTCGCTCCTGTTGGGTGGTCGCCTCCGAGCAGTGAAGCGGTAACGTCTGGTACATGCCCAGACGTTACGGACATAGCCGTTTAAATAGGCTGTCCAATGAGATCTGCTGTTCGCACGATCCAGGTACTGTTCCCTTTGTACTGGTCTAAGTGGCCGGTACCACGGAACAACGGCCTCTCAGTAAGGTGATTACCCCTTCTGATGAAGGCGTGCTGCGTAGCTTGGCTGTAGCGTGTTTGTAGCTCTGGTGTCGCGAACGCCGAGTGCATGAGTGCCCGTCTTGGTTAATTTCTACTGTTGGCAGCGTGTTTTTTTCGAGTCGCACCTCGCGAACGGGACAGGATTTGTGGCCGTTTCTGTTTTACGGAAAGTTATTGTTAGTTTTTGAGGTTTTGTGCGTTCTTCGCGAGTGTGTTGGGTATTAATATTGTTGTCAGAGGTGTCCGGTTCTGACACTCTGGTAGATCGTTTCCTGTTTTAAAAGAATGCGGTTGAGTTTCATAGGAGCAAACGCTGTATAGTGGGCGTATGTACTATTTGAGTATACAATGAGTGCTCACGCTTTTTAGTTCAAGAATAGATTTCCTCTTAGGTACCTCTTGAACGTGTAGCGTGACGTTCTTGATGATTGCCTGCCCGTTAGTATTGAAATTAAGAGTTTTGTTTTTATTTCGTAGCATGTCCAACGATCGAAAGATATTGGTTTCGTCGCGCTGTTTGATATAGCGTGCCGGCATTTGTTTTTGCGCGATTCGCTGTCGGTTACATTAGGGACGGAAGCGAACTTTAAGAGCCGGCGTGTTGTGTGTGCCTGAGTGCCCGTCCGTGTTGTGAGCTGTGGGTCTCCGGACCAGTTCGTGGACCGTGCTCCATCGGTCACGAGCTTCCCAGTGAATCAACGTTCACCGCTGATCTGCTTGGTTTGATGCCATCATCATCATCGAGGGTGCTCGTCATCATCGGTAACGCTCAGCTGAGCGAGCTCCCTGCCGGAGCCTGCTGAGGAAGTTCACTGCCTGAGGTCCTGAGGACCACGCAACCCTGGGCCCCCCTGAGTCCGAGCCTTGAGGGGAGGGAGGTGTGGAGACCTGGCTGCCCTCCCCCGCGCCGAACCTCCGGACCCCAATTTCCCGCAAATCGCACTCGATGCCACCGACATGCGTCATGCCTCGGGGGACCGGCCATGGCCTCGCGCAGCACAAGGTCCGGCTGGACCACTCCTCTAAGCCGTCGGACGTCACAGGACTGGCTTCCCAGAAGAAAGGACCCAAGGCTTGAAAAGGGGAAGCCCGACAAAGGAAGCCTCTCTTTGACCGCCGCGCCCTCGAATGGCGGGACCCGACGGATGGTGCAGCGGTGACAAGGGGACGAAGCCGCTGGCGTGGGATTTGGCAGGAGACGGACGCAGGCGCGGGGAAAGTGCGGGCACTACGTCGAGTGGCGGACTCCACAAACGGACCGGACAGCGACCTTGGACGACGACGTCCCCATGGCGCGGTGTGGACGACCACCGCTGGGGCTCGGAGAAGCTGCAGTGGCAGCGGACTTTCCCCCGGCCTCGCTGATGACCGTTCCCCGATTTTGAAACCCCCCGAAGGCAATGAGTGAGTGAATAAACCCTTTTGCAGAGAGCGAAATATTGAAGTGTCATATTCATCCGGAGACAGGGTTTGTGGGAATCGGAGCTAGAAGATGCCCGCAGGCTTTTAAGAAGCTCGTCAACTGGCCTAGATCTACGAACGTTGGTTACAGCTGCGAATAGGCTGTAATACTGTATGGTCTATGTAGATAACCGGCTGTAATACTGTATTGGCTATGTAGACAACTATAAGAATCGGCTCTTGTAGTGAGCCGGCGGTTAAGCCTTTACACTTACAGCCTATACAGTTGTTAGTATATATACAGTGTTAGTTGAAACAGTTGCAGCCTATAGATCTTTTAGACCCTATATATTGTGAGTCTATACCAGGGGTGGCCAAACTGCGGCCCGCGAGCCGCATGCGGCTCTTCGCGTGTCGAAGTGCGGCTCGCCTCTGCCTGGTAAGCGCGCCCCCCATCCCCTCCTGTGTACCCAAGACAAAAAACGTTTTAGGATTAAAAGAAAAAAAATGAAAAAGCCAACAGTCTTGGCAGTCTTGTCCTGCATTACATACATGCAGCTAAACTGGTTTTTGACACATGTGTGTCCAGTGACCCTGTTTCTTTTATTGTTCTAGAAATACTTTCTAACCGCATACGCATAACGATCGTCAGGACCACTGGTGGCTAGCGAACCATGCATTCATTTTGGCTTAGGGGTTGAAGAAATGTTCTGCTGCCTGGTGGTATTTGTTCTAGTCGACAATTATACTTGTCCCCTCTGGAAAAGACTGTTCCCTCCATATTGTTTCTTGTTACAAGCCCCGCGCGCGCGCCCTTCCCCCTTTTTTTGTTTTCCCCTTGCAGCTCTCTGAACGTTTGTGTTATGTCAGCGGCTATAATCCTATGTCACTCTGGCCACCCCTGGTCTATACAGTTGCAGTCAACACAACCTATATATTACAGCTTAGACAACTACGGCTTATACAAACTGTACAGCTCTAAAAGCCGACTGTTACAGCCTATACAGCATATACAGATGCAACAGCCGGCTGTGACAGCAAAAGGTTAAAGTCAAACGTTACATACCTCCATGGAAATCGCCTCATAACGCACATTCTGCGCTAAAGGGCAATTGCAAAGAAAAATAAGGTTTTTTTAAGCATCCTAATTGGGACAAGCATGTCAAAAAACAATTTTTCCGCGAGAAAGAGAAACAATTCACTGCAATATTTATTACGTAAGACTGATTTCAGTTTGCGGCTATTTCGTCCGTTTTTAATCGCGCGCTACGAAGTTCAGGTTCCGTGACGTCTAGCTCCAATCGGCTGCTATACTTCTTATTGGCTAAGAGTTTGATTGACAGCTTAGATCTTGGTTGTCAAAACCTTTGTTATATGTTGCAATTTCCTTTTGAACGGCATATTTTTACATTTAAAGAATAACCCATGTAATGAGAGTTATTATGTTTTACAAAAGGCTTACAAGACGGAAACTTCCCGTTTGGATTCATTCTATAAAAAAAAGAAGTATCGCAATTCTTTTATCGTGTTGACTGTAGCCGTAGAAGCCTCTCTTGAGCCTCCTGCCCGAGTGATATCTCGTGGCTTTTTTTCTTTTTCTTTCACCCCCGCACTGGTGCGCGTCTTTGCGCGTGGCTCGCTTTCTGTGAGCTACATCGCCATCGCGGACACCTAGTTGCTACAAGTCTCCCCCCCCCCCCCCCCCCCCCCTAGTGGAGCAGTAGGGTTCTGCTCCACGAAACAGTTTTTTGTTTGTTGGAGGGTTCTTGAGCAGGCCTGCCAGTGTTGTCTTCCGGCTTCTGCAAGGTGACTGATGTAAACACGCATGCAATGTCGCAAATTGAGGCTGCCATAAAAGCAGGTTTTACCCAGTCAATGGACACGATGTCGGTTCGTCCGTTGATGATGATGGGGAAAGTCTTCTTGTCTCGGACGATGAGTTTAAATCGGCCATCGTAGGGTGGCGTTAATGATGGACGCACGGAGTCACGACGTAGAAACACATGTGTGCATGTTGTTAGTTCTGTGTGAATGAAAATTTTCCGTGGTGTTTGTTGTCGAGGCAGGGTCGGTCGCAAAGAGGATAGCAGGTCTCGTAGATCTTGAAGGTACGGAGGAAGGTCGAGTGGTGGAGTGGACAGGTGTGTGAGGAACTCGCCAGGAAGTCGCAGTGTTGTTCCAAACACTAGTTCAGCAGCTGTATATCCAACATCTTCCTTCAGAGTGGCCCGGATGCCCAAGAGCACCAAAGGAAGATGGTTCACCCAGTTGGTCCTGTTGTCCTTTGTGATGAGCGAGGCCTTGAGTTGTCGGTACAGTCTCTCGACCATGCCGTTGGCGGACGGATGGTAGGCCGTCGTGTGGATGTGGCACATTCCAAGCATTTTCGCCACTGATGCGAAGAATGAACTTTGAAATTGCCTACCACGGTCCGTGGTGACGATAGAAGGGCAGCCGTACCGCGCAATCCAGTTGGCGATGAACGCTTGCGTCACGGTTTGTGCGGTGATGTCCGTAATTGGAATCGCTTCTTGGCACCCTTGGGGTGGTGGGAGGGGTCCGACAATATCGACATGCACGTGGTCGAAGCGGGAGTCTGGTGGTTTGAAAAGATGTAGCGGGCCCTTTGTATGACGCTGAATCTTGGAGTGTTGGCAAGAGGTGCAAGACAGCGTCCAGAGGCGAATTTCTCGATTGATGTTGGGCCAGACATATCTCGAGCAGATCAGTCGTTGGGTTGCTCGAATACCATGATGGTTCAGGTCATAGAGTGAGTGATAGATGGGGCGTCGAAAAACGGGCGGGATGTACGGTCGGGGTGTACCCGTTGAGGTGTTGCATACCACCTCGCAGTTTGCAAATGGTAGAGGTACATGTCGAAGCTGCAGTAAGGTGGAGGACTCTTGGAGTCTCTGCAACTCGTCGTCATTCTTTTGGGCTGTTGCTAGTTTGGAGAAGTGAAGGTCAGGTGACGCACTGAGTGTCTCGACGCGTGACAGGGCGTCTGCCGCCTCATTGTTCGCTCCAGATACGTGCCGCAGATCAGTTGTAAATTCTGAGATATAAGCTAGGTGACGAATCTCTCGGGTCGAATACGATGTCCGATTAGAGTGGAAGGCGAAGGTGAGGGACTTGTGGTCTGTATTGACATGGAAAACCCGGCCTTCCAGGAAATTTTTGTAATGCCGTATTGCTGCATAGATGGCAAAGAGTTCGCGGCCAAACGTGTTATAACGTGTCTCCGCCGGCTCCAATTTCTGTGAGAAGAAGCCTAGCGGAAACCAGTCCGTCTGGTTGTACTGTTGTAGCACGGCTCCCACTGCGACATCCGAAGCGTCGACCATAAGTCTCGTAAGTGCGTCTGGTCGTGCGTAAACGAGAAGTGCCGTGTCGACAAGAGCTTGCTTTGCAGTCTTGAATGACTCCTCTGCCATCGAGTTCCATTCGACCGGTGATGTGGGACCTTTTGGTGAGCGCAGCAGATCTGTTAAGGGCTTGAGAATTTGGGCGCAGTCGTTAATGAAGCGTCGATGGAAGTTGACGAGACCCAAGAATTCTCGCAACTTACGAAGGGACTTGGGTTGCGGAAAGTCCCTGATGGCTTCCATTTTCGAAGGTAACGGGTGAATGCCTTCGGGTGTCACTCGGTGTCCTAAGAACTCGAGGTCGGACGTTCCCAAGACACATTTTGCAGCGTGACGACGAGACCATAGTTGCGTAGCTGTCCGAATAGTAAGCGCAGATGTTGTTCGTGCTCTTCCGGGGAACTGCTCGCGATGAGGAAGTCGTCAACGTATGCAAACACTAAGGGTAGCCCGCGTGTCACTTCGTGTATAAATCTATGAAATGTTTGTGCTGAATTTCGAAGGCCGAAGGGCATTCGCACAAACTCGAATAATCCAAACGGCGTGGTGACAGCAGTTTTCGGAATGTCAGCTAGCTCGCTAGGTATGTGGTGGTAAGCTTCTACTAAGTCCACCTTGCTGTAAATGGAGGCCCGTTGAGTTGTTCTGTGGAGTCATGCAAGTGTGGTAGAGGGTAACTATCTGGCAACGTGTTGGCGTTGAGGGCGCGATAATCGCCGCACGGCCCCCAGTCTCCTGGCTCCTTCTTGGGCACCATGTGTAGAGGTGATGCCCAGCAGCTGTTCGACGGCCGAATGAATCCGAGCTCGAGCATGTGCTCGAATTCCCGTCGAGCAGTTTGGAGTCGTTCACCGGAGAGGCGACGAGGTCGTGCGTATACAGCAGGACCAGAGCTGACGATGGTGTGATTCACACCATGCTTGGTCTGTTGTGCCCTGTTTGAATGTCTCGTGACTTCAGGAAACTCAGTAAGTATAGATGCGAATCCCGTAGATGGTATGATTTGGCGTATTCCAAGGGATGAAATGGTTGCAAACACCATTTACAACCAGGCGTGTCGTACCATCGAGAAGACGACGATGGCGTATGGTGACATCTAAATTAAAGTTGGACAAAAAGTCAGATCCTAAGATGGGACACTTGACGTCAGCGATGATCGAGATCAAGGGTTCTTTGCCCAAAATGGCGGGAGTCGTACCTGTAATGTGGCCACTGCTGTGTTTTCGGGAGATGCCTGGTCCACGACGTTGTCCGATGTCCCATGCACGTCCGTGTGACGAGACCCGTCGGCTCGGTTCATGACCCTGCAGTGCGTCCGGGATTGGGGTAGGACAATGGATGCTGGTCTGCGGATGAGTTCGCTGATCTGTCGAGGTTGGAATCCGTCTTCGGAGGTCTCCGGGTCACCAATTGAAGTGGCCAAGGTGCCCTTCAGTTGTTTACAGGATATATTTACAGATGCCGCCCGGACCGGGAACCAACCAGCCGAAGGTGTAGCCGTAGAAGCCTCTCTCGAGCCGCCTGCCCGAGTGATACCTCGTGGCTTTTTTTCTTTTTCTTTCACCCGCGCACTGGTGCACGTCTTTGCGTGTGGCTCGCTTTCTGTGAGCCACATTGCCATCGCGGACACCTAGTTGCTACATAGATTTTTTTTTCTCGGCTTCCCAACCATCTTATCTAAAGTTCTTTGAATTGAATGTGTACTGTTATCGTAAATCTTGGCTTGTGATTACGCCTTTGTAGATCATCTTATTCGCTTTGCTGAAGAGACGAAAACGACGGCATAACAAAATCATTTGCATATTCCGCATACCTCCTAAAAGAACTTCCCCAGTTATTTTGCGAAACACGGGGTCCCCACTGTTCTGACTTCCCAGTCTTTTACCTGCATTAGACCAGTTTGCACCTGCTAGTTGGTATGCCCACTGAAGAAGGAACTTGGGGCAGTGCCAGAGAGGAAGGAGACAATGTTCGGAAAGCTTGGTAACCCTCCCCATATTTCTGAACTCTCAAATGATTGTACCATAATAAATGCACACACGCGCGCCTCTTCCCAAAATAAAAAGAACACTACGTTCACTGCGTAAAAAATGGTCTCAGTTCATGCATCTGCGGGCAGGTAGGAAATCTTGTTAAAATGTATTCACACCGCATGATGAGCGCTACAAACTTGCAGATTTACAGGAAAATATGGGTGATGACTTAAGTTTCCCTGAAATTCTGTATAACCGGTCGTTTGCAGGACCGAATCATCTACTCGAGCGGTGTGCGTCGGTGTGCAAACACGTCGCTGTGCAAACGAAGTCTATCAGCAAGCATAAAATCGGCAAATTTAGGCCAACAATTTGGAGTCCATTGTTCAATTAAAACGACGTAATTTTGTTCAAAACGCCCCGCAGCTTTTTACTCACGGTTTGCGTCGAATGTCTTCTACATTTTAAAATGAAACTGTTACGACGTGGCAGAGCCCGTCGCGAGTAAGACAGGCGTCCGGTGGTGGCTGAACGACTCCGAGGTTTATTGTTGCTCTGAAGACAAAAACGAGCATCGAACGCCACGTGCCAAAGCGAAAAACCACACGATCAAAAGAAAAAGAAAATATAAACACGTGTTTTGGCACGTGATGAACATGATTACAAAATACACAAGGAAAACTTTCGTAGAAAACAATAACATGGGGCTGCGTTTTCTACAATTCTCTCTTCTTTAGAAGTGAAACCTGTCGACGGGCTTTCGGGTCCTGCTGGAACGCCGTAACGTCGCTTCTTTCTGGAGTTCCACTGGGATTGCCGTCGGCGCGTCTGGATGGTGGCTTTCATCGTTTGTGATCGCCGAAGATGATGATGCTGTCGGAGGCCGCGTACCGGACTGCTGGTCTAGCAGGTGATCCTCTTCCGGTATCCTCCTCCGTACTTGGTCAGCGTGGCGATGTACCACCTTTGATGGCGTTGAGACAGTCAGCATTCGCGACCCGGAGGTGGACTTGACTTGACACCAGGCGTCCAGTTGTCTCCATCCCCGTAGTTACGAAAATACACAGGATCCCCTGGAGCAAAATTCCATCCAGGGTCATCATTCGTAGCGTCCCGTGCAACCGATGGAAAGCAGGTGTCCATCCTGGATCGAATTTGATAGCCCAGCAGGACTTCCGACGGGAATCGTCCGGAGGCTTTTGGCGTTCTTCTGTAATTGAACAGCATCCGAACAGGGTTAGTTTCCAAGTTCTCGCCTCGCATCTTCTTAATCCCGTCTTTGACGGTGCGCCCGGCCCTTTCTGCCAGACCGTTGGATTGCGGGTGGAAGGGAGCGGTTCGAAGATGGGAAATGTTGTTCATCGTGACAAACGTCTTAAACTCCTGACTTGTGAACTGAGTTCCGCTATCTGACACCAACGTGCGCGGAATTCCAAAGCGACTGAACAACATACGTAACGTTGCTATCGTTGATTGAGTGGTCGCGTGGGACAATGGTACGGATTCGATCCATTTGCTGTGTGAATCGACAACAATTAGTACCATTTTTCCCTTTATTGGCCCAGCATAATCAATGTGCATTCTTGACCAATTTTCCTTGGTCTCGGGCCAATTAACTGGCTCTTTCGCACTTGGCATAGGCACAGCTTGAACACATTCCCTGCAAACTGCCGCCTGGCTTTCAATTGCCCTGTCAAGACCAGGCCACCAGAACTTTGACGGCGCGACCGCTTTCATTGAGGATGCTCCTTGGTGGGTTTCATGAAGCAGACTTAACAATCGTCCCCTCGCCTTTGCTGGAATCACGACCCGGTGACCCCAGTACACGAGGTCCTGTGCTACTGAGACCTCGAGCTTCTTGTCATAGAATGGTTGTAATTCGACTTCTAGGTGCTTTCGGCTCCTTGGACATCCATCTAGGATGTGTCTTTTAACTTTTAGGAGCACGTCGTCACCGGCAGTCAGGTCTTTCAGATCTCTGGTGGTTACGGTCCCTTCGTCAAAATTATGTAGTGCTAAAACATACTTCGGAAGCTCCATTGAGCTGCATGATTCCTTAAACGTCGGTAGCGGTAACCGGCTTAAAGCGTCTGCGTTGAACATCAGTTTACCAGGCTGGTAGTCCAGCTTGTACTGGTAGCCCCCAAGCAGCAGTGCCCAACGCTGGATCCTTGCAGCAGCCATGGCAGGGGCCGGCCGGCCCGGCTTTAGCAATCCCAGGAGTGGCTGGTGGCCGGTGACCAAGGTAAACTCTCTGCCCAAAAGGTAATCGCGGAACTTGGTCACACCAAAAATGAGAGCGAGTGCCTCGCGTTCCAACTGGGAGTAATTTTTTTCCGCAGCAGTTAAGGTACGTGAGCGGAAACCGATCGGCCTGTCCTCCTTTCCTACACGGTGAAACAACACGGCCCCAACACCGTATGGTGACGCGTCACACTCCAAGCGAAGTTCTTTCGCTGGGTCGAAATGGGTCAACACATTTCCTGTTGTTAAAGCTTTCCTTGCTTTCATAAATGCCTCGTCCTGTGCCGGGCCCCACACCCAACGACAACCCTTCTCTAAAAGTTGACACAGCGGTGATAGCAGTGTAGACATTTGTGGTAGAAATCTGCTGTAGAAGGTCAACATGCCGATAAATGAGCGCAGTTCACTCACGTTTTTCGGACACGGAGATCCAGCGATGGCCTCAAGGTTCTTTTCTGCTGGGTGCAGTCCCTGCACCCAGTGCCGCAGTAGTATCCATACCCATACAATCTTCCAGATGGTGCCGGATTGATCAGCCGTCAGTTTTGTTGTCTTTAAATAAACCAGTTTTTTTTTATGAACGTTCGATGATGTTACTTCGAAAACTTTAGCATTCAGAAGTGGGATTACCGCTGAGCCTTCCCGGAACAGTGGTGGCTGCGACAGCCACGTTCACGCCGACGAACGTGAGTCTTCTTCACGGGCGGTGATGCGCGTCCATTGTTTCCGCCACCGAGGAGAGGCCGTTCAGTGTTCCCGTTGACTCGACGAGAAAGCACAGCCATGGCCGCGGACCGTGATCTCGCACGGACCCTAGCGTCGCAACCGGGCTTCGCATCGGTGACCGCGATGCCAGACTTGACGGCGTTCGTTCCTGCCTTCTCTGACTCGTCGTCGGCAGCGAGCGCCATGAAGTGCGCGGGACTGGGAGGCGCATATCAACACGGTGGCGGCGCAGCGCAGTCCGGGTGGAGCGATGAAATAACGCTCGCTGTTGCTTCATCGAAGGTGAGCGGGACGGCTTGAGTGGCATCCAACGACCGGGAAGCGACTGGAAACTTGGTCGAAATGGGCTGAAGAACTACAGATGGTGTTCCCCGATGACGACGATTCGCACTCTACGAGATGATGCTCCGGCGGACACAGACCGGGTGAGTCCGTCGCTGATTATTTTTTCGACAAGAGCTTCTTCTGCTCGAAGTGTGACGTCAAGGAAATGAGTTTACAATGGCGCAGCCTATAATTGCGGAACTTCGGAACATGAACCACGCTGTGATCCTGCGGCTTCAACGGCTACGTTCGCAACGTCTTTCGAAATTTTGCAAAAACTTGCTGATTTTTTTTCTTGAAATCACTCGTTGCAGAAGAAGCAGCCCACAAGAAAAAAAACGACACTGTGGAGGACAAGCTTCTCAAAAAGCTTCGCCAGGAGCTGAAAGGTCAAGAGGGTATGTGTAACGACATTTTTGTTAGAAAGTGTTAGCTTTATGGAGAGCACATCAGATTTATATAATGTTGCCATTTTGGTGCTTGGTTAGATATATTTTAATCAATGTCATTATTGCTTTTTCAAGTGTACTTATCAATTATTCATTCATGCAAACTGAAAGCTGTTCAGAACGCTGAAGTAATTGGAGACTGTAGATATACTGTTTCAGTAACCTTTGCACTGTGAGGGCAGATGACATATGATGTTATTTTCCTCAGCATTAGAAAAAGTTGGTGGGCAACGGGAATGCAACTTTGCGGGTCAGTCAGAGGTCACTTCTGGGATGCAGTTGCTTAGGACTTCCAATGTTATACTTTGTTGTACAACTCTGATAATCTATCATTACTGCTTATATTTTCTGTTTATAGCTCCGTGCATCTTCTGGGGATCCTGAGGACGTTGCATCACAAGCTCGGGGACCTGTCTTCGCTGTACCTGCCCTGGCCTCTGCTGAAGAGGCCTCTGCTAGGTCCAAGGAGGCCCGGATAAAGGAGGGCGAGACCTGGGCCAACAATGTCGAGACCAGGGCCAGCGAGCCTCAGACCGGGGCCGAAGCCAGGGCTAATAAGGTCAAAGCCTGGGCCAACGAGGCCGAAGCCAGGGCAGGGCCACCGAGGCTGAAGCCAGCATGGAGCAGGTTGAGACCAGGACCGACCTGACTGGGGGACGCTGGGGCTGGGGCGGCCGAGGCCAGAGCACAGGAGGTCGAGGTTGTAACGTAGCGTCCTCTGCATCCGGATGTAAGGTGAAACAGTATAACCTATTTGTCCAGGCCTAACTGCTCGATGTCGCAAATTCGCAACCTAAAATATTTTTTGCTTAGAAGTTCATTTGCACCAAAAATAACTTTAGTGATCGATTACATATACCCATTTGCAGGTACGTCCCCTGGGCGCCGCCATCCTCCTAGCTGGAGAGCGCGTGAGCTGCGCCATAACCTAATTACGATGCCTTGAGACGACGTTGTAGTCAGATTATGGTGCGGCCCACAGTGTACCCCCCAGCAAGCAAGATGGCGGCGCCCATAGGCCGTACTTACAAACATACATACAAAGCAAAAAAAAATAAAGTTTAAAACATTTTTTTTATCTACACTTTGCTTTAATCCCCTGCGTTAAATGGTCAACAAGCTTCTTCATATCCCAAAATGAGTACTACTGCTGCTACCATTCTTTGTGATTCCGTAAGTTTTTTTAGTTAAACTGAATGCTGATACAGGAAAGACTTTTTCAAAATCAGGGTAGGCAATATCTGTGATGGTAAAGCACTGAATCGTGATGCGAGAGCTGACCCTGCTTGGGTTTGGAGTTTGACTGTCTCTATGTTTACACAGAGTGTCAATTTTCATGCCTCAATTTGCTGTTCTCCTTACAGGAATAGCTTGTGCATTTCTCTTTAAAGTTGCAGCTGTACATAGGTGAAATGGGGCCACTCATAGTATGATATAGAGTGGCAGCAGCATTCTTACTCGATTTGGGAGCGGTTTGTGAAACGGCGTGTTGACACGCTGCTTCACAAACCGTGTCGAAAGCAGTGAAATATGCACAAAAATACTGAATGTGCACTAGGAGAGAAATTTTGAAAATAAAAGTGACAGCCACTGAACTGAGCTGACTAAGGTCAGGGAATGAGATTTGAGGGGTATTGGGGTGGCGAAGCAGTCTGAAGGGAGAGCAATATTTCTAGTGCAAGTTAAAGGGCTCGGATAATTCCACGAATGGTTTCTTTATGGTGAGTATACACATGTCCAGCATGGGATTTCAGGCTTGGATTTCACAGCTTTATGCTTTCCCACCATTCATATTAAAAGTTTGAAGTCTATGAGCAAGTTTGGTACAGTGTTTGCTTTAATCGTGTGCACTTTTAATTTTCCTTAATGTTAAACCAGGTGTCACATGTGTGTAACTTCAAAGCGCCTGTGATTTCAGTGTTGACTGTTGAACCAGTAATTTTCTCATAATTTGATGCTTCCTACCGGCAGGTGTGCCTCCCCTTGTTGCGGCTATGGAGACTCGTGGAGTGGTAGGCCCTGTGGTTCAAGAGGATGTGGTGTAGAATGTGGTATGTAACAATTTTTTTTCTTCACATCGCAGTTAAAGGTGTGAATCTTTTATCTTGTCTTTTTCCTAACCGTAATGGCTCATTCACACGAAATTTTGACGCTGGGCGTCAAAATTTGATCAGATTATTTTGATGCTCGAACCAGAATCGCAGACTTTTGACGCTGGGTGTCAGAACTCTGTGGAATATCCTGTGGCAAGCGGATCGATCAAAGACCTTTTTGATCTTTTTTTTTCTTTTTTGCTGGAGAAAACTTTTTAATTAGAACAAAAGGCAGGAATTGTATTGCCATATGTCACACCAGGGAATGTCAGCTTATGTGCAGCAAGAAAATGAATTTCGGCGACGCGAGGATGTTTCGTGCAAGGCTCTGTCACATGCCTCCTCAGCTTGCAATGGCCTTGCCGCTTGCCTTTTCTGTCCTCAGCTACAGTTGGTTTGCGACAGCACACTGCCTTTTGGTTCCAGGGTAGGTAGGTGCAGCTTTTAAAAAAGGTCTATTGCATCCTTTGTGATATAGCAGACGTTCACGGATCATTTTAAATCTCGCTTAGCAGACGATACATCAATGTCTTTTTTGTTGTGTTTTCGTCGGTGATTGACACTTCATGGCAGGCGAAACCAACACAATTTAGACGAACTTGAGGTTTTAGCACCGATTTTCCATGTCACCTAAATGGAGTCAGTGTGAAGCGCGGATTGAACACGAGTGTTATGTCAGCCTTGACTGCCCATTCGGTGAGAACACGAGTCGCACCTGATTGATGATGCTTCACTAATTATTAATCTTAAATCTGTGCTCTGCTTGGTCCCCCTTTTGGTCACAGAAAATCCAGTGCATTGACTTCCCAAACTCTTCTTTTTCTCGCACTGACAGGCAACATATTTGCAAACACTCTTTTAGCTCCTTCACTCTCGCCAAGACGAAAATCAGACCCCGTGCTGTGGACAGCTTTCTTTCGGTGCTCGCATATTTCTTGGTTGTCACTGAGCAATG
This sequence comes from Ixodes scapularis, assembly GCF_016920785.2. Classification (NCBI taxonomy): domain Eukaryota; kingdom Metazoa; phylum Arthropoda; class Arachnida; order Ixodida; family Ixodidae; genus Ixodes; species Ixodes scapularis. Next base: position 1,938,123 of record NW_024609855.1, on the reverse strand, counting down.
AGCATAGGTAACCTACTCGAAATAATGCATGGTGTTTGTCAAAAGTTGACCTCCTAACTTCCTCCGCCGACCCACACTGGCACGTCAGGGTTGTACTAAGGAAACTGATTTCCCAGATACATCATATGGGAACGGCCGGGAGTAGTAAGTCTCAACATTATAACTTACAGTGCGACTAGGACAAAGACAGACAGAGGAGAAAACGCAGTACAAGCGCTGAACTAGCAACTGAGTCTATTGAAAAGAAAATACATATGATGCTGCTGCTTCTCGTGCAGGCATGCCCCTCCGTGGCCCTGGCGCTTCTTCTGTCACTCAACACGATACCAGCCGAGTTATCCGAGATCCAAAAAGCCGATCTCGCTCTTCATCAAAGTCACTGTGGGCTGGCTCACTCTCAGAGATCCGTTTTGTGTTGTGTAGTATGTCTCCATCATTTCTCGGGGTAGTTTTTGGTTGTGTCGGAACATCACTGTCGTGTTGTTAAAAAAGGGTTGGCATCCGCAATCCCGGCAATGCATCGCGAGATGTGTGTGAGCGGTTCCTTTCGTAGAACTGTGGTGTTCTCATAGTCTTATCTTGAGGCAACGCCCAGTTTGTCCTATGTAGGCACGCTCGCAGGAAAACGGGATCTTGTAGACCACACCTTTTATGCAGGTGACAAACTGCATTCCGTGTTTGATGCTGCTGCGGCTGAGATGTAGGATCGTCATTTCTCGCACGTTTGTTGACTGTGGAGCACACAGAGCCGAGCTTGTGGCAGGCGGAAAAATCAACATTCACATTGCATCTCGAGGCGACTTTCTTGAGTCCGTGGGAAAGGCGGTGGATGTATGGTATGACTGCAGTTTTCCTTTTCTCTTTCTGCTCGAGGTCACATTGCTCGATCTCTGGATCTGTTTTAAGGTATTTCACGATTTTTTCGCAAGTTGAAGTAATGACCGAATTAGGATACCCCGGATCCTTGAGCCGTTGAATTTTAGAAATGAAGCTGGAACTCAATTTGTGGATGCATGTGCTTGTTAAAGCTGTCCTCAGACAGGGAAATGCGATGCCTTGTTTGACAAGCCAGCGGAAGTTCTCATTCAGCCACTTTAGGGCACGCAGCATTCAATCGGTTGAGGCTTTTCAAGGCTGGAGGATATAGTGGTGCCTCAATTATATGACTTTCAGGAGACTGCTCGACAACATTAGATAATCCAAAAAACAACAATTACGGGACAAAGATATGCAGAACTTCAAAACAGCCTTTAAGCTGATAATCTGCTGGAATATGAAGAAGCTAGAACCCTCATGCAACTATGAATGTAACCTAGAAATTGTGTAATAGAGGTGCCAATCAATCTTTATTATCACACTGGAACTTCAAAAGGAATCAGTGAGTTTCTGCTGACTCGTCCAGTCGTGCATAAACCGGGGACGCATAATTGGGGTTTTACTGTATCCACTGTGGGACACATTTCATGCTCGATCGCATAATGTGTAGAAGTTTCTTAAAAATTTCTGGGCGTTGCCTTTAAGGACTAGCATTTTCAAAATAAAAAAAAAACAAAAAAAAAAAACAGGAAACTGCTTTAATAAACGACGCAGATCAAGCCTGGAATGTGCTCGACAGCGGATGTTTTCTTCAGCTTCGATAATACTTCCCCAGTCGACTGCTGCATGCTGCAAGATTGCCAATTCAGAACTTCCGGAGGCTGCAATCACAGAGTGGAGAAGCGTAATTATAGTTGGAGGCACCTGCTACAGTCCATGTGCATGTTCTCTTAAAGGGATACTTGCATGGCTCTTAGAGATATAGCTAATAGTAATCAATAATATTGATTACTTGTAGCCTTGGCACACTCGCAACTGTTGTTTATTTGGAAAGACAATTTACTATATAGGCCCCTTCGGCCAGCCTAGTCATCATCACTTCGCGCGAAGCATTTTTGTTTAATAGTGCGATTGATGTCTCACTTACACACTCTTTTCCTTTTTCCTAAATATCATATTCCTCATGCAGTTCTCTGCTTGTTTTGTCATTGTATCTGGCAAGAATCTTAACATCGTGCAACACCTAGGAACAGGGGCATCTACTGCAGTGAATGGCAAGGTGGCCAGACAGGCTAGCTCGCGTGGCAGACACGTGCTCATGGGCACGTTCATTCATGCATCCACAAATTTATTCTTGTGTTTTATGCTGCAAGGCTCAGACGGCTGCTCTATGCTGTTGTTTCTGTGGCAGAGCCGAGCCATCTTATTGGATGCCAAGGACACCACAGGAATGCGGTGGCGCTGACCGACTTCCCTTAATTGTGTGAAACTGAGGGTATGGTATCACAGCTGGTCTTACATTGGGCCTCTCACGAGTGGGTTTGTTTATCCAGAAGCAAGCTACCTGCAGATGTGTAGAACTCAGGTCACCAAAAGCCGGTTAAATAAAGTTGAGGCATAAACAAACCTGCTCGTGAGAGGTCCAATGTGAGACCAGATGTGGTACCATACTTACACTCATACCTGCCAACTCTTCCGAATTTTTCGTAAAATGTACAAATTGGGACTAATTTTATGATTTTACAAATCTTGCTTCAAATCTTAGGAAAAAAAAAAATTTGTATTTTTTTTTGTTGTTGTTTTTGTAACTCCGTTGTTGGTGGTATCTTGCATTGCCACAAGAGGGCGATAGGTACCGTCCACAGCAGCGTCGTGGTTTTTACTATCCGTCTATCCGGTGGCCACGGATCGAAAACCAATCCAAAGCTCAAAGCCTTTGTTCGTGTGTTCGGCGGTGCACAGGTGCACGTTGGTTCGGCGTGTTCAGACGTTGTTGGGCCTCGTTGTTTCGGCCAGTTTCGAGGCAAAAAGTATGGCGTCTGTGTTTGTTGCACGTGTAACTGTAGCATTCTCCTGGTCACTGTGGCTTCGCGGCGCAATGCCGAACTCGAAACCACAAAAGAGGTGCTTTCAGGTGTTCCTGAAGTCCTACACGTCGAAATTTCCGTGCTTCATGCCGCCCAAAAAGCAAGAGAAGTTAGGATTGTGTAGCACGTACACGTGTGATGTAAGCGTTTCGCACGCTGGCCAGGCTGACATTAAGCTGCACATCGCTTCGCGTAACCCCCCCCCCCCCCCTTCCCCCCCCCCCCCCCCCCCCCGGCCGCAGCCGCGCGACTTTTACGAATTTGAAAGTCCACAGGTTGGCAGGTATGCACACTCAGTGTCACACAATTCAAGGAAGCCGGTCAGCGGTACCGCACTACTGTGATGTCTTCGGCACACAATAGGATGGCTTGGCTCTGCCACAGAATCAACAGGCCCAAGCCCCGCCGTCTTAGCCTTGCAGCATAAAACACAAGGATAAAATTGCTGGGTGTGTTTTGGGCGTTGTGTATCAGATACCAATATTGTGAGGGGCAGTGTATATGGGCCAGATGTGTGAATGACCCTGCCCGTGAGCACGTGGCTGCCACGCGAGCCAGCCTGTCTGGCCACCTCGCCATTCACTGCAGCAGATGCCTCTGTTCCCCGGTATTGCATTATGTTAAGATTCTCGCAAATACAATGACAGAACAAGCAGAGAACTGCATGAAGCATATGAAATTTGGGAAAAAGGAAAAAAGCGTGTGAGTGAGGCATCAATCGCCCTATTAAACAAAAATGCTTTGCGCCAATGTGATGGTGACTAGCCTGACCAGTGGACTTTATATAGTAAATGTTCAAACTAGCCTTATTACCCTCTTTACTAATAGCTAGCTCTCTTCATCAAACACTTCCTTACCACCAGCATGTTACGGCCATTTGTGCTCATGCATTCATCTAAAAGGCATTCATATGGATGTAATGACCGTATTTTGTTCTATTTTTATGTTTCAGATAACCTTTGGAGACATTGCGCTTCCTGAAGCGCAGTTGAAGCACGTCGACACGAAGCAGCCATCCATTTACGTTCAGGAACTCGCGGTCATGGTATTTGGAACTGAGGCCCTGACAAACTGCTGCCTTACTGGGTCGGCAATGAAGGGAAAGCTTCCTAACAAGGGAGTTAAGGACTTGATAGGTGAGTAAATTGCCGTAAAGAAGAAATGGCAAGGCACTATTGCAATCAAACTTAACAGGAACAAATACTAAGTCTACTCTTGACATATATTGGACTTAAATCTTGGACAAAAGCTCACCAGACAGAAGCTCACCACGTGAAAATTTCATGTTGGTCTTAACACGAGTGCAGACAACTTAGGTGCATGCGTGCGACACTAAAACACAACAATGAATTAAATCTGATAGGCACATGGTTTGTTGATTAGACTGGAAACAAGTTGTTGGTTAGAAGGAAATGCAGTCCCGTACAGGCTGCCTCCAGCAGTCTTGGTAGATCTCGGTGTACCTGGAGCCCCTTGCAAATATTTTTCAGACGGTTGTGGCATACCTTGAGTCAACCCAGATTGATCTTATCAGCTTCAGCTCCACTCAGTTTGGTGACCTAAAGTTTTGTCCCAAATTGTTGCTTCTGTGCCTGTTATGGCTTACCTGTCGACACCGTTGCATGAGATGGGGTACCACTTCTTCTAAAAATAGTGCAATGTCCATTGCGTCCGCACTTTGGCCCAGCTCGTGATTCACCGGGTAGCCAAAAAAAAGGGGGTGAGCTATTGTGTGGGTCTACGAAAAAAACGGGTGAGCTTCTGTCCGGTGAGCTTTTGTCTGGTCACCATTGGACTTGTGTCTCGGTACTCATGGATGGTTGTTTCTTTTTGGCTTATGTTGGGGGAGGTATTTGTCTTTTTGTGTCATTACGTCTTGCGCTACACCTCTGGTTTCCAATAATGTGCCCCAGTTCTAGCATACTTTAATTTTTGCCTAGATTATAATTCACTCTGATGTTCCTTCTGCTTAATTTTGATCGTCGGTTTATATCAGTGATTAAACTTAACGAAACTTCAGTATTGTTTACTTTTGTGTACAATTTTCTGAAGATCGCTGACTGTTTACCCCAGCTTTAGGCTGCTGAATCTTTCAAAAACTTTCAGCTTGTTCAGTTGTTTTTAAAGTAATTGTTTGGTACAGTATGGCCTCAGTTGGTTTTATATCAGTAAACCCTGAATTATAATATAAAATAGATGTCAGAATCAAAATTAAAAAAAATGTGGTCATCTGTGTGTTTAAAATTATTGTCTAGCTACGCTATCTCCGACTTTCTAGCCAAATATCCTGAGGCACTGGTTCTCTAACAGGGTTCGTAGTACAGTATACTGAGGGTTCTTTCAGCACCTGAACTTCCTCAATCGTTCCTACACCATTGTCATACACTCACTTACAACAATGCCAAGAGTGGAAGGCGCTCCTCGGCTAACAATAACAATAGTAAATTTTTGTTCGCTGATGTCAGAAAGCTGAAAGTCCCTGTCACAAAGAATGTTATGTTTGCAGGCTTTTAAAGCGGTTATGAAAGAGTCTTCAGACTTCGGCCAAGTAAGTGTGGCAGTATCTCACCATCGCATGTGCAGTGAAGATCAGAAAACAATTTTTTCCAAGGTGCGCTAGTTTTATTTAAAAAATTAAATAGACTCAAGCTTGGGGGGCCCCTCAACCTTTAGAGTCCTTTTCAGGTCACGTGCGTGTGACATGAATTGGGGGGCCAAATGAGTGAATGACAACTTTTATAAAAACCTTAGCTTCAAATTGGGCAGATACCTGTTCAACTCGCAAACTCGACCACTATTGGCGCCAAGCCAGTAGTTCCTGTGGCCACCATAAGCTGCATGATGAAAAATGGACCCTTTTTTCCTTTCTGATTACGCAGTGCACTCGCAACATTTTGAGGGATCACGGTGTGTTTTCTCGTACTTGTGATAAGGTAAAAGAAATAAAAGTAACGAGCTCCAGACTGTTTCCACAGTAAACTTGTTTCATGATCCCTTTAATGCATTGCAAATTGACGAAATGCCTTGCTTTACATTATTTCACAGCAGCAATATTTCACAATTGCCAATAAACAGTCATTGGTCCCCGTGCTCAATATATTTAAATTATTAACTTTTTGTTGTTGGTTTGTCTTTGTGAAATTTTCTAAAATTATGTGGACCTGAAGTATAATTTTAAGTAGTATTAAGTAAATATGGAGTCTTAAGGCAAGTTTCTTAATTGTCTATTGTCTTCTCTTTTCAGCTTTTGTTACTGCCAATTCCCTGGAGAAACTCGGAAGTCCGTGAAAGAATACCTGTAAAGGAAGTGCAGCAGCGCTTCCTACACTCAAAACAAAGTCTCCAACACAGAAAAAAACTGCAGAATGAAAAAAAAAAATATAGCTTTCATTTTCATTTATTTTGCGCATTGGCTTTTTTTTTCTCTTAAATCTGATTAGCGATTAATTTAGATTTTATTTAACAAGTGCTTTAACTTTTTTCTTTCATTTTACTTCAGTCATGTAGGTGATGTTACTTCAGTCATGGTAGATGATAAATATTGTAGGTTTTATATTAACAGGTGCAATACTATTTTTGCTCGTTTTTCTTCAGCATGATAGTTTGTAATTATTTTTTTCTTCTAATAAGAGCTTGTTTATAAAGCTTTAAGTGCATCTGTGATATTTGTAAGCCACTAAAAGTATGACGTTTTTTGTTACATCGTAAGTGTTTGTTGTAGGCAACAAGTGTTCATTCTATTGAAAATATTTGTTTAATAAAAAGTTCTTACTTTAATTTGTCATCACTTTGAACTCGTCTACATTAAAGCCTGTAACATAATGCATTTCAGTTTCGATAAGTGCAAACCACTGCAATTGCTAAATCAATATAATTTTCTACTTTTCTTATCTGGAATTTTTCAGGAATAAATTGGTGAAATGCTTTAAAAGTTCTATTAAGTGTACCCACGATTATATTTGAAAGCCTGCTTCCAAGTTTAATCCGGGGTACAATTTATAGTACTAAAGGCCTGCATAAAAGCACACTAAAATTCTGCTCAGAAGTGTACTAGAAGAAGTATCCTAAAAGGATGGCGAAATGTTACTTCTGAAGTGCGTAAGAAGTGTACTAAAATGCCTCTTACAGGCATGCTTAGAAGTATCCTAAAAGGATAGCGAAATGTTACTTTTGAAGTGCGTAAGAAGTATACTAAAATGCCTCTTACAGGTATGCTTAGAAGTATACTAAAAGTATGGCGAAATGCTACTTTTGAAGTGCGTCAGAAGTATACTAAAAACCGGCCAATTTAGAGCATCAAGCATACTTCTGGAAGTGCAAATAAAGTATACTCTAAGAGCCCCGGTTTTTCGCTAAGGGGCCCCTTCCCCCTTTTTTTGTTTTCCCCTTGCAGCTCTCTGAACGTTTGTGTTATGTCAGCGGCTATAATCCTATGTCACTCTGGCCACCCCTGGTCTATACAGTTGCAGTCAACACAACCTATATATTACAGCTTAGACAACTACGGCTTATACAAACTGTACAGCTCTAAAAGCCGACTGTTACAGCCTATACAGCATATACAGATGTAACAGCCGGCTGTGACAGCAAAAGGTTAAAGTCAAACGTTACATACCTCCATGGAAATCGCCTCATAACGCACATTCTGCGCTAAAGGGCAATTGCAAAGAAAAATAAGGTTTTTTTAAGCATCCTAATTGGGACAAGCATGTCAAAAAACAATTTTTCCGCGAGAAAGAGAAACAATTCACTGCAATATTTATTACGTAAGACTGATTTCAGTTTGCGGCTATTTCGTCCGTTTTTAATCGCGCGCTACGAAGTTCAGGTTCCGTGACGTCTAGCTCCAATCGGCTGCTATACTTCTTATTGGCTAAGAGTTTGATTGACAGCTTAGATCTTGGTTGTCAAAACCTTTGTTATATGTTGCAATTTCCTTTTGAACGGCATATTTTTACATTTAAAGAATAACCCATGTAATGAGAGTTATTATGTTTTACAAAAGGCTTACAAGACGGAAACTTCCCGTTTGGATTCATTCTATAAAAAAAAAGAAGCTTCGCAATTCTTTTATCGCCGCCGATGTCTCTGCTCCCGCCTGTCTCGCCTACCTCGACTAGTCGTTTCACCGAAGTGATCAGTGTTTCGTGTTGACCAAGCTGCTTGAGTGAGACTTCCTGAAGTGAAGTAGTGTGTGTTTAGCAGCTGCCACCAGTATTAGTGATAGGAAGCGACGCGGGCTTTTAGTTTTTATAGCGCGGTTTGTTACTTTAGTTTTCGTCTCTGCGTTCTTAGCCTGCTTTTTTTTTCTTTTTTTTTTTCGCGTGCAAATACCGGCTTTTTGGCGATGTCGACTCCTGTAAGGTGGCGCCGTGGCTAAGTGCTGCGAAACCAGTGGTCGCAACAGCGAGTCCTCCAGCAGCCATATCGCCCCGAAAGATCACAAGCTGAATGCTATTTGGCTGCAGGCAATCGGGAGTTCGCGTAGCGACAAACGAGTCTTGGTATGTTCTCGTTTTTCGCTTCGGCGGCCTTCGAGATGCGCACTGGCTACACCGAACGTCCGTGACTGAGACACAGTTGTTACGTAAAAAACCTGGCCCAGCCAGGTTATACGCCTCGCAAGTGGGCTCATTTTCGCCTTCTGCGCATGAGAAATGCAGTAGCGGTGACGTCAGAACGCCGAGCCCTGATTGGCTGATCGCGACCCCCTATCTGAGCGTCGTCTGCTCCTTTGCAACGTCGTCCGCGACTCTCTTACCTTCCTGCGACTTTGGGGAGTGCAGGTCTTTACGAGCGAGCTCGACTTCGCCTTTCAGAGAGGGCAGACGAAATAACTCGAGCGGTACGTTGTTTTTGTCTAACAACTAGCAGACGCCCATCAAGACGCCCATCAAGGAGGGAAGCCAAAGGACTCACTGGCGAGGTGTCCCGAGGCGCCGAGGTTTGTTTGCTAAGAACCGAGAGTGAGCGTGTTAGTGTCCGAAAGTCCCCTCACAAATACTTTTTCCCTCCTTTCGTGTGCGGCGAGACCCCTCATTTTTTAAAGGCATCGGCCGGTTGGCGCAGTTAACGTCGTCTGCTTTGCGTCTCCTAGTCAAAGCGATGGCTGCTTTACCTTCCCTGCGTCTGTCGGAGATTCACAGCTTTTTCACCGGTGAGAGTGACCGATGCCTCGGGAAACAGGGAGGTAACAAGAGGACGAAAGTGACCTCTTAATCTAAAATTGGGGTCAGCAATCAAAGTATAATACGGGAAGGGTTCACAAGGGTCGCGCGGGCATATTCCATTCCGCACGCCCGCCGGTCAAGGGCAGACGGTCGCCGAGTCGCGGAGAGCCTACTAGACCTACCTGCTGAACTCGCTTGGTCGCGTTCGGTGGAATCGTGGCCGTTGGAGCTTTTCCCTGGTGTTTGTGGATCCAGCGTTCTTGTTCGTCGTGGTCTGTTTCAAGTATTTTTTTACTTTTTTCTTGCTGCTTGATGTTGGGACGTGTGAGAAGCGCATGTAGAAAAATAAATCTCCGTGGGTCGTCGCGACCGCGAAGCTGTCGTCCATGCTGATTTAAACGTAAGAAGTGCGTAAGATGGTTTCGGAGCTGTCGTAGGATTTCGTCGTAACCTGAGCAAAACTTACGAAAATTTCGTTTCGTGAATACGAATTTGCTCTTAAGTTTTGTCTTACGCACATTTTTGGCGTAAGATCGTTCCGTGAATCTGACCCCTGCACTTCCGAAAGTCGCAGGAAAGGTAAGACAGACGCAGACGACGTTGCAAAGGAGCAGACGACGCTTAGATAGGGGGTCGCGATCAGCCAATCAGGGCTCGACGTTCTGACGTCACCGCTACCTATTGCGCAACAAGCAGACGAACTTGCCCTCCGCATTACGTAGCAGCTGTCCGCAGAAGCTTCGGACGTCCGAATGCGGCTTTAGACTATATGTATATATATGAAGAGGCCAAGGTGGCCCTTCATCTATTTACAGGATATATTTACAGATGCCGCCCGGACCGTGAACCAACCAGCTGAAGGTGTAGCCGTAGAAGCCTCTCTTGAGCCTCCTGCCCGAGTGATATCTCGTGGCTTTTTTTCTTTTTCTTTCACCCCCGCACTGGTGCGCGTCTTTGCGCGTGGCTCGCTTTCTGTGAGCTACATCGCCATCGCGGACACCTAGTTGCTACAAGTCTCCCCCCCCCCCCCCCCCCCTAGTGGAGCAGTAGGGTTCTGCTCCACGAAACAGTTTTTTGTTTGTTGGAGGGTTCTTGAGCAGGCCTGCCAGTGTTGTCTTGCGGCTTCTGCAAGGTGACTGATGTAAACACGCATGCAATGTCGCAAATTGAGGCTGCCATAAAAGCAGGTTTTACCCAGTCAATGGACACGATGTCGGTTCGTCCGTTGATGATGATGGGGAAAGTCTTCTTGTCTCGGACGATGAGTTTAAATCGGCCATCGTAGGGTGGCGTTAATGATGGACGCACGGAGTCACGACGTAGAAACACATGTGTGCATGTTGTTAGTTCTGTGTGAATGAAAATTTTCCGTGGTGTTTGTTGTCGAGGCAGGGTCGGTCGCAAAGAGGATAGCAGGTCTCGTAGATCTTGAAGGTACGGAGGAAGGTCGAGTGGTGGAGTGGACAGGTGTGTGAGGAACTCGCCAGGAAGTCGCAGTGTTGTTCCAAACACTAGTTCAGCAGCTGTATATCCAACATCTTCCTTCAGAGTGGCCCGGATGCCCAAGAGCACCAAAGGAAGATGGTTCACCCAGTTGGTCCTGTTGTCCTTTGTGATGAGCGAGGCCTTGAGTTGTCGGTACAGTCTCTCGACCATGCCGTTGGCGGACGGATGGTAGGCCGTCGTGTGGATGTGGCACATTCCAAGCATTTTCGCCACTGATGCGAAGAATGAACTTTGAAATTGCCTACCACGGTCCGTGGTGACGATAGAAGGGCAGCCGTACCGCGCAATCCAGTTGGCGATGAACGCTTGCGTCACGGTTTGTGCGGTGATGTCCGTAATTGGAATCGCTTCTTGGCACCCTTGGGGTGGTGGGAGGGGTCCGACAATATCGACATGCACGTGGTCGAAGCGGGAGTCTGGTGGTTTGAAAAGATGTAGCGGGCCCTTTGTATGACGCTGAATCTTGGAGTGTTGGCAAGAGGTGCAAGACAGCGTCCAGAGGCGAATTTCTCGATTGATGTTGGGCCAGACATATCTCGAGCAGATCAGTCGTTGGGTTGCTCGAATACCATGATGGTTCAGGTCATAGAGTGAGTGATAGATGGGGCGTCGAAAAACGGGCGGGATGTACGGTCGGGGTGTACCCGTTGAGGTGTCGCATACCACCTCGCAGTTTGCAAATGGTAGAGGTACATGTCGAAGCTGCAGTAAGGTGGAGGACTCTTGGAGTCTCTGCAACTCGTCGTCATTCTTTTGGGCTGTTGCTAGTTTGGAGAAGTGAAGGTCAGGTGACGCACTGAGTGTCTCGACGCGTGACAGGGCGTCTGCCGCCTCATTGTTCGCTCCAGATACGTGCCGCAGATCAGTTGTAAATTCTGAGATATAAGCTAGGTGACGAATCTCTCGGGTCGAATACGATGTCCGATTAGAGTGGAAGGCGAAGGTGAGGGACTTGTGGTCTGTATTGACATGGAAAACCCGGCCTTCCAGGAAGTTTTTGTAATGCCGTATTGCTGCATAGATGGCAAAGAGTTCGCGGCCAAACGTGTTATAACGTGTCTCCGCCGGCTCCAATTTCTGTTAGAAGAAGCCTAGCGGAAACCAGTCCGTCTGGTTGTACTGTTGTAGCACGGCTCCCACTGCGACATCCGAAGCGTCGACCATAAGTCTCGTAAGTGCGTCTGGTCGTGCGTAAACGAGAAGTGCCGTGTCGACAAGAGCTTGCTTTGCAGTCTTGAATGACTCCTCTGCCATCGAGTTCCATTCGACCGGTGATGTGGGACCTTTTGGTGAGCGCAGCAGATCTGTTAAGGGCTTGAGAATTTGGGCGCAGTCGTTAATGAAGCGTCGATGGAAGTTGACGAGACCCAAGTATTCTCGCAACTTACGAAGGGACTTGGGTTGCGGAAAGTCCCTGATGGCTTCCATTTTCGAAGGTAACGGGTGAATGCCTTCGGGTGTCACTCGGTGTCCTAAGAACTCGAGGTCGGACGTTCCCAAGACACATTTTGCAGCGTGACGACGAGACCATAGTTGCGTAGCTGTCCGAATAGTAAGCGCAGATGTTGTTCGTGCTCTTCCGGGGAACTGCTCGCGATGAGGAAGTCGTCAACGTATGCAAACACTAAGGGTAGCCCGCGTGTCACTTCGTGTATAAATCTATGAAATGTTTGTGCTGAATTTCGAAGGCCGAAGGGCATTCGCACAAACTCGAATAATCCAAACGGCGTGGTGACAGCAGTTTTCGGAATGTCAGCTAGCTCGCTAGGTATGTGGTGGTAAGCTTCTACTAAGTCCACCTTGCTGTAAATGGAGGCCCGTTGAGTTGTTCTGTGGAGTCATGCAAGTGTGGTAGAGGGTAACTATCTGGCAACGTGTTGGCGTTGAGGGCGCGATAATCGCCGCACGGCCCCCAGTCTCCTGGCTCCTTCTTGGGCACCATGTGTAGAGGTGATGCCCAGCAGCTGTTCGACGGCCGAATGAATCCGAGCTCGAGCATGTGCTCGAATTCCCGTCGAGCAGTTTGGAGTCGTTCACCGGAGAGGCGACGAGGTCGTGCGTATACAGCAGGACCAGAGCTGACGATGGTGTGATTCACACCATGCTTGGTCTGTTGTGCCCTGTTTGAATGTCTCGTGACTTCAGGAAACTCAGTAAGTATAGATGCGAATCCCGTAGATGGTATGATTTGGCGTATTCCAAGGGATGAAATGGTTGCAAACACCATTTACAACCAGGCGTGTCGTACCATCGAGAAGACGACGATGGCGTATGGTGACATCTAAGTTAAAGTTGGACAAAAAGTCAGATCCTAAGATGGGACACTTGACGTCAGCGATGATCGAGATCAAGGGTTCTTTGCCCAAAATGGCGGGAGTCGTACCTGTAACGTGGCCACTGCTGTGTTTTCGGGAGATGCCTGGTCCACGACGTTGTCCGATGTCCCATGCACGTCCGTGTGACGAGACCCGTCGGCTCGGTTCATGACCCTGCAGTGCGTCCGGGATTGGGGTAGGACAATGGATGCTGGTCTGCGGATGAGTTCGCTGATCTGTCGAGGTTGGAATCCGTCTTCGGAGATCTCCGGGTCACCAATTGAAGTGGCCAAGGTGCCCTTCAGTTGTTTACAGGATATATTTACAGATGCCGCCCGGACCGGGAACCAACCAGCCGAAGGTGTAGCCGTAGAAGCCTCTCTCGAGCCGCCTGCCCGAGTGATACCTCGTGGCTTTTTTTCTTTTTCTTTCACCCGCGCACTGGTGCACGTCTTTGCGTGTGGCTCGCTTTCTGTGAGCCACATTGCCATCGCGGACACCTAGTTGCTACATAGATTTTTTTTTCTCGGCTTCCCAACCATCTTATCTAAAGTTCTTTGAATTGAATGTGTACTGTTATCGTAAATCTTGGCTTGTGATTACGCCTTTGTAGATCATCTTATTCGCTTTGCTGAAGAGACGAAAACGACGGCATAACAAAATCATTTGCATATTCCGCATACCTCCTAAAAGAACTTCCCCAGTTATTTTGCGAAACACGGAATCCCCACTGTTCTGACTTCCCAGTCTTTTACCTGCATTAGACCAGTTTGCACCTGCTAGTTGGTATGCCCACTGAAGAAGGAACTTGGGGCAGTGCCAGAGAGGAAGGAGACAATGTTCGGAAAGCTTGGTAACCCTCCCCATATTTCTGAACTCTCAAATGATTGTACCATAATAAATGCACACACGCCTCTTCCCAAAATAAAAAGAACACTACGTTCACTGCGTAAAAAATGGTCTCAGTTCATGCATCTGCGGGCAGGTAGGAAATCTTGTTAAAATGTATTCACACCGCATGATGAGCGCTACAAACTTGCAGATTTACAGGAAAATATGGGTGATGACTTAAGTTTCCCTGAAATTCTGTATAACCGGTCGTTTGGAGGACCGAATCATCTACTCGAGCGGTGTGCGTCGGTGTGCAAACACGTCGCTGTGCAAACGAAGTCTATCAGCAAGCATAAAATCGGCAAATTTAGGCCAACAATTTGGAGTCCATTGTTCAATTAAAACGACGTAATTTTGTTCAAAACGCCCCGCAGCTTTTTACTCACGGTTTGCGTCGAATGTCTTCTACATTTTAAAATGAAACTGTTACGACGTGGCAGAGCCCGTCGCGAGTAAGACAGGCGTCCGGTGGTGGCTGAACGACTCCGAGGTTTATTGTTGCTCTGAAGACAAAAACGAGCATCGAACGCCACGTGCCAAAGCGAAAAACCACACGATCAAAAGAAAAAGAAAATATAAACACGTGGTTTGGCACGTGATGAACATGATTACAAAATACACAAGGAAAACTTTCGTAGAAAACAATAACATGGGGCTGCGTTTTCTACAATTCTCTCTTCTTTAGAAGTGAAACCTGTCGACGGGCTTTCGGGTCCTGCTGGAACGCCGTAACGTCGCTTCTTTCTGGAGTTCCACTGGGATTGCCGTCGGCGCGTCTGGATGGTGGCTTTCATCGTTTGTGATCGCCGAAGATGATGATGCTGTCGGAGGCCGCGTACCGGACTGCTGGTCTAGCAGGTGATCCTCTTCCGGTATCCTCCTCCGTACTTGGTCAGCGTGGCGATGTACCACCTTTGATGGCGTTGAGACAGTCAGCATTCGCGACCCGGAGGTGGACTTGACTTGACACCAGGCGTCCAGTTGTCTCCATCCCCGTAGTTACGAAAATACACAGGATCCCCTGGAGCAAAATTCCATCCAGGGTCATCATTCGTAGCGTCCCGTGCAACCGATGGAAAGCAGGTGTCCATCCTGGATCGAATTTGATAGCCCAGCAGGACTTCCGACGGGAATCGTCCGGAGGCTTTTGGCGTTCTTCTGTAATTGAACAGCATCCGAACAGGGTTAGTTTCCAAGTTCTCGCCTCGCATCTTCTTAATCCCGTCTTTGACGGTGCGCCCGGCCCTTTCTGCCAGACCGTTGGATTGCGGGTGGAAGGGAGCGGTTCGAAGATGGGAAATGTTGTTCATCGTGACAAACGTCTTAAACTCCTGACTTGTGAACTGAGTTCCGCTATCTGACACCAACGTGCGCGGAATTCCAAAGCGACTGAACAACATACGTAACGTTGCTATCGTTGATTGAGTGGTCGCGTGGGACAATGGTACGGATTCGATCCATTTGCTGTGTGAATCGACAACAATTAGTACCATTTTTCCCTTTATTGGCCCAGCATAATCAATGTGTATTCTTGATCAATTTTCCTTGGTCTCGGGCCAATTAACTGGCTCTTTCGCACTTGGCATAGGCACAGCTTGAACACATTCCCTGCAAACTGCCGCCTGGCTTTCAATTGCCCTGTCAAGACCAGGCCACCAGAACTTTGACGGCGCGACCGCTTTCATTGAGGATGCTCCTTGGTGGGTTTCATGAAGCAGACTTAACAATCGTCCCCTCGCCTTTGCTGGAATCACGACCCGGTGACCCCAGTACACGAGGTCCTGTGCTACTGAGACCTCGAGCTTCTTGTCATAGAATGGTTGTCATTCGACTTCTAGGTGCTTTCGGCTCCTTGGACATCCATCTAGGATGTGTCTTTTAACTTTTAGGAGCACGTCGTCACCGGCAGTCAGGTCTTTCAGATCTCTGGTGGTTACGGTCCCTTCGTCAAAATTATGCAGTGCTAAAACATACTTCGGAAGCTCCATTGAGCTGCATGATTCCTTAAACGTCGGTAGCGGTAACCGGCTTAAAGCGTCTGCGTTGAACATCAGTTTACCAGGCTGGTAGTCCAGCTTGTACTGGTAGCCCCCAAGCAGCAGTGCCCAACGCTGGATCCTTGCAGCAGCCATGGCAGGGGCCGGCCGGCCCGGCTTTAGCAATCCCAGGAGTGGCTGGTGGCCGGTGACCAAGGTAAACTCTCTGCCCAAAAGGTAATCGCGGAACTTGGTCACACCAAAAATGAGAGCGAGTGCCTCGCGTTCCAACTGGGAGTAATGTTTTTCCGCAGCAGTTAAGGTACGTGAGCGGAAACCGATCGGCCTGTCCTCCTTTCCTACACGGTGAAACAACACGGCCCCAACACCGTATGGTGACGCGTCACACTCCAAGCGAAGTTCTTTCGCTGGGTCGAAATGGGTCAACACATTTCCTGTTGTTAAAGCTTTCCTTGCTTTCATAAATGCCTCGTCCTGTGCCGGGCCCCACACCCAACGACAACCCTTCTCTAAAAGTTGACACAGCGGTGATAGCAGTGTAGACATTTGTGGTAGAAATCTGCTGTAGAAGGTCAACATGCCGATAAATGAGCGCAGTTCACTCACGTTTTTCGGACACGGAGATCCAGCGATGGCCTCAAGGTTCTTTTCTGCTGGGTGCAGTCCCTCTCCGTCAATCTGATGACCAAGGTAGGTGACCGATTCCTGCCTGAATCTGCACTTTTCCTTGCGCAACTTCACCCCGTGCTCTCGGAATCGCTGCAAAAGACATTTAAGTTTTGTTCCATTGTGAGAGCTTTGTTCCGAAAGTATGACGTCATCTAAGTAGGCGTGCACATCTGGAAGACCTTGAAGGACACATTCTATCTTGCGTTGAAAAATAGCGGGCGCTGAGGCTATTCCAAATGGTAATCGGTTATAGCAAAAGAGGCCACGATGCGTGTTGATAACCGCAAGCTTCCGCGATTCCTCACCAAGAGGCACTTGGTTATACGCGTCCCGCAAGTCCAGTGTGCTGAAACGGTCACCGCCATTCAGAGAAGCAAACATGTTCTCGATAACAGGGAGCGGGTACTGTTCTAACGCACAAACAGGATTCAGTGTCACCTTAAAATCCCCACAAATACGTACGGACCCATCTTTTTTTAGAACTGGCACAATGGGCGTAGCCCATTCAGAGTAGGCAACTGGTGAAATAATGCCGGCCTGTTCGAGCCTATCCAACTCCAGGGATACTTTCTCTCGTAAGGCAAATGGAATAGATCTTGCCTTGCAAAACTTTGGAGTTGCTCCATCCTTGAGGTACAGATGCGCAGGTGGTCTCTGAATGGCTCCAAGCTCTGGAGAGAAGAGGTCTTCGTACTCGTGCAGTAGACTCTGGAGACCTTGCTGCTGATCACAGGGAGATTTCGGGATTGCTGTCAGGCTCAAAACAGGTACGTCACGTTGATTCAATTTCTGAATCAAGTCTCGTCCGCAGAAACAAGGACCTCGGCAATCCACGACGGTCAATATACCCTGTACGGTAGTCGACTGGTATACAACTTTCATGGTTAACTCTCCGATAACTGGAATTGATCCCATGTAGCAACCCAACTTCACTTGAGGCTTTTGAAGTCTTGGCCAAGTTTTCCGATGCCTTTCGTACATTTCTCTCGTTATGACGCAGACAGGTGACCCCGTGTCAATTTCCATGACCAGATCAATTCCACCCCACGTGAACGTGCGTCGCACTGGCGGCACAAGCTTCCTTTCTTTTAGGGTTTTCAGATTCCAAATCTGTGTGGTCAGGCTGTCGTCATCTTCGTCCAGGGACTCTACTGCTTGTAGTTGGTTGTTTTGTCCCTTGGCACGCTTAGGGTTATGACACTTGCGAGCCAAATGCCCTTGCTTGCCACACTGGAAACATTTTGCTTTCTGCCATTTACAGTTGCTACTGCTGTGATTGTCATTACCGCAACGTTCGCAGCCTACTGGTGAATGCAGCGATGTCCTGGCAGCGGGAGGCATCCTCTGCTGACCCTTCAGTGTGTGTACTTCGGATGGCCCACTTTCCCGCGACATTTTTTGTGCGTCGGCTTCTGCAGTTTCTGCTGCCACGGCTAGTGTTTCGGCGTCCTGCAAGCTCAGGTCTCGTTTGGCTAGCAACTGTTTCTGCAGATTCTTTTATCTGACGCCGCAAACGATTCGGTCTCCCATTTTGTTCTTAGCCCGAGACTGAGGCAGGAAAAGAGGAAAGTTTCAAAGTAGAAGAAAAATGAACAGCCGAGGACACTTCTCTAACACAGCTAAAGACAAGTTTATTTGGTCACCTTCTTATATACACTCCACGAACTTCACCACAGAACCTTCCCGATCTCGAAAGCCAAAAGATAACAAAGGTCTCACATCTTTCCACCACAATTGTCAAACGAACTTGAGGTTTTCCACAAAGCAACAACAATAGCTCCCCTCACCCGGAAGACACTTGAATGAATCCTACGCGTACAGAGTACACTCTCCCCCTCTACTCTCCGACCCACATTCACAAAGCATCCTGTTAACAGAAGATATCGATCCACGTGATACACAAAGGAGGAAACCACTGACAACTTCACATTCAACACGCACTTTTCAAAACTTTCAAATCCGTAAGAATGATTTTGCACTGCTGCTAAGCTGTAACGACACCTGACTAATGCAGTTGCCCATTGCCTCAGTCTCGGGCTAAGAACAAAATGGTTAACATCCACCAGCTCGCCTGCGCAATCACTACAGTATCATTGATTTGGTCTCGTAACATCCTGTCTAATGTCGTCCCGAAGTTGCAGTTATTAGCAATTCTTCTTATTTCCACGATGAATGCCTGCACTGATTCTCCTTCCTCTTGGCATCGATGGAAGAACTTGAAACTCTCCGAAATCTCATTTGGTTTCGGGTCGTAGTAATCGCTCGGAGCACGGACCGCTTCGTCATACGTTCGCAAATTTGGCTTCCTGGGCGCCACCCTTCCGCAAAGCACTTGTATCGTACTTGTTCCCAGCGCTGACACCAGCACAGCCCTTTTCTTAGCATCATCCACCACATCGTTGCCTTCAAAATATGACTCTATCTTCACGAGGTAAGCGTTCCACTTATCTTGTTCATCGTCAAATTGCGGCAGATGGTGGGCCATGCTTGGAGCGTTGCCGGTTATCCTTGGAAACCCTGCGTCACCGGATATCGTCCCTGCCGTTGTCTGTTCATCACCCGCCTCTTGGTTCATGTGCTTGAAACTCGTCGCCACTGTTACGACCTGGCAGAGCCCGTCGCGAGTAAGACAGGCGTCCGGTGGTGGCTGAACGACTCCGAGGTTTATCAGTGCTCTGAAGACAAAAACGAGGATCGAACGCCACGTGCCAAAGCGAAAAAACCACACGATCAAAAGAAAAAGAAAATATACACACGTGCTTTGGCACGTGATGAACATGATTACAAAATGAGCGATGCTATATGCACTACGTAGTGCACTTTGGACGAAAATTGCTATATGCACTACGCTGAGAGCTCATGCCACTCGGGCCACCCTTTTTCGAACTGCGCGTGTATCACTGGGGAGCTCGTTAACCCAGCCCCCCGCCTGCGTTCACGCCGCTTCGCGGCGACAGTATGCGGCTGCTAATTAGAAAAGTTAACCAGTACACGGCGCTTCGCGGCGTCCAGCCGGCAACCCAAGCCCCGCTGTCCCCGATCTGCGAAGTTTCGTCGACAACATTCGGTGTTTTTTTTTTTTTTTAGTGTTCATCGCAAAAAAGAAATATAAATATCGCCAAATGCCTCATCAAAACAACGTTCACGATAAAAAGAAAAAGGAAAAAAAAAAGGTAGATTCACCGCGATTCGAACCTGCGCCCATTTGCGTACGAAGCGGACACGCTACCCCCTACGCTATGCCACCGGTTGAAAAATTTGTTGTGATCATTCACTTTATACGAGACAAACGTAGTGCAAATAGCAATTTCCGGCCGAGCTGCACTCCGGAGTGCATATAGCATTACTCTTACAAAATACACAAGGAAAACTTTCGTAGAAAACAATCACATGGGGCTGCGTTTTCTACAGAAACGAAGGAAGATTTACTTTTAAAAACGTTCGCTGCCACAGCTCTCTCCGTCCTATCGGACCAGCTGAACCGGATCAGCTGACGACGACTGGACTGAACCCGTTGAACATCAACCCCACAACAACCAATTTGCGCTCCGTGTTAGTGTGGGTTTCTACTTCCAAGCCGCACACCACACACTACGAACGTTTCAGTTCTTTTTCGCATTGAGCCTCGAGGTGTCGCACCAAACAGAACGAGTTTGCCGAAGTCAACACGACGCTGTCGTGGACGTTGGATTGTGGTTGCGCACTCGTGGACTCTGTGACTCCCTTCGTTTTCAAAGCACACACGACGATTACGAATGACACTTTCCGTCTTCCGGGAACATGTCAGGGGCACCTCTCAGGTCACATCTTCGTATACATATGTTCGCAAACCGCGGAGGCTTCTGGCGTCCCGTAAAACCAAAACAATCCCGACGTCATGCATAACGTGCGTTGTTCCAAGATTTTCACCGACCAGACAAATACAACGAAAGCAAACCGGCTCTGGCTTTCAGCGTACATCGAAGGCACCTCCCCCCCCCCCCTCTCCCCCCGCCCCTCCGATCCGCAGCCGAAAGTGAAGACACTGCGTAATCCGCAGCCAGGTCATTCCAAGAGAGCCCAAGAGTTAGGGGCGGGGCGTACTTCTCCTGCGCGCGGGTTGAAAAAGCGGGAGTTTCAAATCTGGAGAGGTTGTTATTCCGACTAAATTACGTCCTCTAGCGTAAATATTGCTAAAAAATTATTTTGTTTTCGCGGAAGATTTGTTTTGTGACATGCTTCTCCCAATAAGGCTGTCTAAGAAACACTTGTTTTTCTTTGCTGTTACCCTTTAAAAGCAAAGGAATTCAATCAGAAAGCCATATATGCGTCCCCGAGTCAAGGCTCACTTAAGGAGGTCTTTCAAGTAGTCGTGCACAATGCCCGTGCGTGGGGCGTAGAGTGCGATTCCGAGGACGAGATACCCAGTCCTGTCACCTGCTCCAGCTCTGTGCTCTTCCTGAAGAAACCTCAGCCTCTGTTGGAGAACAGCAAAGCAAAACATATGCAGGTTCGGGCTCTGCGCATTTTTGTCCATGTAAACTCGTAAAAGCCCTTTCCCAAGGGTGTGTTTGCTTATAACCAAGCTTAATAGACCCTTCTCAGAACCTCACGAGGCAACATTGGGGGTGGACATTGCTGGGGCTCGAATCCTGTGACTGGATCTGAGTTCTCGTGGAAAGTTGAAGCAACTCTCATGCCCAATGCCCTCTCAAAAGATTAAGCAATGGCTGAATCGGTAAGTTGGCGCAGCAATTACAAGATATCGCCCACTTTTTCAAAATGGTTCATTGTGATCTCTTACGTCAAGAGGAGACACTGACACCGTGGTGCCATCTGTGAGGTGGCCCCGGGACTGGATTTAACTAGAGTGAAGCGTTCGCAGTATAACCAATATCAAATGCACGTAATATCTATGCAAAAACAATCGCCAGATTGCTGTCAATCTTTTCGAGGCAAATAATAGAATGATGCGCGAAAATCAAAAAATAAGAGGAGTGTAATGAAATGAAATTAACGCTTTTGAAGTTGTATGATGCTTGCACCTTGGTAAGACATATAAAAAGTGTAAGAAAACGAAGAAAAAGAAGTGAATATACGGATAGCAAAGTGTCCAACGGCTACTCAATAGATTGTGTATTCTCTCCTTCTGTACCTCAAACGCACACTTGGTAACAATATTTTAGGTACATAAGAATTTGTTTTTTTTTTTATTTGGAGTGATAGGAGAGCTGCAAGCTCATTCGACTGGTGAGGACGCGCTGTGGTTTGCGGCTGTGAAAGTGACAGTTCAAAAAATTACTCTTTAGGTAGCAGACAGTGTACTGGATATTTAATATTGAACACAATCCAGATATTCGAGCATTGCATGAATAATGGTGCACGGAATATAGTTTCATGGGGTCCTTGGGAAACTCAATTTTTACTCGATGTTCATTTCTTCTTTTCCTGTGCAAGGTAGTGTAGGGCGAAATTCCGCCGCCTCTTGGAGCGCAAATGTCTTTGAGGGTGCAGTGCGACTGTAGCGTGAAGGAGCGTTTTAATGCTTTAATCCACACATGTCCTGAAGGCCGTTACTGACGGAGTGTGGCTAGCATCTTGCCGCACACTGCCGGACGCAGCGAGACAAATAATGAAATCTTAGAAATAAATAAAGAGCAAACGCCAACCAATTCCTAAAAGATCGTAGGTTCCCAACGTTTCGGTGCCGTCTCGGCCCCTTTTTCAGGGGGGCTATTTAAAGGAGAAGCAGCTTCTTTCTTTTCTTCTGCGGTGAATGTACGGCAGCATCTTCGTTTTTCACGGTGGTTAGTTTTCAAGCCAGGTGCGGTACCTTCGTTTTCTTCAAAGTTGGTTATTTAAAAACGAGGATCAGCATCTTCGTTTTCCTCTATGTTAGGGGCCTGTTTCTTTGGTGTCTCCTCTAAGTGTCGTAGTCCATTGACGTATGCTGAGGGCAAGGTGCCGGAGGATCGATTAATATTTCCTGGTGTGGTCTGTATGCGCCATGACTCAATAAAGAGCCGTTGCCGCACGTTGGTTTCTACACCCAGGATTCTGGTATTTTCAAAGTCGATGCGGTGTTCATTGTCCTCGCAGTGTTCCGCAACAGCGCTACCCTCTCAATCAAATTTGAATCACTTTTTTGTTAGGTTCAGGTATAGAAAGAATTAACTCGTCATTGGGAAACGCTCCCTCAAAGAAATAAATATATACGTATACCCTAAAAATCTGGAGCGTTCATACTTTCCCACAAAGCGCACGAAGGAGCCAACCGTTGTAACCTTAAGAGAAAATTCCACGAATGACGAATCTGTAAATGTGGTTGTACCTAAAAATGATTGACAATGCAGCGACACAGAACGTGAGGAAAGCGCGTAAAACGTCTTCTCCGTACAGCTACGCAGTCTATACTTCAAGGGTCAAACATGTTTACAGCCTCGCCATTCGCCAAGTTTATTTCCTGGATGCAAGTGATTGGCGCTCCAAATTGCGTTAGAGGAAAGTAGACACACTGGATATTTCAGAGTGCATATTACCGCGCGTGCATCTGGCCAAGTAGGCAGCGCGACTGTGGCCTAAAGGTTATCGTGCTTGCCTTCCACGCGAAGAGTCAATGTTCGATTCGTGGGAGTGACGTGTATTCTATTTACACTTTCTCGCAAGTTCGAGAACTTTCTCGTCTCACCCCGTTACGAATGTTCAACCCGCCGAACGTTATAGGCCGAATGTTCCAGAAACCCACGCCCGTACAAAACGTGCTCCGCGTGGCGAGCCGGAGTCAGTCTCACCCCAGCGTTCTATCCTGCTGTTACGCCGACTTCGACGCCTGCGACGCTTTGTTGTTATCGTCAGTTTCCTTTTTGTTTTGGGCACAAGTTTGCCACATTAGACGTTTATTTTCTTCTTGCTTATTTATTGTTATTTTGGTCACCACCTGTGACATTTTGGTGGAGGTGCGGGGTACTTACTACATGTCCGTGCATGATACCCCTCCAACGACCCGCAGTGCAAGTCCGATTCTAAGCCCGGTTAGAAGGCCACTCTACTCGGAACCTGAAGCTTGGACCAGCCGCAGCACCAAAGGAGAGGATCCTGAATACGGGTTGCTGCAGGACAAGCCCAAGGCGAAGAAAGCGACGATGGCCAACCAGTCGCAAACCCCGGCCGCTTCTGTCGTCGTATCACTGCCCTTCGCACCCCGGACTCCGATACCTTTTCACAGGGACGCCCACGATGAATCACGAAGATTCGCCCGTACTTGTACGGGAGCCTGTTCCGCGTAGTCACGGGCCACCACTCGCTCTGCTGGCTTGCGAACCTCAAGGGCCCTTGAAGACACCTCGCTACAGGAGTTCAACATGACCGTGGTCTACAACTCAGGCCGCAAGTACACCGACGCCGGCTGCCTGTCCAGAGTCCCAGTCAAGATACCTCCCGGCAGCAGTGACGGCGATGACGGCGAGTGCTTACTAGGCGCACTGAACACCGATGACATGGTACGACGTCAACGAGACTATCCTGAGCAGCGCGCCCTAAGAGAGCATCTCGAAGGGCGCTGGAGTACCATGCCACGTGTTTTCTCACGAGCCCTGCAGTCCTTCGCCATTCGACAAGGTGTATTCTATAATGAGAACTTCGGAGCCAACAACTCACCGTGGCTGATGGTTAGCCCTATCGACCTTCGAGAGGAAACATTTCAAGCATGTCACAACGACCAGACGTCCAGTCACTTTGGTTACAGTCGGACACTGGTCCATATTCGGGAAAGGCATTGCTGGCCCAAGCTTCTCGAAACCGTCCACCTAGACACTCGATCATGCCACGAGTGCCAGCGACGCAAGAAACCTCCGACTTGGCCGGCCGGTTTCCTGCAACCAATTCCTCCTCCTACTCCATCTTTCCAGCAGATCGCAATGAATCTACTTGATCCTTTTCCGCCGTCAACGTCGGGAAACCGCTGGATAATTGTCGCCACAGATTGTTTCACGCGGTACGCCGAAACGAAAGCCCTTCTTTCAGGGACTGCAGTGGAAGTCGTCAAGTTTTTTGTCGAGTCCATTGTCTTCCGGCAAGGCGCTTCCAAGTTCTCACTGCAGACCGTGGACCAACTTTCATGGTTCAGCTGACGAAAGAAATCCTTCGTCTCAGTAGCACTAGCCACCGTCGAACCACTTTGTACCATCCGCAGACAAATGGGCTAACGGAAAGGCCAAACAAAACAATTGCCGACATGATCTCCATGTCGACGTAGAGCACAAGACGTGGGACGAGGTGTTATCCTGCTTCACGTTTGCTTACAACACGGTGGTTTAAGAGACCATCGGAGTAACACCGTTTCAGCTCATGCGTGGCCGAAATGTAACGACCATGATCGACGCGATGCTGCCCCACGAACCAGCTGACAATGGGAGCCAAGACGCCCAGATTGTTGCTCAACTAGCTGAAGAAGCTCGCGAGCTCGCTCAACTCTGGATTCAAGATCAACAACGTACCGACGCTACGCGGAAAAACCTTCGGCGGATCGACGTTCGCCGAAGGTTTTACCTTCGGCGAACGTCGAAGAAACAAAAACAAAAAAAAAGGAGCCAGCGTCCTGGTTGCCGTTCAAACCAGCACTCGGAAGAGTTACGCAGCCTCTCAATCGCTCACTTCCCTGACAAGCCCTATGACTTCATAACAGTGAGAGCCTTATATTGAGAGAGTTTGGTCAATGGAAGGAGCCGGCGGGAGCCAGAATGGAGCAGCAAAAACGTCGCCGTCGCCTCTAGCGCTGCATATTCCCGTCGTGATGAACTTGCGAACTACAAATGAGCTTGGTGCTGCGCGTAGAGCGGCGCAGGTATTGTTTTGCTTCTAGAGGAGGCTGAAATTCCCTGAATGTGTTATTGTAAGAAATTGGTTGAAAAGGAAAGTTTAAAGGCTGGCTCTAGCATGCAGTGAAGCGCTGATGCAGCGCTATTTACGTGCTGTCAGCTACTTATCGCCGTGCAATGAGCAGCAGTTTTGACGGTGCTATACAAAAGCTGGTGAACGCTCCTGTCAGTACGCGCTTAGCGCGAAGCCAGCGCTGTGCTTATAGCACTCCGCTGTATGTTCGAACAGTCCTTCAAGGTGCTGGGTGTGTTTACGGAAAGAGTAGAGGTGACATTAACGAGAAAAATGTCCTGCAACAAAAGGCGAAATAGTGAATATATACGGCGCACGTTCGGGTCTCGGGTCAAAACTCATAAGACGTCGAATCCGTTGTTTTTACCGTCCGCTCCGTCGTGATCGCGGCAGCGCCCGCGGCCACGAGTGCGAATAAAGGCAAGATCAGCGAAATAAGCTCAGTGCTGTAATTTCGTTAATGCCTTAATTTCGTTGCCGCGGCACTGGCCGTGGCCGAGAGCGCAATCAAAACAAAGATTAACGAAATTTGGTTAAAGAAATTACGGTCAAAAAGATTCAGTGCGTTCTGAGTGCCGCCGTGACGACGACGTCCCGTGTGTTACACTTTTGTTTATGAAGAATCTTAAATTTTCACTCTTCCTTGCTGAAATAAATACTCAAATACATAGTTACCTAGAAATTGTGATTTTAGGGAATTTGTTGAGCTCATTGTTTCCGCTAGGGGGTATGTTTGTGGCTAGCGGTTGTTTACGAGCGCAGTCAATCATCGTCCCCATTGTCATTGAAACAATTTCGGCCAATGACTTGCCCTTATTTTTGCCCTATTCTTACAAATTAATGACAAAACTCTGTACATATGCCGCTCTGATACCAGTTTGCTCATTGTGGCATTCAGTCCCCCAGTGGATATCAGTGCGCTTCGCATGAGTGTAAAGCTTATTCAGTTTGATCTATTTTGAGGATCACTTTAGTGCGTAACTTGGTGAAACGAGCAGACCACTTAGTAAGGGGTATCAGAGGATACCCCGCGGAGAAATCGACTGGGGTGACAAATGACCCCCTATACCGGGACTCACAACAATACTGTGAGTCTCCGATTTAGGGGGATTAGATGACTCCCCGGTGGATTTATATTTGGGGCGTCGTTTGACTCCCCTCAAGAGAGTGCCCTCTACCTCCTTATTTTAGCGTGCAGGACCTTTCGAGAGATCGTGCTTGAACTAGAAGACACGTTCCTGTGTGCAAATAATGTGTTTACTGCGTCCTGATAAGAGGTCCCTAGACTTACACCTGCTTACGTCATCGATGTGTCATTCTGTTGCCGGCTACAATCCCGGTGGTGCCTCGACTGCGCTAGTGGACATAACATACAGCAGTTCTACGGCAACTCGCTCTCTCGCTTGACAATCTACGGTAGCTTCGGCATCCAGGAAAGGCGGCTTCGCAGAAACAGCGATACCTTGCGTCGCCCATACCTTTATCCGAAACTTTTACCACCACCCACTCAGGAACGCGACATAAGGCAGCATGGAACATCGGCTCCTGCGACGTAATTTTTTTTTGACTTCGAGAAAAATTTTGATCTATGGACAGGATAGGATTCTAAACATTCCAGTTGAAAACGCGATCTAGGCCACGAATTTCTACAGTGCAGTCAAAGTGGAAGTATTTGTGGCATACATTCAGCACCAGATGGTAGTTGTCGACAATTTCTTTGCTGGTCACCCAGGTATCGTGCACCGGGAACTTGAGAAGCCCATAGTGGCGAACGTTCTTCTTCCAGATGTTCTCAAATCCGTCTATACCGGCTGATGTATTAAGGTCGTTGTACGCATCGAGGGCACTGCTGTGGGAAATGAAACTGGTGTGAATTTTCGTTAGTGATTATTATACCAATTTTAAGTCCGAAGCCCAGTCTAAGGTCACTCATCAATAAATCAATTAATCAGTCAATCGCTCGCTTACTTCCCCACTCTTTTCATCAGTCACTTTCTCAATCAACCAACACATCGCTAAATGAATATGTTTATTATTTGAACGAGAAACCTAAACAAAATGCAGCCGGGAGCGCGTGTAGCTCTTACACAAACTTTATGTCCTCAAATATGTTAATAGATAACCTTGTTTTGCCTCCTACTTAAAGGAATACACAACTAAATATTGCAGTGTGGCTTAATAGTTTTCCACGTGCCTGCAGCCGTTGGTGTGCGCGAGCACACGCAACGAACTTGTCATCGTAGGCCCCCATTCACGCTTAAGAGGCACGTATGGTATCCTGACAGAAAGAAAATAAAAACAGGTTTTTCATCCCTGCAATGAAAGCAACGTGCTTGTTAGGCCAATTAACCGCCTACCTTTTACACAAGAGCCAGCTGCGGATAAGAATACCTTGTCTTTATTCTTCGTTTCCCCGGAGCCCAAACATTTCGCTGTCATCTTAAGCGTGAACGGGGGACTATGGACGTCACTTTCGTTACTTGTGCTCGAGCACAGGGGCTGCTGCTGGCTCGAGGAAAGATCGAGAACCACTGAATATGAACAGTAGAATGTTTAGTTCAGCATTCCTTTAACTCTCCTAAAAGCAAGTATTGGTTTTATCCAACTATATTATCGGTGAAACGACATAGTTTCTATTTATTAATTTGATCAATGCGTACAGCAAGTCGTCTGCTTTTTTTTTTGCAGAAGTTGGGGGGACGCCAGGAAGACGCCGAGCTCTGATTGGCTCTGATTGAAGGATAGTGGGTAGACCTCGAAGCAAGCTGCCTTGAGGTCTACCCACTATCCTTCATTCAGAAGCAATCAGGGCTCGGCGTTATGACGTCACCACGTTTCTGCAAAAGAAGCAGACGAACTTGCGCTCCGCATTAACAAATGAAACTCTATACGGCCTTTTTCATTGTTCGTTTTCTTTCGCTTTTATTTGTTTAGGGGCCATAACAAACTGGGTTATTGCCTTATTACCAGAAAATTAGCAGAATAAGTATCTACACCAGACAGCTTTGGGCGATTGTCTAAACAAGAAGAAAATTCAAGGGAGAAGCAGACGAACGCGCACGGAGATGCCAGTGAGCAGAGATCTGACAGTAAAGTCAAGTAAGTAGACTCGTTCAAACGCTAAAAGTCGGATGCCAGGGTTCGGGGTCAAAACGCGTTCGATGAGCGAGTAGAGACTAAGGCACGTATCTGTGTCCACCCACTAAGTATTCCAGTCGATGCACTGCCCTCTAGCGCCCCCGGGCGTTCTGATACCTTCCTCTCCATCAGTTTCTCCTCTGACGCGGGACACACCTTTTTTGTTTGTGTGTGTTCTAGATGTATTAAAATTCTAGCCTTGGTGTAGGTATTAAGTAGTACAAAAAATCTTCTCTATAGAAGGAAGTCTCGATGCATTTGCTCTAACTCCCTAGATAAGGAACGCCTCGTATTGACGAAAATAATTCTTGGAGAAGGGGGAACAAGAGGGACAAATGACAAACATAAATCTCCAAAAACAGTTAGGTGACGGGTGAGCGACCAAAAAATTCCGTCTGGTTCGGAAGTTTCTTAATACAAAGCCATTTCGGAAGTCTGCTTTCTTCAGGCGTATTCTTAATGGTTCCAGACAGCCAACCTGGAAGCGGTAAGAACATAATGCTGGGAAATGCATTTAGAACGTGGCAAGCAACTTCTTGTCACGTCCTAGAGTCTAGAATCCTCGGTTTCAAATTTAGAAATGGTAACCAAATGCGATTCGGACTGACGAGAGGGAAGACGACGCAGCCCGTTACCCCTTGTCAAGTGACGTGCGTATCCCGTGACAAAAAAGTAATGGGAGCATTTTTGCTTTAAAAACACGCGCTGTTTTTTTAACGTTGATAGTTTTTTGTTTGTTTTCTTTTTATTTCTTATTTCGCGTTCCTTTTTTAAATTCGCCACGGTGTTGTGATGGCTAACGTTCGCGCGCGTTGAGTTCGTTCTTCGTAGGTGATCTTGAAAGCTATCTGAAATAGCGACGATGACATGAAGGCGCCTGGACATTGTCCCTGAATCTGCTTTCTAAGTGCATCGTGTATCGAATGATTCTTCGCCATTTTTGAGTTCGTCATAGGACTATAAAGAAATGTTAGCTATGGGGGGAGAAGCGGGGAGGAGTCTCGAGTTGTTACCTGAAACTTTGTTTTAGGCATCGAGGTAGCCATTCACTTTGGCTTCGAGACCCTGCTGCTGAAATCGCGTCTTCTATAGACTCTTGGAGTTGTTTAGTTAAAAAAAAATGTTAGTATTCAGAGATATTACGTTGGGATGAATAATTAGGTTTGCGCGAAGGCAGATAACGACAGTGGAATTTGTCAAATGTAAACGCATAGTTGGCGTAACGAATGACAAAACACTCGTGTACTCTGATTCACACACGGCACTGAGGTCAGTGCACCTTTGAAGGGGTAAAACAACCCAGAAAGAACAAATTTCGCAAAACAACGTAGATCTTGAAAAATACGATATTTACATCCATTTGCATCTAGAGAGTATTCCCAGAAAGTTTCATTAGTTTACACAACATAGTTAAAATATTATAAATCATTTTCGATCCACCGAAGCTAAAGAAAAGGTAGGATTTGGGGCACTCTGAGCGCTCTTTTTTCCGTTCCACTTTCTGGCGTAAATTTTAGGTTAGGAAAATTATCGTTTGGTAATGGGACTAGAGAAAAAACTCACTCATTGTTTTTCCTAACTAGACTTTTATAGCACATGCAACTGTGGAATTGTTTTGGCTTTTTTTTTTACTTTGTGGATGAGTTAATTAACAGATGTTAAGATTTTGTTGACAACATAAAAGGCAAAACATTTATTTGAGTTTTAACTGCGATGTTACCTTACAATAAATTACTTTTTGGAAATTTTGTTTTCCCAGTTGAGATCTGCAGGCATTCTGCTACATATCTAGCCTAGAAAAATCATGGTTATGACATTAGTCTTCCAACGAAAGTTTTTAAAAAACATCAGTGTATTCCTGATAAAACGGCTTCAATTTACTGTTCAATTTACGTACACAGGTGAAGCTTTGCACTGCATTCTGCCTTGCAACGGCCAGTATTTACCGTAAATTTCATTTATATGAAGGCATATAGGTTGAAAAGTTGACCCCCTTGGGTATTGTCTCCCCTCAAGTTAGAGATTACATACAAGTGCCCGTTTCGTCCGAATTGTGGCTGCGACGTCGCACCAATCCCCAATATGAGCGAAATATTAGCTGTCTTCCCGGCAAGCAATCGGTTTTCCTTTCAGTACTTAAACATACAATTGCACCCTATGTTAGGAGGGCTAATGGCTGTTTTTGTAGCCGAAAGCCTTTCCGTTAATTCCGGCCGAATGCAGTTAGTCCTTAGTTTTTGCGCTTGGTACCTAGCTCGAGTCAGAAGGTCCCTTGGGCGGCAAATGGGAGTTCTGAGGACCATATGCTGCCTTGAACTGTTTAAGACCATATTGTCTTTTTCTAGAGTGTATAGTGTCTAGAAGAAAAACAGTGGCTGAAAGAAATGAAAAAAGAAAAAATCAACCGCCCAATAAATGCTTAAACTTTCACCGAGTCTGCATTTAGGTAGCCCATTTTACCTGCTAAAATTTCAGGGCGTAGCTTCCATTCTGCCAAAAGAATGAAAGACATTGACAACTCGCCGTAATGCCGAATTAGAGCGCAGCTTTTGAGGAGGAGGAGGAGAGTCTCGTTTTCCCACCCTCCTCTTCTGCCTCCCTTTCTCCCCTCCTCCATGAGCCTCCTCCCTCCTACTCCTTTCATTCTCCTTCCTTCCTCTTTCCCCTCCTCCTCTCCCTCTTTTCCTCCCCTCGTCACGTCAATCATGACCATAGTGACCCTCGTGGCCATAGTCAACGTTACTAGATTACCTCAGTTGTGGAACTCCCGCGGAAGGGAGTACACCCCCCCCCCCCCACCCTCACTTCAACCCGTCTCCCGTCGTTCAAAGCGCCATCTAGATTTTCGTTTCATAACTGTGCGTTTCAAAAAGCAGAGCTGGAGCGCGATGTCGACGCCGTTCTTCGAAACGTACAAACGTTATTGGAACCACTCAGTTGGGAAACTCTCACAGAGCCCGTTCTGAAATAGTGGCACCGATTCGTAATCGAGAGCCCAGCTACTGGCAATCACAACGCCGCCATTTCTCTCGCAGCGGGTACTCGAGGAACTGCACGTTCCATCTATTTGGGCTTTAATCGGCCATTTAGGAGCCGAGATAAATGCGGTGGAAGGGGTTTCTGGGGTGCCACCGCCGTCTCCCAAGCGGACGCGCCGCGAAATAGCACGGAAGTTAAGATACGCCTAGGTCGGGACGCGCTACCTGAAATCACCGCTGAGGCATGGTTGTATAAAAACAATAATAATTGTGCTGAAAAACCTTGCAAACTAAAGACCTTAGAAAACATCACGCGCCCCTCATTTTTTACTAAAATCCGATAAAAGTTACCACAAGAAGAGTTTTTGCCGTTGGTTTTTACGCAAAATCATGCTTTTTAAAAGCTCAAGGTGACCACAGTAAAGGCAAATGATAAAGAGTGGCACTGTTGTCGTATTTAGCTCCGTCTCGTTGGACGCCAGTGGCCCAGGTTTCAATGGTGAGTTTCCCAACTGAGGGTTCTAGTACAGTTATAGTGACGTCGAAACGTACGTATCCCGATTCTCATAGAATTTACTGCAGTTACCAAAGGAGCCGTCAGGCGGCGCGTCGAGTGACGCCAGGCGAGTCGTGGTGAGTGAGGGGGCAGGTACTGTTGGTGCATGCAGCGTCTATGAGGAGTTCCGTAACTGCGCTAATATAATAACGTTGCCATAGTGACCCACGTGACGTCACTCGTGAAGGTCTCGTGAAGGTTGTGACCTTCACTGTGAAGGTCGTGACCTTCGTCGTGAACGTTACGAGTGACCTTCGTGACGTCACTTGTGACACTAGCAACGTCACTCATGACCCTTGTTACATCACGCCTGACGTCACTTGTGATGTCACAAAAAGCGTCCCATGATGCAACGCGCGGGTCACGAGTGAGACCCGCGCGTTTTATTATGGCACGTTTCGCATAATGCAACGCGCGGGACGCTCGTCACGTGTGACGTCATTATGAGACCTTTCCCGTAATGCAACGCGCGGGACGCTCGTGACGTCACTGGTGACTCTCGTGACGTCACTGGTGACTCTCGTGACGTCACATGTAACGTAACGTGTGACGTCAATATGGTTAGGTTAGTATTGGTGGTTTACTGGCGCAAAAGCGACGAAGGCCATACTGCGCCAAACAGATGTAATAATGTTGCTCAGAGTAATAGTCTTGGAAGGCTCACTGTGAAATCAGCTTTGCAACAAAAGTTTTGTTATTGGTAGAAGATGAAAAAAGGGATATGGAAGTTAAAATTGACGTAAAGAAACACTTTTTTCGAAGTATGAAATTACGCGATTAAAGGGAATGATACGATGCTCACCCACTAAGAGTGCAGGATTGAAAGGGATATTGTATGTGAAAAATTCCTGGAAGCAAGCACGTCGGTTCTCCTCAAGACCTGAACAGAGCCATGGAATATGAAGCACCGTTAGTGATTCGCCACAGTGCTCACAGACTGGAGCATCCCCTTCACAAAGGAGATGCCCATGTGTCAAGAAGCTGTGTCCAATTCTAAGGCGGCAGTGGAGTACTTCTATGAAGCGATTCTCATGAGATGCACTCTCCCACAGTCCTAAACCTGGTTTCACCACATGGAGCTTATTTTCACTTTCTTGGTCCCATTCAGACTGCCACGTTCGGAGGAGTGCTTTTTTAATGAAGGGCTTCACATCTTGATAGGGTAGGCCAGTAGAGGTCACCGTGAGATTTTTTGTGGAGGTAGCCAACTGGTCTGCTTTTTCATTGCCCAAAAGTCCAACATGACTGGGGATCCAGCAAAACTTTATATCGTGGCCATGAACTAAAGAACAATTGATTTTAAATCGCACTAATTGGGCTAGCTTATTTTTTGTATCTTTTACTGAGCAGAGAGCTGAAACAACACTCTGTGAGTCTACAAAGAGAACAGCTTTCATGGTTTTGCTTGCCATAATGTATTCAATAGTCATCAATACGCCATAGAGCTCTGCGGTGAAAATACTAGCCATGCTTTCGAGTCGTTGGGCCTTCGTAAATTCTTCAGGGTAAACGGCAGTTCCTACGGAGGAGGAGTTCTTGGATCCATCAGTATAAAGGTGAACATAGTTGCTGTATTTCTTTTGTAGCTCAGCAAATTCTTGCTGAATAATAAGTGGCGAATTACTATGTTTGCTGAACCGTGTAAACGTCCAGTCGGAAAAAACTGGAAGCAGCTCCCAAGGTGCAATACGTAGAGGCTTCTTAAGGAGTTCTATCCCATTAAGGTCGAGTTCAAGAGATTCCTGATCACTTCCCACACGAAAACTTAAAGGTCTGACCGTCCTCGGCTTGTGCTCGAAAAGACGGGCGTACCGAGATCGCTGCGAAGTAGTAAAGGTTGGATGGTCGAGGTCAGACGTAATCCGGGAAGCATAACTCAGGCCTAAATACTGCTGTCGCTTGGCAAGGGACATCTGGTGAGATTCCACATACAAGCTAAGTACAGGAGACGTACGGAAGGCGCCCGTGGCGAGCCGCAAGCCAAGATGGTGCACAGGGTCCAGCATTTTCCGCGAGGATGGTCGCGCCGAGTTATAGACTATGGCACCGTAGTCAAGACGGGATCACACCAGAGAGTTATACAAGCGTAACAAAACCTTTCTGTCTGAACCCCATGTTTTATGAGACAAAACTTTGAGAATGTTAAGGGATCTTAAGCATTTCTTTTTTAGTTGCTGTATATGGGAGTTAAAATGTAACTTTTTGTCGAAAATAATGCCCAAGAACTTATGTTCAGCTTTAACAGCTATAGGAGTTTGGTTTATTTCTAAGCCGGGATCTAGTGATATCCCACGCCGGAGAGAGAAGGGTACGCAAACAGTTTTCTCAGCTGAAAACCGGAATCCATTTTCATCTGCCCATTTGCTGATTTTACTTATTGCTAGCTGCAGCTGGCGCTCACAGCTAGAAGGATTTCAAGAGGAAGCAGAGATCTGCAGGTCGTCGACATAGAGCGAATATGCAATGGAACGTCGTATCACTTTAGTAATCGTATTGATCTTGACGGCAAACAGTGTGACACTAAGGACGCCTCCCTGCGATACCCCATTTTCTTGTTGGAAGATATCGGACAGAGTGGTGCCCAACCGAACCTCAAAAGTTCGTCCCGTTAAGTAAGCTTTAATGCAACGGAGCATGCGACCTCGTACTCCATAGGCAAGGAGATCCTGAAGAATGCCATGCCTCCAAGTAGTGTCGTATGCTTTCTCTAAATCAAAAAATACAGAAACACAGTGCTGCCTGTTTA
Organism: Ixodes scapularis; assembly: GCF_016920785.2. Classification (NCBI taxonomy): domain Eukaryota; kingdom Metazoa; phylum Arthropoda; class Arachnida; order Ixodida; family Ixodidae; genus Ixodes; species Ixodes scapularis. The sequence goes on along the minus strand of NW_024609855.1, from coordinate 1,903,386 downwards.
CAAATGCTTCCCTAATTAAGGTTTCAAGGCGTACCAGGTGATCTAAAGTGGACCGACCCTGTCGGAAACCACACTGATACTTATCCAAATTATTGTTAGTTTCAAGAAAATATACAAGTCGCCTGTTAATGAGTCTCTCATATGTCTTACCCAGGCAGCTAGTGAGTGCGATTGGGCGGTAACTTGATAGACATGAGGGGTCCTTTCCTGGTTTTAGGAAGGGTATGACATGTGCACCTTTCCATGCGTCGGGAAAGTAGGAGTCTTCCCAGAGGCGGTTAAGGAATTTAAGCAACTGTTCAAACGATTCTAAGGAGAGTCGACGAAGCATTTCATAGTCGACAGATTCGGGACCTGGTGAGGATTGTTTTTTGGTGTCAAGAGCCAGTCTTAGCTCACAAACCGTAAAAGGTTTGTTGTAAGGTCAGAGTCTGCACCTGATAACTTCAGTCGCTGACATTCTGCATTCCTCTTGAACAGCTTAAAAGCAGCATTGTAGTTATCAGAGGAAGACACACCCTGAAAGTGCATGCCGAGGGCATTTCCTATATCCTTTAACGATGCAGGAGATGGGGTGAAGAGAGGAGGAACAATGAAGCCACTGTAGTCACCCCTAATTTTACAGTAGCGGTCCCACACCTCTTTTGCGGAGGCAGTGCTGCTCAGGGAAAAGACATACTTCTTCCAGGACGTCCGTTTTGCCTGCTTTCGTGTCCACCGAACCTTCGCCTTTCTTTTTCTAAACTCCACCAAGTTTCTGGGAATTGGATACCTTCGAAAGGTGTCCCATGCCTTTTTCTGGTTTCGTCTAGTTGTGCTGCACTCCTGGGTCCACCACCACTTGCACCGTTTTAGGAGGTTTGCGGATGTCTTGGGAATAGAGTGATGTGCCGCATTTATGACTTGCTCGGTAACATATAAAGTAGCCTCCTCTGGTGTCATACTCTCAAGCATTAACGGGTCAAGTGTGGCCTCCAGTTGAAACAGTCCCCAGTCAGCCTCATCAAGTTTCCATCGGGGAATTCCCTTTAAAATAGTGGGTAATGGAATATGACTTTCTAAAACGATGGGAAAGTGATCACTGCCAAGAGGATCATCTAAAACCTTCCATGAAAAACAAGGAAATAATGTAGCTGATGATATAGACAAGTCTATACATGTATTAGTGTTATGGCTCGCACTATAAAATGTTGGTTGTTTGCTGTTTAAAAAGCATAGTGAAGATGAAAGTAAAAAACGTTCAATGACCTTTCCACGATTGTCCAACCGAGCACTTCCCCATAAGGGGTTGTGTGCATTAAAATCCCTTAAGATTAAAAAGGGCTTCGGCAGCTGGTTCAGCAGGTCCTGCAAATCGTAAAAGTCAATCGGAACATCTGGAGGAAGGTAAGGGGAGACAAGAGTAATGAGACGATCTGCAAGAATACGCACTGCAAGAGCCTCCAGGGGTGAGCGAAGAGGAACTGCCGTGCATGCAATATCGCCTCGTACCACAACAGCCACTCCACCCGAAGAATGAGATGATGTACGGTCTTTTCGAAAAACATGGTGACGACGAAACATGTTCATATGATTGCTATTGAGATGAGTCTCCTGCACAGCGACTGCTAGAGTTCGCAGCTCATCAAGAAAAAAGTGCACATCGTCAATGTTGTAAAGGAGACCTCGGCAGTTCCATTGCATGAAACTATAACTATTTATGGTGGAAATGTTAAAAGGGGTTCCTGTCTAGACGCCCTCGGGCGGCTTGGGCGGGGTTACCCGTGGTATCGGTTTCTTCTCGGATGACTTCTTTAGTTTTGAGTCAACAGGAGGAGCCAAACGGATGGGAGGGGACTCACTCACATCCATCCGCTCCTCTTCAGGTGAGACAGTGGAGCTAGCAGAAAGGGCCTGCTGCTCCTTAGATGTGGACGGCTCCTCGGGAGGCTTGGGGCGAGGGGCTCGCTCCTTCCTCCTAGGAGGAGACCGAGTAATTAGGGCAGGCATGTCGTTTGACAGCCTGTCCCTCTGAGTGGGAGGGGCACCAGTGCCACCTCCCTGAGGTGGAGGGCATGCCGCCACCTCTGGTTTCTTCGTAGGTGGGGGCTGAGCTACGGCCCCCCGGTTCCCAGACGGAACCTGGAAGGGTCGAGGCTCGGAAGGTGGTGCAAGCCCCCTACGCACCACCTCGAGCAAGCCCGCGCTTCTTGGCCTCGGGGTAAGACAGGTTGTCCTTGGCTTTCAACGAAAGGATCTCTTTCTCCTGTTTCCATATGGGGCATGCGCGCGCGTAGGCGGGATGTGCACCATCGCAGTTAGCACACTTCACTTCACTCTCGCAGATATCAGCAACGTGATCAGTGCTCCCACACTTTGCGCAGATGTCCTTACCTCGACAGCTCCGAGCGCCATGACCGAACCGCCGGCACCAAAAACACCGCAGTGGATTTGGTACGTACGGTCGGACACGGCAGTGGAGGTATCCCGCCTTCACGAATGCTGGGAGGGTGTGTCTTTCGAACGTGAGAATAACATGCTTACTTGGAGTTTCCACACCATCTCGTTTCAAAATGATCCGCTTCACAGCAACGACAGCCGACGGTCGGAGGCCTTCGAGAATTTCCTCTTCACTACAGTGTAGGAGGTCGTCCTCGGAGAGCACCCCTCGAATGGTATTCAGTGTGCGGTCTGGGGCAGCTGCTACTCGGACAACTACGATGCGGGACAGTTTCTGGAGCGCCATGCTTTGATCTTTAGTGTTCACTTCGACGAGGAGATCACCGGAGTGCATCGTTTTTGCTTTGTAATTATACCCAATCGAATTCTCAAGAACTTTTGCCACAACGAAAGGAGACATTTTTCCCACGGGGCGCTGTTCATCTTCAGAATAGTAACAAAGAATCTTGTGAAGGTTGCAGGTTCAACATCTTTTGCTTTGGTTAGTTCAGGATAAGGCCGCTTGGAGGCTTGTCCTGAAGAGGTTTTGGTAGAGGACGCCATAGAAGGCAGAGAAAATTCAGTACCCGTGGCGTACCGCCCACCACGGAGCCCAACAAGGGGACAGGCAGCACCTCATAACAGTCAGGGCTTGTCTGAGTACGTTGCTCTGCCAGTACTACGAAGGCGCTATAACCAAGTGTGGTTCAAGACAAGAGAATCTATCGCCACCCAAGGTTAGCCCTTGCCGCCAAAGAAGTTGAAAAGGAAAGAAGAGAAATGAGACGAGTGAAAAGAAGGAGAAGACAAAGGTGAAAGAAGAGACGGGATAGTAGAAGGAGTGGCGACTAGACTGAATCATCCTGGCCGGGCCTTACCAGGACTCCCGTCTATGAGAAGCGGGGGCCGAAGTGGTGTATTGCCTCGCCCGAGGGTTCCCGAAGGGTCCAAACCTACCCCGGGCTCGGCTCAACCACAAGGATGCCCTTTTCCCCAGACACGGGACAGCCACGCACAGCCAGACGTGGGCGGGCGAACCCGCATGGCTCGGGGACCGTGGTGACGCCACTCACCAAACACCTGCTTTCACAGGTGCCCCCTGCGGGGGCGTCAATATGGGAAACGTCCCATAATGCAACGTGCGGGTCACAAGTGACGGCAACGACGCTCAAGCCGGAAACGGGCGCCTAAGAGCTGCGCTCTAAAATAAGACCAAGAAACTTTCTCAGCGTCAACTGCCGACATGTACACAATCAAACAAGTTGTCGATGCCTATTCTTGTGGCGCCATGTCTAAAGGGGTGCAGCGAGCAGGCGACATATTACGACGTCTCCTAGCGCTGCGCCAACGTGAAGTAGCTTGCAGAGGTTGAAATCATCGCTAACTCGGTCGCCTGCGTTAACCCTCAGAAAGATTGCTGCTCTCTTATTTTTCCTGGAATAGGGTTACGCCCTGAAATTAAGCACGGAAATGTACCACCTAATTACGCAATACGATCAAAGTTTCACTTTTGCGCAGGTGCTAATTTTCCCGGCTCTTTTTGAAGAGCTGGCACTTATTGTAGCCACCGAATTGGTTGAGAATTGTTTCTAGAACCCAAGCCACATCTTAAGCCTACCTCTGTTCTATCCCTAATCCGTACTGAGTTGAACCGGAGTAGCTTCCAGCGTAGTCCAGAAACACTTTGATTCCATTTTGGTTGATGTCAACAAAGGAGCCTTCACCGGGAAAGTAGAAGAATTCATAAAAAATGATGTCGCAGACGCCATCCTGGGGATTTACTATGAGTGGGTGTCCAAATACGCAAAGGATTGGGTTCTTTGCAATTGGCGTTCCTGCAAAAGAAAGGGCAATAATGAGGACCGAATTGTATTTGTACCGTGCGACACCCAAAGGGGGCGCGCCGCTCCGCCAAGGCAGGTGGTTTGCGACGTCCACGACGACAGGCTTAGGCGCTATGTCACACAAAAAAGCGCTGCGCTCTCCGACCACTGTTAGTCTGACCGCAGCGTCTCGGCCGTCTTCTTATCTTCCCAAATATTTTGTTTAACTAACCCGCTCCGGGCACCGGAGTAAAGATTTTGTACCTCGTCCTAAAAAATCCCGTGCGCATGAGGCAAAAACAAATTGTGTTGCTAGTATGTTTAGACAGCTTGATGATGCTACGCCTCGACGGGTAGCTTGACACTTTGCTGTAGATGAGAAACATAGTCGGTGCAGTAAAACCTCTAAACTGGGGTCTATGACGTGAGCCGCGCACTGGTGATCACACGAACGCGTGCCGGTACGAAACTCATCCAGATCGAAACGGGCAGGGGTTGGGGACAGAACCCAGGAGGTTCTACCGCGCAAGCTTTCACTCCACGCTGCGGGCTGAGACGCGTTAGCCCCCTCGGCCATTGATAGCTCATTCGGCGTTGTTCTACGTATATTTTTGCGTCCTTCGAGCGGCAGGGGTTGCTCGGAGTTTGCGTTGCATCTGGAAACCGGAAACAACGGCAACAGAACCTCATATTTCGCGTTTATCTGCGCTAAAATATACCTTTACGAAGCACTTGTGTGTTTGACGTTTCGTAAGTCACAGCGGGACAGCGTTCACCAGTGCCAATAATTAATAAAATCTACGTGAGAAATATTGGTCAACATATTATTATCATATTGTGTACGCTCTCTGGGAGATCGAGTAGACGTACTGGCATTGAAATGATCTCGTCTCTTTTTGTCAGGCCATGAAGGACATCTATATTTTTTTAATTTCCGGGTCTCAAGTAAACATGTTTGCAGCAGCAGTGGCCTGAAATGTTTTTCATAGTGCTATGCTCAGAAAAGTTCTCATCCGTTGAGGCATAAGGTCAGGTGCTCGACACGATGTCAACGCGATATGCTTCAACTATGCGTTACACCGCAGCGCCAACGTCTTTTCGAACTCTTTCAATTATGTAAGCTGTCCTATGCTCTCTTATGTTAACAAAATAATTGGGCAGCCACCCTTCAAAGTGTTATTATGCATAAAATGCAGTTCTTACGAGCGATTGTTTATTTTCTTTATTCTTTAATAAAATGTTACCCCGCATCGCCCAAAGGTGCTAAGCAGGGAAGTTAAAGTTTTGTACACAGAAAAGACAAAAAACAAGCATTTTTTTTTAGCAAACTCACAATTTCTCTCCAGATAGCCCGTTCTACTATACAATGGTTTTATCAAAGTAATGAATTCTCACTAATGTTTCTCCTGGAGTGGCATATTTTGTACAAAATCATTGCGATGAGAAACATAATATGGCTCTTTCCGATGGGTTGCGCGCTATTGATTTCTGTTTTGATTTTAGGCATAATTATCCGGGGGTCATCACGCAGTTCTTTCTGAAGACTGATTTTTTGAGTCACGTGACAAAGGAGGGGGTGGGTGAAGGGAGACAAATGGGAACGTGTGACGGAAAGAGAGTGAGAGGGAGGAAAGGGAGGCACATGAGGTGGGGAGAAATCACTATATGAGGTTAAGGACAAGATGGGAGAGGAAAGGAGGGAGATAGGCATGGTATCTATTAGTAAAGCAACCTGAGTTGTCAAAATAATTGACCCTTGAGCCCTCGTGCTGTCTTAGTCATCTACTTAGTGAATTTTGCTCAGTGCTTACACTGATACCTGCTCAGTGCTTACACTGATACCTGCTCAGTGCTTACACTGATATTTTCATAGGCATTCGGGTTGCCGAAGGGTACAAATAGTCGAATCGTGCTCGAATATTATCCGATGAACTTGTACACCATGATGTAATGCAATCAGGTGGTGCATATAATTATCGGGCTGTACCTTTCAGTGTAAGGCAAGAAATCGTGGTGAAAAGCGTCAAATAACACGAATACAACGAATTCGCCAGGGCGCGGAGCGAGAGCGCAGCGACGAGTTGAAACAACCTAATGGCGACAGCGTCACGTGATTCCAAGATGGCACCATCCACGCGACTGAGGATGTAAAGGTATATACGGAAATCCCAAGTGTTTGCAACCTACCCGGGAGTTTGGGGTCAGTGTGCTCGCTCGTTTTAAAGGAGAACAAGAAGATGTAAAGAATCCTGTCAGAAGCTGTCGCAAGTTTATGAACGAGCCTCAGCGGAACCGCATTTACGATTTGCATGCCTTAAATACGCCCGTATGTCCATAATTAGGAACGACCCTTACGTGTTCGAATCGTGGAATTTTTCGATGGTTATTCACACATGTAGTTTAGCCTCTATTTCTACCGATTTGAGGGCACCGAAGTCACTCTAAGCTATGAGAGCTCCCTAGAGAGAGGCGTGCTTTGCTGACACTTACTAGATGACGTAGTTTGCGTTGTTGTTGCAGCCTTTGCCATTGTTGTTGCCTTTCCAGGCGGCGTTGAAGTCGTTGTTGTAGCCCTTGCTCCAATTGTGGTATTTATCGCTACAAATACGGTTTTTCCTGTTCTGTGGCTCGGTGCCGCTGTTATAGTCGCGACCCCGGCTGTTGTTGAAATCGCGCTTTTCTTGGCTGTGGTCCCTGTAGTCCGTTTCGTTTTTGTTGTTGTGGGTCTGAGGGATTGGCGAGGCAACGGGGGGTAACCCTTGGCATAACCGTCGTATGTACTAATGTTCAAGAGCCCCTCAGTTGTGGACTCAAATTCCTCAGAACCTATTATGCAACAGACAAAAGAAAAGTGTTAGGGGCATTTTATGACACCTCAATCAACGGCGACCCGTGGTCGAGCGTGTTAACACACCGCAGCTCAGAGCTCATGGTGCCAAAGCTTGCGCTGTATAAACGGAGATCCTAAGCTCAATTAATAGTACCTAAAGAGAAGGCATCCCTTCGCGAAAAAAAAAGGTTTACTTGATATGTATTCCAAATACGATTTATAGACGTAATTATTTCTTATTAATCAGATATCTCTTTGGCCGCATTGAGCATGCGTTCGGAATGCAGTTCATGTACAGGTTGTCACAAAAGAAAATTTGCACGGTCTTTTTTACCGCAAAAATAAACTAGGCATCTCCGAACGCTAATTCTCCGCCCAAAGGTAGAGCTAGAGGTCACAACCAGATGCCAAAGTTTCAGCCCGATCCGATAACTTAATCAAAAGTTATAAATGATTTTCTGAAACTTTCAATGGGAAAATGGTGGTCGACGGAGTTTTCGAACACATGGGGCTCTATGGCACCAGAAACCGAAAACGGGCAAAAATGGGCTCCATTTTCCCATTGAAACTTTTGATTAAGTAATCGGATCGGGCGGAAACTTTGGCATCTGGTTGTGACCTCTAGCTCTACCTTTGGGCGGAGAATGAGCGTTCGGCAATGCCTAGTTTATTTTTGTGGTAAAAAAGACCGCGTAAATTTTCATTTGTGACACCCTGTTCACAAAAAAACAGTCCTAAATGAATTGTGGGTACATAACTAACAAACGAGAAACATATGTGAAGTTCACTCCAATTGTATTTAACACACGTGTGGCGCATAGCGTCAATCTCACATTTTTGTAATGAGCCGTCGCGGACTCGCCGCGAAGAATCGTGAACGGGTGGGCTGGGTCGAAGAATGCGGGCCTGGGTCACACGCACGCGGTCAAATGTGCCTACAGCGTGCAATTCACGTAACGCGTGTCAGTGACATGTTCGTGTCGATGAAACATGTCCCTGAAACGGGCGTTTACGAAACGTCGTCTATGAAACGTGCTTCCACGAAATGCCGGGAGAATAAGAAACACAGGATTGCACCTGCTGCTGTCACTTGATTTCAGGCGATTACCGGTAGAATTTCGGAGAAACATTTTTCTCCCCGTTGCCGGGGATATTGACGCTCTGTAATTCTAGAGCTAATCAGAAAAATTGCCCATAGAAGAACGATCAATGTTTGCCAAGAATTAGATTTCACTGCCTTTGCGATGAAATAGCGGACTTGAAAGATGTAATCCAAGATTTATGCCGATGAAGGCACTGCAGATCAACCACAGAAATGCAGATAAGAAGAAAGGGCTCCGTGAAGTATGAACACGAAGTGGCACAAGCTGTCTTCCGAACTGATACACTAAGCGGATGACAATTATTTATTTAGCTTCTTTGGAGGAAGCCTTTGTCGCCGATATACTGGTATGACTTTCCGAACAGAGATAGCTTTAATTGGTTCACTTCGAATACTTTGACACGGATGATAGACAATTTACCACCGAAATCCACGGCAGCTTGCAAGCCGCAGCACACACGAAGCTAAGTCAGCAAGTAGATATTCTGACATCAGTGCTGCACGATGGTTCCATAAAAAAAAAAAAAAAAAAAAGCCAAATGGCTGAAGGAATTGCGGCTTTGGCCCAAATATTGTCCGGAATGAAGATGACGAGGTAATGAACCGTAAACTGAAAATAAAGGTTTAATCACCGAACTTCTGCCAAACAAAATAAGCAACGAGCGTGGAGGCAGCAAAACAGCGGGGGCCATTGGGCGGCGCAACAGCAAGCGAGAGAGAGACTGACTCGACGAAGTCCCGCGCAGCTCCTCTAGTGTGGGTGACTCTCTAAAGTTCCCCAAGGAAGGTTCGAGCGTCACACGCTCGGGGCAAGAATGAGAAGGCACTTTCAAGAGCAAGAAAGTAGTACAAAATAATAAAAGTTACTTCCGAAGCTAGAATAAACGCGAATCTTTTAGAAGTCCGTGATCGAGCGTAGACAGTCGAACTTTACGAATATTATGTTCTAAAACCTCCAAACAACCGTCCCAAATGCGTTTTTCTGTCGTATATATTTTTCGGCATCCTGAGCTACGTTTCTCTCTCTCTCTCTCTTTGTATGTATGTATGTGTATATATATATATATATATATATATATATATATATATATATATATATATATATATATATATATATATATATATATATATATTCATACTGAGAAGAAAAAACCCTTAGTGAAAACAGCAACAACGAACGATTTAATCTTCGACGCTTCGGCCGGAGTCCGGCCTTCGTCAGGAAGAACTTTTACAGATGAACGCGGGTGGTAGAGTCCGGCCTTCGTCAGGAAGAACTTTTACAGACGAAGGCTGGACTCCGGCCGAAACGTCGAAGATTAAATCGTCCGTCCGAAGGCGTGGGTATATAACTGAGAAGAAAAAACCCTTAATGAAAACAGCAACAACGGACGATTTAATCTTCGACGTTTCGGCTAGAGTCCGGCCTTCGTTAGGAAGAACTTTTACAGATGAACGCGGGTGGTATAAATACCACCCGCGTTCATGTGTAAAAGTTCTTCCTGACGAAGGCCGGACTCCGGCCGTAACGTCGAAGATTAAATCGTCCGTTGTTGCTGTTTTCATTAAGGGTTTTTTCTTCTCAGTTATATACCCACGCCTTCGGCCTCCCGCCACCATGCCTGTTGTATATACGCGTATATATATATATATATATATATATATATATATATATATATATATATATGTATATATATATATATATATTAATATATATATTGTAACAAAGACAAAGTAGAAATAAAAATACACCGGCTTTACTGGCTTAGCCCTGGAGCAATTCTGCCCCGCGAGCTCTACCATGAGCCAGACACTGCCCGTGCAGGCGGTGCGCTGTCGTGGATGGTAATGATAGTGTGGGTGTTGATGGTGATCAATTCGCGCTGTTACAATATCCTCCCCGTAGACGAAGATGGAGGCCTCCTGGCCGACCTTTATGCTGGCGATGAAGTTGCGGCATGGTCTGAGCGCTGGATGAAGGGCTTCATGCGGGATACATGAACGTTTTGTAGCGGCCGGCAGCGCTTATTGTTTGACGGCTTTAGCAGGGTCATGGAGTAATTGACGGGGGATGTTTGATGAAGGACAGTATATGGTCGAAGATATTTGTGGAGAAGTTCCTCAGAGAGTCCTGGCGTGCGCACAGGTGTCCAAACCAAGACAAGGTCACCTGGATGGTATATTACGGAAGTGCGATCTTGGTCGTAACGCTGCTTTTGTTGCTGTGCATTGTCATTGGTGCAAATGCTAGCAAGTTGTGGCATTCTTCGGCTCGGCAAACTGTTTGTGCTACGAAGGAGTTTTGAAAATTGCTGTCAGTGTACGGAAAAAGGCTGTCTATGATGCAGGACACTTCCCGGCCGTAAACGAGAAAGAACGGAGAGAATCCCGTGGTCGATTGGATATAAGTGTTGTAGGCGAAGCTGAGGAAGGATAGAATGAAGTGCCAATTCTTATGGTCCCTGGAGACATACATGCTAAGCATTTACCATAGGGTTCGATTGAACCGTTCGGTAAAACCGTTTGTTTGCTGGTGGTACGTGGATGTAATTTGGTGAATAACCCTAGAAGCAGCAAGAACCCCTTTTACGAGAGCGGACAGAAACGCGGTTCCACGGTCGCTGAGGAGAAATCATTGCGCACCATGGCGTAAAACTATGTTGGTAAGAAAAAAACTGTGCAATTTCTTGTGCAGTACCTGAGATGAGAGGAGCCCTCTTGACATACCTCATAAGGTGGTCTATGGCTACCATGATCCACCGGTGGCCCGCCGAACTCTTCGGTAGTGGTCCGTAAAGGTCGATACCGACTCGGTCGAAAAGCCTCTCGGGACGAGGTAGGGGCATCAAGTGTCCATATGACGTGTGCCGCGAAGGTTTGCGGTGTTGGCAAGGAACGTACGATTGCACGTACTTCTCGGTCGTCCGATACATGCCTGGCCAGAAGTAATGGGACCGGAGGCGGGCGTGGGTCTTGTAAGTGCCCATGTGACCCGCTGTAGGATGGTCATGGAAAGTTGCGAGGGCGGTATCTCGTAACTGTTTTGGGATTACAAGTAGGTGCCGCGCGCCATCAGGGAGGTAACTGCGTTTGTAGAGGAGGCCTTTGAGGAGGACGAAGCTGCGTATTCTTCGGCGGAACTTGGTGTCTTGAACTGGGCTAGTGAGGGTACGAATTATCTTAGCACTCCAAGGATCTTCTGTTTGGCCGGAGATGAGATTTGTTGGTGTTAGGGAACTAACGCCAGGCAAATCGTCGTCGATGTCGTCGCTGCAGGAACTGAGGCAGTCCGTCGGCATCCAAGTATTTCTTTCCACGTTTGTGAACGATAGTGAGCTGATATTCTTGTAGGCGGAGGATCCACTTGGCTAGACGTCCAGATAAGTTTTTCATTGAGGATAGCCAACATAGGGCATGAAGGTCCGTGTCAATCGAGAACGGACGACCGTACAAATAGGGTCTGAATCGTCCGATGGCTCATACTATTGCCAAGCACTCTTGTTTAGTCACAGTGCAATTTTTTTTCAGGTCTGGTTAGGGTACGACTCGTGTAAGCGATGACGTGAGAGTCACGGCTGGAAGGATGTTTTTGGAGGAGTACACAACCCAACCCGGTCCCACTAGCATTCGTGAGAAGTTCAGTTGCTGCGTTATCGTCGAAGTGACTCAGTACCGGATCAGAAGTCAGCGCGTTTCAAAGGGCGTTGAAGAATAATTGGCAATCGGTAGTCCATTTATATGGGACACGGGTGGAAAGAAGATTATGTAAAGGGAGAAGCAATATGTGCAAAACCACGGGTAAAACTAAGGAAATAAGAACGTAGACGGAAAAAGCTTTTAAGCTGCGTTGTGTTTGCAGGGCGGGAAAACGAAGAGACTGCTCTAATGTTTTCAGGGTTGGGTCTTATGCCTTCGTGGGAAATAAGATGTCCTAGAACTTTGATTTCAGTCGCTGCAAAATTGCATTTCTTTGCATTGAGTTGTAAGCCCGCATTAGTGATACAAGATAAAGCTTCGGACAACCGGACGAGGTGTTCTTCAAATGTAGACGAAAAATCAATATCATCAAGATAACAAAGACATGTACGCCATTTTAAGCCACGTAGGATGGAGTCGATTGTTCTTTCGAAGGTCGCCGGCGCGTTACAGAAGCCAAATGGCATGAGGTTAAACTCTAATAGACCGTCGGGTGCCACGAAGGCTATTGTTTGTTTGTCTGATTCAGACATCAGGATCTGCCAGAATCCGGATCTTAGGTCCAACGAAGAATATTGTTTTGCTCCCTGCAGAGGGTCTAGGGCATGATCAATACGAGGCATTCAATAGCTGTCCTTTCGAGTGACGTTGTTGAGTTTTCGGTAATCTGCACAGAAACGGACCGACCCCATTTCTCTTTCTAACCAAAATAACAGGGGAAGACCAGGAGCTGTTGGAGGAACGTATGACATTTTGTTTCAACATTTCTGTTACCTAGGTTTCTATCTTTCGCCTTTCGACAGGAGCTATGCGGTAAGGTCGATGCCGTATTGGGGAAGCGTTGCCGGTATCTATCGTGTGGTGAATAGAGTGAGCCCTGCCGAGGACGTCCGTCTGTGGGTCGAATGCGTGTCGGAATGACTCTATAAGAGAAACGACAAGTGCTTTTCGATCGTCAGAAAGAGCAGGATTGATAGTAGAGTTTAATTCAGTAGTGTGGCTGCTAGCTCGTTGTTCAGCAGGATGGTCAAGGGCAGAAACATCTGTTGCATTCCTATTGGGCTCGCGTGCGCGACGGGTAATAATTCCCAGACAAGCAGGAACGTTACTAAAATATTTACTTAAACCAAACCAATCTAACTAGAGAAAGAACGTGGACGTCCGTCGGCCAGCAGGAATCGAAGGTGATGTCCTGCGCCTTCTGCCTCTTCCTTCGATCCTCGCGCATCCACTGAGCTTAAATCCCTCCTTTTTCTTGTCTTCAACCTGTCGATCCCCGAGGCCTGCAGGAGCTTTGGCGAATGTTGTTTTGGCAAAGGGCACGTGCCGCCACAGACTCCCCCTCCAGTGAGGAGGCGAACGTTTGACCTTTACGCGATTTTCTGCTGGAATCTTGTGGGAGATGAACAGCGACGGTTAGCCGCCTGTGTTTTAACATCCGCGATGCCTAGACGCGCTGGGAAATACATATGTCGTCCAGAACGTGTTCGTGTATGCGATTATTTTGCATTCGAGGAGTCGTGGCGCAATCGGTCGGGAGGAGATGGAAGGTGTATTTGGTCTGGTCGGATCGGCATTGTTGCAGACGGTGTTTCTGATTGGGGTGTGGCCTTTGGAAGTGTGATTGGTGAATCACTGTCCATATGAGCTGGTTTCACACGATCCAAACTAACAACCTCCTGCCGTCCTCGGATGTCCAATGTCCTTGCTTTTGACCCTCGCCGCACTACTTTGTACGGGCCGTCGTAGGGTGGTTGGAGAGGTTTTCGTACGGCGTCATGCCGCAAGAAAACATGGGTTCCAGTTTCCAGTTTGTCGATGATGAAAGTGGACTGGGCCCGGCTTAAGCGAGGAGCTGTGACGAGAAGCTGGTTCATGGCCTCTCGGAGTTTGGTGGCGAAGCTTGCGGGATCGTGACAGGTGTTGGATGGAGTCGACGCGGAGAATTCACCTGGGAGCCGAAGGGTGGTCCCGTATACCAACTCAGCCACGCTGCAGTCGATGTCACTCTTGATTGACGTGCGGATGCCGAGGAGCACGAGAGGCAGCTCGTCCACCCAGTCATGTCGTTGGTGAGCCTTGAGAGCAGCCTTCAACTGACGGTGAAAACGCTCCACCATGCCGTTGCTCGCGGGGTGGTATGCTGCCGTTTGAATCCTTCTTGACCCAAGCAGCTCCATGAGGCTGGAAAAAAGGTTGGATTCAAACTGCCGGCATCGGTCCGTGGTGATAGTGAACGGCGAGCCAAACCTTGAGATCCATTGGGCTACGAGCGCACGCGCAACGGTCACCGCGGTGATGTCGGGCAGCGGAATCGGTTCAGGCCAGCGTGTAATGCGGTCGACGCACGTCAACAGGTAGGCTTGCCCCTGTGATGGTGGCAGCGGTCCGACAATATCTATGTGGATAATGTGGAACCGCGCGTTGGGTGGGCGAAGGTTCCCAATGGCGTTACAGTGTGACGGTGGATTTTTGCGCGCTGGCATTGTAAGCAGGTGCGGGCCCAGTGACGCACATCTTTGTTGATACTGGGCCAGATGCACCGGGATGTTATAAGGTGTTGTGTGGCTTTTACGCCAGGATGGGATAGCCCATGAAAGGCGTCAAAACTCTGCCGACGAAATTGTTCCGGAACGTACGGGCGCGGCGATCCTGTAGAAGTATCACAAATGATGTTGGTGGGACACATGGGAAGTGGAATCTCGTCGAACACAAGCCGGCCTGGAGATGTGCGGAGCTCTCTTAGTTCTGCGTCCTCGCGCTGCGCTGCAGTCAGCTTGGAAAAGTCGATGGCGGCTGAATGTTCAACCGTGCAGGAACCTATTCGTGAGAAGGCATCCGCTACAACGTTCTCAGCACCATGGATGCGCCGGATGTCGTTTGTGAGCTCAGAGACGCTGGACATCTGTCGTCCTTCTCTCTGAGAATGACTTCCTCCGTCTGGTCTCAAAGACTAGAACGCGTGGACGAGAGGCTTGTGGTCAGTCAATATAAAAAATTGCCGACCTTCCACCATGTGCTGGAAGTGCCGTAGTGCCAAATATACCCTAAGGAGCTCTCGACCGAACGTACTATACCGCTGTTCCGTGGGTGTCAGCTGCCGCGAGAGAAAGAAAGCGGCTGCCAGTCTCCATTCACGTTCTGCTGAAGCACCGCACCAACAGCGACATCTGAAGCGTCGGTGACAACTGAGAGTGGGGCTCCTTCCTTTGGGTGAGAGAGCATGGTGCTGATTGCAAGCAGCTGTCGGACTTGATCAAATGCCGATGTGGTGCAGGCATCCCATGCGAGTTCGGTTGCTGAGATTGTCTTGCCCGAAAGCATGCTGTGTAGAGGTGCAAGCTTGGTGGCGCAGCCCGGGAGGAAACGGCGGTAAAAGTTTACCAACCCCAGAAAGTCCCGGAGTTGCTTATTGGTGGTCGGCCTCGGGAACTCCTGGATGGCCTGCACCATGATGGAAAGTGGGCGAATTCCCGAAGAGTTGATCGTATGTCCCAAGAAATCAAGCTCCAGCTTCCCTAGAACACACTTACTCACATTGACGACAGGCCCATACTCGACGAGGCGTGCGAACAACAGTCTTAGGTGTGCGACGTGTTCCTCGGCAGACGTGCTTGCCACGACTATACTGTCGATGTAAACGTAGCAAAGCGGCAGCCCACGCACCACCTGGTCTATGAAACGCTGGAACGTTTGTGCTGCATTCTTCAACCTAAAAGGCATCCGGAGAAACTCGAACAACTCAAAGGGCGTGGTAACTGCTGTCTTGGGGATGTCCGAGGGCTCAAGGGGAATTCGATGGTAGGCGCGTACTACGTCGACCTTCGAAAAGATAGTAGCGCCATCCAGCGATGCTGTAAAGTTGTGGATGTGGGGTATCGGGTACCGGTCTTCGGTTGTGTTCCGGTTGAGGGCTCTGTAGTCTCCACATGGGCGCCAGTCCCCTGGTGTGGACTTCGGAACCATGTGAAGGGGTGAGGACCACGAGCTGTCTGACTGGCGGACAATGTCGAGCTCGAGCATATGCTCGATGTCGGGCGATTCATAGCTTGTCTGGTGGCAGTCGGCGTGGACGCGCGTGAACCGGAGCACTCGCCGTCTCAATGTGGTGTATTACGGTGTGCTTGATGGGGCGCTCATCGGGTCCAACACGCGTCAGCTCTGGGAACTCTGTGAGTAGCTTGGTGTACGGCGTCTCATCCGTTGGAACTGCGAACGTGGGACTGATGGAAGCATGAGAGGAGGCAATTCCTTTTATCGTCAGACGAGTTGTTTCGTCGTGGAGGCGTCGGCCTTTGTCGTCCACAAGCAGTCCAAAGTGCGTCAGAAAGTCAGCCCCGATGATGGAGTGGGGAAGATCCGCGCAGACAAAGACCCAGCGAAAGGTGCGCCGCAGTCCGAAGTCAAGTGTCAAGGAGCGCTCACCGTACGCTGCAATGGCCGTGTTGTTAACGGCGCAGAGCTGTGACGTGCTGGGGCGCCGGCGCTCCTCCGCGGTTGCTGGGATGATACTGGCTTCTGCTCCCGTGTCTACCAAGAAACGAACACCAGTGCTGCGGTCCGACACGAAGAACAAAGTTCGGCGGCTGTCTGCGTTGGCGGGAGCACTTGCCACCGTTAATGCTCTGCCTTGTCGTTTTCTGCTTGGGAGCCGGGTGACTCACGCTTGCGAGCAGCAGGCCCGAATCGCTGGTGGTACCAACATTCACATGAGTTCGTTCGGGACGATGAACGACGCTTGCGTCGTGGGCGTCCGCGTGACGTGCTGCGGCCGCGTGGAGCTTGCAGCTTTGCCATCATGTCGGCGAGACGGCGGACGTGTGCTCGCAGCTCGCTCATCTCATCCGGAATGCTTCTACTTTGGATTGCTGAGATGCTGTTGACGGTGCTGAGACCTCGATGATTTTATCGGCAAGCTCAGCAATCTTAGCCAGAACAATGTCTCCTGTGGACGCGAGGACCATCCTCCTATTGGAAGGCATCCGCTGCAGAAACAACTCACGAAGTAGGGACTGGTCAATGGTGGTCGCCTTTTCTCCGAGGAGCTGCTCCAGTCGGCGCAGCAGCTGGGTGGGGGTCCGGTCGCCCAGTTCTTCGGCTGTCAAGAGCTGGTGAAGGCACTTTTGCTCCGAGGCACTTGTCCGTCGGATAAGCTGGGCCTTGAGGGTGTTGTAGGCATCCTCTTCTGGCGGTGAAATAAGCAAGTCATGGCAGGTGGTAGGCTTGACACGACGTGGTGGTAGTTTGTCATGTCTCATGTGATGCGTCAAGTCACAAACTGTGACTCAACCTGCACAAACCAAAGCTACGTATCAGCTGGCCAGAAGGGAGGCAAATTCAACGTGACCGTTGAAATGCCCCCAGTGGAGCTCGTCGGATCGTTGTCCGTCATGATGGCTGGTTCGGTTGGTTGCGTTGAAGTTCTTTACCGGGTCACCACTGTTGCGTTCCTATTGGCCTCGCGTGCGCGATGGGTAATATTTCCCAGACAGGCAGGAACGTTACTAAACATTTACTTAAAACCAAACCAATCTAACTAGAGAAAGAACGTGGACGTCCGTCGGTCAGCAGGAATCAAAGGTGATGTCCTGCGCCTTCTGCCTCTTCCTTCGATCCTCGCGCATCCACTGAGCTTGGATCCCTCCTTTTTCTTGTCTTCAACCTCTCGATCCCCGAGGCCTGCAGGAACGGCGAATGTTGTTTTGGCAAAGGGCAGGTGTCGCCACACATCCAACAGGTTGAGATCTGTCAAAGGAGTGGCTATAGCAACCACCATAGACTGCGGAACTACGATGTCCATATTTGCTACGTTTACCGCTAACCCGTAAGCACCAAAAGGGCCAAAAGATTCTATACAGTAAGGCACGACAATACCCTTTTTCCAGAGAATGTCAGGCGCAGATTCTACGAGAGCATCTCCAGTGTAGGCGTATTCTTGTGCAATGGGCATAATCACAGACAATCTTGCTGGCACTAGGCTGTCTCTGGTTATAGTGCGACGTTGACTTGACTTTGTGTTAGATGGTTCGACAAAACTCAGTTTCTGATGACAGCTCGGGCGTGGCACAGTATATAAAAACATTGTTTTGCGGCAAGAAATTCTCACTCAAGAATAATATCATGGCTGCACGAAGGCTAAATAATAAATTGAACGTGATGGTGCTTGCCCTGAATATTAGTACGA
This sequence comes from Ixodes scapularis, assembly GCF_016920785.2. Taxonomy (NCBI): domain Eukaryota; kingdom Metazoa; phylum Arthropoda; class Arachnida; order Ixodida; family Ixodidae; genus Ixodes; species Ixodes scapularis. The sequence continues at coordinate 1,885,333 of NW_024609855.1, read as the reverse complement.
GCTGTGCACACTGCTGAAGGGGAAATTATTCGTCCCGATGAACTTTTTAAGTGAATGCCAGTATATGGTGTGGATACTTTCTTGAGTTTGCAGCAAATATTTTCCCCATGACTGAAACTGGGGCTCCCGTGTCAATTAACGCACTTAGAGAAATACCCTCTACTTCAATATCGATTATATTTTGCGGTGGCGTAGGAGGACTTAAAAAGATGAAAGCGGTCGCCGTTGTGCCTCCTTGAACTGCGCGTACCAGTTTCCCCAAGAGCGTCGGGGTTTTCCGTTATGAGCAGGAATCATTTGAGACAAAGATCTCCCTCGGTGAGATGGTGATCTACGTTTCGGTTAGTGCAACCAAACTCTGCTGCGTCGCGCGATGACAGCGCAGCACAGGTTGGTTGCACTATCTCTCCACGGGGCGCGGTGCCGAGGGGCCCAGATGCGCTCCGATAGCAAACCGAAACTTAAAAACCCGTCGAATTTGTGCGGTTTTTCAGAAAGCCGTAAAATGCTTCGCGTGCCTTCTATCATTCCGGAATTTGTTAGTTTAGTGTTTTTCGATGATGCTGAGCAATTTTGTAACTGAAACTATAAGCTTAAAAAAGTTAATTATGCAAAAATATATAACAACTTAATTATCTCGGACTTTAATAATTCTCCTAAATGGGCCGCTGGCCCAGGACCAAAACGCCACAAGCCTTTTTTTGTTGCGATGAGTAGTCTTTGCAGGAGTGATTTGGCCTCAGTTCTCTGAAACACCCTGTATATACATATATATATATATATATATATATATATATATATATATATATATATATATATATATATATATATATATATATATATATATATATATATATATATATACCGGGTGTTTTTGCGAAGACTTTCAAAAATCCTAAAAATTAGAGCGATTGAAAAAAGAAGAAACTCTCTTCGGGAACAAACTACCAGCCGCGGCGGACGTCAGGAATTGCCAAAAACCTACTAATTAGTCAGATAATTAATTAAAACTTGTTGATTAACTTTTTAATTAGGGGAAATAAACATATGGTTCCAATTAGAAAGTTGCTGAGCGTTATCGAAAACCACTAAATCAGTAATTTTCAGAAAGACTTTGAGCGCGTGAGACGAGTAGTAGCGCACTAAAGTTACCACTCGTGGAGCAGGTACAAGGCTAGCGGTTGCGGTAACGCGCCCGCGCGATTTTTGCGCCTCTTATTTAGCCCCAGCCTTGTACCTGCTCCACGAGTGGTAATTTTAGTGCGCTACTACTCTTCTCAAGCGCGTAAAGTCTTTCTGAAAATGACTGATTTAGTGGTTTTCGATAACGCTCAGCAACTTTCTAATTGGAACCATATGTCTATTTCCACTAATTAAAAAGTTAATTAACAAGTTTTAATTACTTATCTGGCTAATTAGTAGGTTTTTGGCAATTCCTGACGTCCGCCGTGACTGGTAGTTTGTTTCCAAAGAGAGTTTCTTCTTTTTTCAATCGCCCTAATTTTTAGGATTTTTGAAAGTCTTCGCAAAAACACCCGGTATATATATATATATATATATATATATATATATATATATATATATATATATATATATATATATATATATATATATATATATACAGGGTGTTTCAGAGAACACAGGCCAAATCGCTCCTGCGAAAACTACTCATCGCAACGACAAAAAGCTTGTGGCGATTTGGTCCTGGTCCAGAGCCAGTTTGCTCATCTTGCGGACGCGGTCGCGGCTGTGGCCAAGAGGGATTTTTCTGTCACGTGACCAGCTCTATGGGGACAAGGAAGTACTTTGTGTCCCTGCCTAATGGCGGAGAAATCCGTATTGCTTCTAGCACAATAGCCTAATTTCGCTCGCAGAAACTGACTGCAGGGACTTTCAACTGGAGTCGAATTAACTGCCCCTTTATACTGTAGGAGCGGCAAGTGAAGGTACGGGTAAAGTTGGGGTAAATATGAGCCAAAATAAAGAAAGAGACACGCAAGATAAAAGCGGTGGCAGTACATTTATATGCCTCCGCCTGCGCCGGCTGCTCGCGCCTTCTGCTGTGGTCGAGAGGTTAGAGCGCCGCACTCTTAGAAAAAAGGGTCAGTATAGTCCTCCCTAAAGGGAGGAACGCTCTTGACACATATGTTCCTTCAGAAAGGGAGAAACTTTCGCCCCTGAAGCAGGGGAGGAAAAGTTCCTCCGTCGACTGCATCTCATTATGGCGGCCACGAATTGAGCATATCGAGCTCGATAAGGCTTAACGAGAACACTAAGTCTATTGCCAGAAGCGAGAGGAGCAGGAAATAAAAACGTAACACGAGCTTTCCGCGAACAGTATTTATTTCCGAAGTTTCTTTACCCCTGCAGGTAAAGAAACTTACGTTTCGAAAGCATGCAGTCACTCAGTCTTCTCATCGTCAGCACTGCGATGTTCAACGGAGACAACCGGCACCCAGTTCGCGCACTTTATGTCTTACCTTTGCTATTCCTCGAGCCACAATTCCTTCGTCAACCGTTGCGTCAACCGCACATCACGGAGAAGTGAAAATCATTCGCCCGCAAAACCAAAACCCGCTCTCAAAAAAAAGCAAATCCGAAGCAACCTCTTGGCTTATCTCAGCACGGTAACGCGAAATTATGGCGTAGCCGCGTAGCGTAAAAGGATGTTAAATCGCTTGCCACCAGATGGCAGGGTCAAGCAGAGTAATCGCACGTAGCTAGGCTAGGTGGCGCTAGGTACCGCCCAATTCATGTTTTACAAGAAAAAATATTTTTATTTCCTTACGCCACAATTGCGTTCCCTTTTCTTCGGAATCTCCAACACATGTAGACACGTTGCGCACACTACAAGAATCAGGTCAACATATATTGAACGCATACACAGGCATCGCACATACAAACATCAATACAACAGCACACTACCCCGATCACTACTACCGAGCCCAGCGTTTCCGTCTTTTCTAGTGGTCGTTTTGAACGTACGGAATTTTTCGGCGACTCCCTAAGCAACAAAAAATATTCCGAACATGTTCATTTTTTTCCGGCATTGTCATACATCTGAGGCTATTTTTAATGGCTCAGGGGATGAATCTCTTATTAAAAAGAAGACGCTCGATCATGCCATAATTATTTGAAAGCCAATAAATCGAGCCGCTCCAATGTGGTTCCACGCCATGAGTTTGTTTTCCCGCATGGCCCTTCGTAGCCAGCATTTATATTGTAGTGTTCGTTTTTCTATTTGTGCTGTTCGCGCAAAGCTGCAATTGCCGTCTTGAATTAATCTCTGTAGAGCGGATATTCACTCAGCTGGAAGTGATGCTTCACGGGCACAGAAATCGCTTTTCGATCAGCTTGAATGCAGTCAAAGCCGCGACTTGCGACAACTGTTAAGTGTACGGAGCTACGCCGTTGCGAGCTCGAAAACTTCTAGCGCTCATCCCAGCGCGCCACTTAGAGGGCAGTTTCTACAGGAACCGTAATATATTTAAACAGTAAAATAAAGAATAGCGTTTTTTCTTCAATTTTGCCTGTTTTTTTTATGCTAAACTTCTATTATAAATATACGTACTTTCCGTCATACTTTCGTAGTGTTGTCTTTTCCCCAGAGCGCAACCGCTCTCGGGGACCCACAGTCACATTGGCCACTGTACGATTGGAGCTTACCGTTCAGACCAGCGTTCCAACATGACTATCCACACGTCGATCGACTGCACCTAATCCCTCAAGTGGTTTTAAACTCTTTAATGTAAAGCGGAATGTCGTCCTGCTACACCCCGCCCCCTCCGATAACGGCCCGACCAGCGGCATCAATGCCCGACAGTTTACGTCATCTCATCTTGTTGTTACACCACTGATACGCGAACACACGGTCACATCGGCGATAATTCAAGTCTTCTGTTCACAACCCACAACACTGCCATCACGATGTCGCTGACACGAAGAAATACAGAACCACGTTGACGATGTTGCTGACACGCAGAAGAATCACGTTGAACGCCGGTTGGCACTCGGCACGGGACAACAGAACCGAACTCAGCACGGAAGGCACCCAGGCAGCCGGCAGGAAAACCTGCCTTCCTTGGACGCAGTTCCCGCGATTTCCATAACGTCGAAAACGTCGACAGAGTTCCTCGTGGTTTCGCTGCTGTAGTTCCGCGTGTGTCCCGCAAATTGGAGACGGCCGTCTTACCCAGTGTATGTAGCGCTGCTGGCACTGCTCCGGAACTTCGCTGTTTCTAGCGGCTTCGTTAGCTCGTTTCATAAAATTAGTGGTAAAAACGTCAATGCAACCAAAATGTTCTGCACGTTTGGACTAGAAGACGGAATTACAGGCAGCCTTCGCTGCCGCTGAAGCTCAATCAACTCAACATTAATTTATTAAACAACGTGTGCGATGTCCTCGACTAACGAAACCGAAAAAAGATGAGTCGGGAGGGCGAAAGCTTTCTCCGGTCTGCCGGGAGGAGGAAAACGTCTCGGTGAATAATAAGGACTTTAATTTTCCTTTCATCGGTCTGAGTTTGTTTATGTGTGTTTTAATTAACAAAAAAAAAAAAAAAAAAACACTTCTCTGGGGATCGAACCGTTGACCACTTAGTAGCGCGATGTTTTACCCCTGCGCCAACTGAACAAGGGAAACTCGCCCTCCTCCTTTCATCTGAACTGCCGTTCCTCCCTTCTGTGGGCAACTTGTCCGCAACAAGGAGGAACAGTCGCTGTTGCTACCTTTCTCCTCCCTTTTTTCTAAGAGTGCGGTGCTTCCCGTCGCGGCGTGAAAGTCCCGGGTTTGAATCGAGCCAGAAACTCTTTTTTTTTTCTTCTTGTATTTGACTGAACTCCCTCTAAGAATGTAGACAAGGCCCTATGAGCTCTATAAAATTATTGGGCGTGTAGTTCTGACTCACCAGTTCGTTGTTTATGACCTCGGAAGAGCGCATACATGTCTCTGGCTTTCTTTACCAATTTCGGCCACGCCTCCTGCATCTGCCGTACACTTCGCGGAAAGTTGACAATATTTTTCCATGGCCGTCACTTCGTTCGCCAGGTAACTGTGCTGCTGAATTTCTCTAGTATTTGTTGTTTCCGTTTCCCAACTGCTCTAATTAATTCCATTTGTTGATCCAAAGTCATTTTAGGTGTTTGCGTTGGAGAGATGGTTTGCGATGGTCGGCGCCTGATTCATTTTTGCATTCGGTTGCGATCGTCTGCTATTCTAACTAAAATTCAACAAGTAATATGTTAATATTACAAGACGATTGCCACAGCAAAATATAAAGAGTAAACATATACCTTTTGTCACATTCCATGCAAGTAAAAGTATGATCTTTTAATTATTTGGGTTCTACTACTTTCTCAGACGTTTGACTTGCTGCATGCCTGTAGCATTTCGCTCAAGCAATGCATCCACAGCTGCTGGTCTTTTTTTTTTTTTTGTTATTTTGTGGAAGTTTTTTTTTTTAATTGTCACAACTGCAGCTTTTATTAGTACTAAATAGGCGTCTCCTGTTATTGAAAGGAGTCGTAGCAAGAGCGTTGTATATTTAAAAACACATAAAATTGTAGTTGCTGGGGCAGAGATGCTTGTTTAGGCTCCGTTTGTGTGAAAGCCATACCGATGCTGATACGTTGGTTTCCTCTTAGTGAACATTATGAAACGATTCTATAGGCGCGTTAACTTGCCTTGATCTTTTTTTCTTCTTCCCGGTGTTTCGATTGAACAGGTGGGACTAACAGTAAACACATTGTAAGGCGCAGTCGTGCAAGTGGATGATTCGTAAAAAAGATCGCAATTAAAAAGTGAGACACACGCAGTATACCCAAACAAAAAAAAAAGTTCCTAGCGCGATTTGAACCCCGAACGTTTACGCCGCGACGACACGTACCGCCGCTCTAACCTCTCGATGACAGCAAAGGCGCGAGCCGCAAGCGCAGGCGGAGGTATATAAATATACTGCCAACGCTTTTATCTCGCGTGGTTTTTTCCTTATTTTGGCTCTTATTTACCCTCGCTGGCCGTAACTTTACCTGCCGCTCCTACAGTATAAAAGGGCGGTCGATTGGACTCCATTTGAAAGTCTTTGCAGTGAGTTTCTGCGAGCGAAATTAGGCTTTCGTGCTTTGGGGCGATACGGATTTCTCCGCCATTAGGCAGGGACGCTAAATTCTTCCTTGTCCCCATGGAGCTGGTCACGTGACAGAAATATCCCTCTTGGCTGTGGCCGCGGCCGCGGCCGTAAGCTGAGCAAACCGGCCCACGGGCCCATTTAGGAAAATTATGAAAGTCCGATATAATTAAGTTGTCAATTATGTCTGAGTAATTAACTTTTTTTATTATTGTGTTCAAGGACATGGCTTAAATTAGAAAATTGCTCAGCATCATCAAAAAACACTAAATCAACAAATGGCAGAACGATAGAAGGCACGCGAAGCATTTTACGGCTTTCTGAAAAACCGCACAAATTCGACCGGCACCGCGCCCTGTGGAGTGATAGTGCAACCAGTCTCTGCTGCGTCGCGCGATGACAGCGCAGCAGAGGTTGGGTGCACTATCTCTGCACGGGGCGCGGTGCCCCCGGGGCGGAGATGCGCTCCGATAGCAAACTGAAACTTAAAATTTCGTCGAATTTGTGCGGTTTTTCAGAAAGCCGTAAAACGCTTCGCGTGCCATCTATCGTTCTGAAATTTGTTGATTTAGTGTTTTTCGACGAGGCTGAGCAATTTTCTAATTGAAACCATGCCCTTAAACACAATATTGAAAAAGGTAATTACGCCAAAATAATTAACAACCTAATTACACCGGACTTTAATAATTTTCCTAAATAGTCCCCTGCCCAGGTCCAAAACGCCACAAGCCTTGTTTCGTTGCAATGAGTACACCCTTAGAAAAAGTGAGCACCCCCCTCTAGTCATCATGCGTTTTGACGGCTGTAACTACCCCACAGTCTTACTTAACTACCCACTGGGCTCGAGCCATTGAGCGTTACCACCCTGTTGGCAAGTGACAAGCATGGGGTAGTCACGTTTTATAAACTCTTGAATTGAAGATTCAAGTGTATGCAGTCGTTCAATAGTAAAAGTCACTTCAAAAGTCTCAATAAGTACCTGAAACTTGTTTTCTTCGTGCGTTGGTTACCATTTATTCAAATTGGAACCGGTCGAAACAGGCGTGTGGCTCAGTTCGCCTAAACTACAGAAAACAAACATTGCCAAAGAGTGCAGGCAACTTTGGTAGGCACCTGCTAAAACCCGAGGCAGATAACAAGTATCGCGGTTGTTTTTTTTGGTTCCGTCGCGGGTTTTACCATGTACTGCTAGTAAACAGCTAGCAGCTGGCGTCGTGCTCGAGGACTTTAACCAAATCTCTAGAAAAGCACAGGGAGCTACGCACAGGCGTGAGTTGACTGGAATGCTCGCCGGACGAGATACTCTTGTCGTCTTTTATGGTGCGGTTCAGTAAAGAGCGTGCTCTCATTAAAGGTTTGATCGGTCAGTTTTGCGTGCAGATCAGGTCCAAATGGCCTCGTCGGTTACGCCGACATTGCACGCCTGTCATACCCAATTTTTTTGCTTTCAAGTGCAGTGAACTATGAAGCATTGAACACCTCGACTGAGACAGGACAGGACGAACGTACACAGATATCTTGGATCATGCCTGTGTATTTCAGTATTTCTCGGCCTTGGGATATATGATTCGCCTTCACTGGCTCATTTGGCACATTTCATCGAGCATACTGGACAAAAACTGCTTCAAACAAAAATGCTTCAAACAAGTGTGTGTCATCCAAGGTGGAGTACTTTGAAGGGGACTAGGATTTCAGGCCCTTTCGGCACGCGTTATTTACCTCTATAAAAGATTCCAAGTGAATTTCCAAAAATAAGGTGTTGGCAAACATACACGGGCTATGAAAATTGCAGAGAAGACGCAAGCGATCTGGTGAACTTTCAACATTGTAAAACCCGAGACGTAGGACAAAAGGAGAAGAAAAAAGACCTGTGTCTGTGTTGTCCCCTTTTTTCTTCTCCTTTTGTCCTACGTCTCGGGTTTTACAATGTTGATACACGGCTATTTAATTTAGATTTTTTTTTTTTTTAGAAAAAGTATAGACCTTTCCAATGTTTACAAATCCACAGCTCAGCGTGCGATCTCCACAGCTCAGCACGCGCGTGTGCGTCGCTTCGGAAAGTGAGCAAATCACGCGCGATACGCACGAACACTGAAAATGAAACCGGCCAGCAGCCCTTTTCTGGAAAGGTCTATTGCTGGAGAAGCTAGCAGGTGCGGCGCAGAGAACTATGTTTTTGGTGTTCTTAGATTCTTGAAGCCGGTTCAGACACTTGCGTTTGGATACGTTTGACAGCGTTACGTCGAGAACCGAAAGCTACTCACCGGCACATCGGTGCTTCGTATGAAGCGTGGAATCCAAATCAAGGAATCGTCTTGGCACGCGATATAAGCAGCAGCGATGTCCTGGTTTCTCGCTGCCGCGACGCAGTCAAACGCAACTGTCTGAACCACGCTTCAGATCATGTAGCATACGTATTTCGCGTTCGCTGTAGGTGAAGGCACGGGCCCAAAAACGGCAATTCTGCACTGTCCTCTTGGCGCGAGCGCGAGCGCATAGAACGCATATTAGAAAGACACGCGCTTGAGCAGAAACAATTGTAGGGAAAAGAAGAAAACTGAAACAACGCTTCCGGGAGGACCGGTGGACGGGCTTCGCTAGAATCGCTAGAATCACTTGTGCGCTCAGTGTACTCAAGATTTACTTAACCGCTGCTGAAGTCATTCGGATATGTAAAAAGAGAAAAGAAATTGCATCAGCGTGTTCAGAAAGTTGTGATTTCAGAAATTGGTTTTGAGAATTAATACAATTAATTAAACAGGCTTCTGTATACTCGAAGTGTAGGCAAGCGAGAAAACGAAACTGATCAAAACGTGACGTGTAGCGACTGTTCAATTTGATTTAAAACTTGCAGTTCACTTTTGCAATGGATTACATTAGAGATACGAGCGCTTTCCTAACGACAGTAGAGGAAAATAATATATACGGATAAATCTTGTACAGTCTTTTCGTATTTATGCAAAATATGACAGTGGTCGCCATCCTGATCGGTAACAAAAAATACAACAGTATATAAGCTGGTGGTGTCGACTAGTCGTGTGTATAGGAATGTAGAGTGTCAATATCTCATGTTGTACCTTGTGCTGTTTGTGAACGCGTTCATGTATATTAGTATGGTGTCTGTATGTCGCGTATGTGTGAATTGTGGTGTGGAATATGCAGTACGTGCATGTCTGGCGAGGCGCTCGGAGCAAAGACTGTTGGTTTCTTTTTTCTTAGTTTGAGCGCTGTCCGTTAGGCGGCGCCTGTCGCCACCCAATTCAAGGAGTCGCGCATTTATGTGTCTACTTATTTCAGTGAAAAGCATGGAGGCGCTCCATGACTCCACGGAGCAGCCACGAAGGTTTCGGTTCTCGGCCTCTCGTCCCAGTGGGATCAGTCCCATAGCCAGTTGAATGGGTGTTCCGTGCGGTGAATAGTGCGTGCGCAGACGCGGTGGGGATTACCAGAGACTTGAAAGTGGATAACGAATGCTAACAGGTGAGCAGGAGCGTTGAACGATCGGAACCGACGGCGCTTGAATCGGTGATCCCTCGCCCCGCCGCTCTCAACTGAAAACGCCGGATCACTTGCGGCAAGCACAGCAAGCAGATTCTCTGTTCAATAAAGACACCATTTCATTTGTCGCAATACGATTCCTTCTTTGAATGTTCTCTGGCCGCGAAGTAAATGCAGGCGGCCGCGCGAAAGCAGTCGCGGACAAACCCCCTCGAATGCCCCCCTCCCCCCCCCCCCCCCCCCCCCCTCTTCACATTGCCGCCCCTACTCGTAATAGGTGCGGTGCCGGTGCTTCGAGGCGCGTTTTGGAGTGCTTTAGTGCGCACGGAAGGCAGCGAACGGGCGCACGCACTTGAGAATCGTATTTTAGCAAAAAGCAGTCCAGCTCGCTAGGCCTTACTAGCATTGTTCCACTGTCGCTTGGCGGCCGCCATGTTGGTTTTGGGGGTGCTCACTGTGACTTCCTCTTGATTGCATGCAGTGTGGCTACCCATGGGGTCGTTAGTATTACTAAGGGGGGGTAGCGATATCTGTCACGGCTTCTGACTACCCCGAAGGTAGTACCCTACGACTACCCTTTTGTTGAGAGTATAGTTTTCGCAGGAGCAATTTGGCCTGCCTTCTCTGAAACACCGTGTATATATTCTGCGTTATATTCTGAGACATTTCGTGCACACATTTTGACACATTTTGTGTACATAATGTCACCTGTGAATTTTTCCAAAAACGTTTGGAAGGATGAAAATTGGTACAACGCTGACCCTTCCTTCGTAGGTTTTCAAACGTAAGTACGAAACACACAAATACAGGTTTATCGTGAAGCCCTGGAGATGTAATTATACACTAAAGTAATAAAATACAGAAGCAGAACATTTAGAATACCGGGCGTTTCAAACCACTACCCTCAGTACCTAAGATCCATACCAATTTACGACCCGCCTCTTTTTCTTTGTGTAGGATATGAGTGTCCCCCATTTTGGTGCATGCTGATTCTGTTTGTCCTATCCGCCCTCAAGGTGAGCGAGGAGTGGAAGCTAGTCAATTGTTTAGCGGTGAAGCAGTGGCACCCTGATTTTTACGTACTTGGGGGCCTAAGGAGTCTAACGATGGGCACCAAAGCAGCGTTTGGAGATTTCAGTCTACCTCAGGGCAGAACACTTGCCACCGGGCCTCTGGTAACAGTGCAATTTGTTTGTTTGTTTTGCTCAACTGAGCGTTGGGGAAAGCGAATGAACTCCACAAGCATTGCTTCTCTGCGCCTTGTGAAAACACCGAAGTTTTTACAAGTTTGAAGTCATTTCCTCTCTCTCTCCTTTGGACTAGCCAAAAGAGAAACCCTTTTTTTCGAAACTGATTAGAAGGTCGACGATTAACTAGTCGAACCTTAAACATCAAAGCCGAACGTGAGGTTCGCCAAAAGTTTGCCCCATCTCTAGAAATAGCCGAGGCATCGCCAAATGGCGAACCACCAAAGTTCGACGTCAGCTAGAATAAAATGTAGCCCAATTCGGCTAGATATATCCCAATCTGGCAAAGCTGTCCAGGATCCAGAACCACTTCTCCATCATCCGTGATCCTTTTACCACGTGATAGCGCTGAAGCCGTTAGCAGCCCGCAAAGGGCGGAGTCAAGTGAAAAAAAGAAGACGGTTCATTTGTCCGGCGAACGCGCATCTTCAACCACGCTTTCAACTAAGGAAAAGGGAGAGAGACAGAGAAGGATTAGGGAAGCAGAGCTGCTCTAGAAACGAACGGGCGTGGGCTGGCAAAAAACTAACCTTCAAGGGGCACAGCAATGTTTACCGGTGAGAAAATTTGTCACCTTAATCCTCGTGTAAGTTCGCCCAAAGTTGGTAGCGCAGTGAATGCTATGTCCATGGCCTTGTGTTTCAAGCAGGTGCTGTGCCCTACCTTCTCGCCAGCTTGAAGATTGTAGTCACCTGACCCTAACCGGAGACACGATTGGCCTAAAACGCGTGAAGCGTCTATTTCGCTGCTAAGACCGCGTGAACAGGACAGCTGCACGAAGGCTAGTTTTTGGAGTTTAAAGGAGTCGTGAAAGGATTTTTCCTGTTTAGCTTTTTTTCTCAACTCATAAATTGTGCATTGTAGCAAACAGTTCAAGAACACGGAAATGGGGGAGTCCCCTCTTGCTCGGACTCTCGTTTGTGTACACGACCACAGCCATTCTCTTCCTGGAAGATTAGCCTGTCGCTAAAAATTCTAACAAAGTTGCTTTCCTCACCCCGTTCACCCCGAAGCTGACAGTGTTGTGGAAACTACGTGCTCGTTGAGCCAGCCACACTTTTGCTACGTGATCACGCTCTCTCGCGCATACCCACGCGCAGAGATTGAGGTCAGGTGATGAGAAGGAGGCGCTGATTGGTCCGGCAAGGGCGTAGCTACAACCGCAATGTCAGCTGAGGAGTCAAGGAAATAAGTAAGCTCCGGTGCCTTGTGACGTGCGTTTAGACCCGGTGACGCGCTTCGGGGACCGCGAATGTATCGCAGAGAAAAGGCAGAAAGCTTACGGAGGGAAGGAGGTACGAAATTGTCCGCTGTGTTTTCAAATTTTCGAACCAAAGTCAGGCTTATTACTTTCTACTTTTTTTTTTTTGGCCCACTCAACAATTTTCTGTTAGTTAAATCCCCGTCTAAATTGATTTATCCCAGCCCAAAATTCGTTTGATTGCCCCTTTAAGGAAACTGCCAAGCCTAAAGGTAAACCAAAAGAGGGAAGTTTGAAGATGCTGTGTTTTGCGCGGCTGTGAGACCGCTCGTCGAGGTTCAATTCGGCACACGTCAACTGGTAGCAGGGCTATTTTTCACATAGGTAAATTCGTAATAAAGCAGTTCGTCACTGTGATGACTCGTCAAACTATTAATTTTTTTTTCTTACATTTGTAGCTTTTCTGATGCTTATCGAGCATAGTCCTTCCAAGTAAGTACCATTGCCAGCGACCCCCTTACTTGATTTATTTATTCTTTTCTCGACGCAAGAAATTTAGCTTTGACTAATTTGTAATAGACACTGCCTAATCATGTCTTGTCCAGAATCTTAGCACCCCTTTGTTTCACTAATGAAGAAAATGGAGGGCAAGGGGCTAGTCAATGTTGAGGTGTTACGTGAGACGTTTCGATCGAGCGTGCGCAGCCTGAGTAGTGCACGTGGACGAGCTTCATTATCTTTGTGCCGCGCATTCGCAGTCTGTGTGGCGCACCCGAAGTCTGTGTCGCGCATGCGCGGTAGCGGTGTAACGTTCCTGAACGTTTTATATTCTGCTTCCGGCGTAAGCTAAAAGGTTTAACAACCTAAAATAAAACAAAGGACTAAACTTTCAAAAAAGGACACCACAGAGAAGCTGAATAGCGAAAGCGACTATACTCTAAAAAAAAAAAAAAAAAACTATTTCGCGGGCAACACATTCTCCAAAAAATATCTCCGGTTTCTCTAGCTTTCGATAAGGTAACACATAAACTACTACTATACAAGCTTAGCCTACTCAGTATTGATCCATATATCTTATCTTGGTTAGAGTGTTTCCTCACTAACAGATCGCAATTTGTAACTGTCAATAACAAAAACTCGTCATCGTCCCTCGTTAAGTCCGGTGTACCACAGGGTTCTGTCCTAGGCCCCCTCTTATTCTTAGTATATATAAATGACCTACCTACTAGCATTTCCTCCTCCATAAGCGTATTTGCGGATGATTGCGTTGTTTACCGTGAAATTACTAATGACTCTGACGTACACATAATTCAATCTGATTTAAATGCAATTTCTTCCTGGTGTGATGCTTGGCACATGAAACTAAACACTATGAAGTGTAAGACAATGAGGATTTCTCGCAAAGCAGCACTCTGTCCTAACTACTTCCTATCAAATAACATCCTTGAAAACGCATCAACTTACAAATATCTAGGTGTTCATATCTCTCCTGACCTATCATGGAAAACTCACACCGAATATATCGTTAATAACAGTAACCTCATGCTTGGATATTTAAGACGTAACTTTTCTCTAGCTCCATCATCATTAAAATTACTACTTTATAAAACACTGGTGCGACCAAAACTTGAATATGCATGCTCTGTCTGGGATCCCGGTACAGAAAGCCTCATATCAGCGCTTGAAGCCATCCAAAACCGGTCAGCACGTTTTATATTATCAAACTACCATCGTACATCAAGCGTCACATCCATGAAAGCTAGTCTCTCACTGCCCCCTCTTTCCACTCGTCGCACTATCTCCCGTCTCTGTTTATTCCATAAAATTTACTATGCCAATTCACTCTTGAAAGAACAACTAATCAATGCTCCCATCTACGTATCCTCTCGCCTCGATCACTGCTGCAAAGTTGGCATACCCACTTCCATTTCAAATTCTTTTTTCAAATCTTTCATCCCAAAAACATCTCGTGATTGGAACGGCCTTCCCTCACCCATTGCGTCCATTGGCGATTTTGTCCTCTTTAAAGAAGCTTTAACAAGTTACTATTCATGATCTGTGCCGGACTAACCATTTTCAGCGTTTTTTGTACTTCCGTTGCCCACCCCCTCTGTAATGCTTCGGCCCTGAGGGTATAATAAATAAATAAATAAATAAATAAATAAGTTGTTGCAGTGACGAAGCGCCCAACAACAAGCCGGCAACAGCCAGGTGGCGCCAGCAGAGTGAGAGGAAACGGTTATACCCTGCCTGGTTGTGACTTGGGAAAGGGTCAACGATAAGCCCCACATTGCGCGCCGACGGCTTCGATATGCGCTAAGTGTACGAGCGCCACACGCGCATATTGAAGCATAAGCCAGAAAATTCTCCAATTGGCCTGCCAGTGCCATCGCTTCCGCCGTACTGGCATGTTATGCGGTCGCGGCTTCCTGGCCTACCCAGTGTTTCTCGTTTCACACACTAAGCTAAGCAGCGCCACCAGGGTGATATCTCATGTTTGAACAAAGCAGACGCCACTCCCAGGCATAACCAATGTTCCTTGCTTCAATCGTTATAGATAGCATCAAACCAAACAGCATTGCAGGTCTCCAATGACAAATAGCCACATCAGACGAAAAGCCCTGCTGCGAGTTTCCCTGTTACGAATTGTCTTTCAACGAAGGCCCGTAGCTCGTCTTACGCCATATAACCCATTTCATAAATCGAAATGCACAATTAACCGCAACTTCTTTAAGAAATGGGGTAGCTTTTGGTACATATACACGGCCCGTGCGAAAGGAAATAAAACGTTGGTGCTCCCATCAATGCTGTGAAGGTGGTTAGTAGAGAAGCTGTCGTATCGCCTGCAACGACTGCCTACTGCACTATACGAAATGCCACCGCCGGTCGCAGCACGCGGCCGTGGGTTGTATTGCCGCTTCTTTTTCCTTGGCCGCTCCTAGTATTCACGCTGCTCCTCGGAAGTGCTAACTATGCGTGACCTATTCATCGCGGTGCTGCAGCAACAATGGAATCGGTTGCTGCACTCCATTTCATCTTCCGTTTAAGCGCAGCGGGTGTTACGAGCCGCCGGAGCCAATCGGAGGCCGTGCGAGTGTCACGTGACCTCAGAGAGGGGGCACAGCGACGCGCGGAAAGCCTATCACGGGCGACGTCCTCAGAACGGGATTGGCTAAGATAGCTTGTGGCATCCACTGCGTCTGGACGTAAGGTGAAGCGGGGTGTAGGCGGGGTCTTCTTTTATATGTGAACGGCTACTGACGTCACTCCCCACGTCGCAAGCTGCCATCGCCGCGGCAGCTCGGGCAATAGTAATCTTCACGGGAACGTGCACATTCCCGGTGAAGAATGCTAAGCACGTAGCGCCCACCGCTTATATGGGGTGAGCGCTACGTGCTTCGCATAGTTTTCAGGAGCTCCTTATCATTCATTATATGGTTAGGACGCTTGCTTTCTGCTTCTTCCTTATTTAAACGAATGTTGTGCTGTACGTTGTACGTGTGGTGTTTGTATTTTTCGCTTCAACCTTCTGAGGCTTTTTTTTTTCCTTAAGAACGCCAACTCCAGAACATACGCGGGGAGAAGGACCGTGCCTCAAATTGTTCGCAGGCGCCGTTATCATCCATTATGTGGTTTGCACTCAGTCTTCTGCACGTTACTAAAAAAAAGTAATCGATTACAATTACTATTACTCTTGGCTAAAATGTATTTGATTAGATTACTTGATTACTCGACAGCAGAAGTAATTGGACATTACTTAAAGAAGTAATCGTTAGTTTTCCGATTACTCTATTGTGTGAAGTCACAACTGTAGAGCTCATAACAATTAACTACTTCCAACCTATATATCACATTAGCACAACTATTGAAGAAGAAAAACTGGCTCCCTCTTCGTGGTCGTTGCACCTTCACAATGCGGACACAAGCTTAGAATTCGTTTGAAGACGTTTAATGATTTAGGCGTTCGCCAGTGTGTGTGTGTGTGCGGGGGGGGGGGGGGGGGGGGGGCGGGGGGGAGATCGGAAGGGGTTCTAGATCTTGTTAAGCTAGAGCTAGGGTTATCGCTCAAAGTTTGCGTCGCTCATTTTATTATTCGCATGTGGATGAGCTTGCATGTTATACAAAAGAGCAGCAGCTCCAGGATTTGAAACGGATCATGTATAGTATCCATTAGCGGAAGAGATCGCCCCGACCACTTCTCAACTCCAAACATTGCTTGTCACAAAGACCACGTAGGGGAAATGGGGAAATATTTCAATTACCTTTCTTATATTTTGCATCCGCTTTAGGCATTCTTTGGTTCTAGTTCTCCTACGGGCTGCGAGTAGGTACCCTAAGCAGGATTTTTTTAATATTTTATTTCTGTGTGTGTGTGTGCGTGAGGGGGCTAGTTTGAACGAAGGACTCACAAAGCTACATTCTGCTTCCTCAAACTTCGCCCTGAATGGCCTTTGTCACGCACTGTGGCTTCCCTGGGGCTTCCCACTCCCAGTCCCAGCTCGAAAAAAAAAACAAAAAAAAAACAACGGACATTTTACAGAAACTGTACATGGAAAGAGATTGACTTCGTTTCCTAGAGCTCCGCAAAATTCTTTCTTTTTTACGTTCGAAAAAAAGAAGCAAATTTTATTTTTGTCATTTCATAAAAAAAAGGCGTGTGCCGGGGGGGGGGGGCGGGGGGGGGGGGTCCCGTGGACAAATTGTAACGGTTACAAGTAATTTTATTACTTCAAAAAGTAATCAGATTACTCTTGTGATTACTGCCTAATAAAAGTAATTAACTAATTACGAAATTACTCCAAAGAGTAATCGATTACAAGTAATTTGATTACTTGTAATGCGTACGGTACAAGTCTGTTTGCACTTTACACGACGAGGGCTTCGAATACGTCAACCACTTTCGAAGCAGCTGCAAACCTAATCTTTACCGGAACGCGTGGGAAGGTGTTTCTATTGTTCACACGCGCATTATCATCCATCATGTGGTTTTAATGCTTGTTTTGTGATTTTCTTTATTGAAACGGACACTGAGCTGTATGCTCTATGCCTGATTTCAAAGGAGATATGCGGTTTCGCGTTTAATTGTTCGCCGGGAGTTTTTTGCTTAGAACGCCAACGACACGAACATTTCTTTGGCTGGCAGAGGTATAGAGCTTCGCTGTAATACTTTTATTACCGAGCTGGGAAATGTACTGCGCAATTTATTTCTGGGCAAGAGTTGTATTTATCTTTATTCATAAAATTAGCCTTAATCTCTATCATCAATAAACAATCTCACGATGACAACACTGCAGTAGTGGGCTTGATGTCATGAAGCTATGATGTGATGAAGCGAATCAAGTGGCACCAAATCTGCACCGCCATTGCACGCATTGTCTTTGAGCGTTAGCTATTACTGGCTGAACCATTCGAGATTGAATGCAGCGTGACTCTGCGCTTTTAATGCGAAAGCATTAACTGTCTCATTGTGCGAACCGACGTCATCAGTTCTGAAACCATGAAAAACGGCACCTCAATGAAACCACGCGCAAAGCTAGCCAACGGCACCTTTTACACTTCGGTCCCATTGGCAGGCGCTCGTCGACGAGGCTGCCATTGGCCACTGCGCGTCAATTTGTGTGGTGTCATCCTGAGTGTTATCACACTGTTCTGTTATCACTAATCACCGCGTTCGCTTGCCTGTTATCGGATGTACGGCGCGTAACAATATATACGGCGCATAGAATAAACCAAGGGGTTCGTCTTCCTGGGAACTACGTTGCTGTCTGCTCCTTCCTCGCGCAGCAAAGCACATAACCGTTTGAACAATCACTCACCTGATGGCGCTGCGTGTCCGTGAGGCAACGGCTCTACCGTTCCACACCCACGGACAGCCCGTTGTACGCCGCAGATTAAAGAAGGGAGCGAAGAGCGGCGTGCGTACTCTCGCATTCACAACTCATAAGAAGTGCTTAGGTGTCCCTCGAGCTTTTTTAATGCGAGAGCATTAAAGGCGGGTTCACGCATACAGCGGAGCGCTCAGTTAGCGCTTCATGAGCGCTGGAAGCGGTGCTCATGTGGCACCGACTAGCGCGTGACGTAGCGCTCCGTTAGCGCTCCAGAAGCGCTTCAGTAGGCTCTCAGATAGCGCTCCAGAAGCGCTTCAGTAGGCGCTCGGTTAGCGCTTCAGCAGCGCAGTTTTAGCACTCTCACGCTCTTTCTGCCGTGCTTGCTGCTGCGGAACAGCGTGTGCACAGCGATTACGTTGTTGTTGTTTTTCTTTTGTCATTGAAAGAAGAGGAAGTAAAATAGCCGTTTTCCAAGCAAAAGGTTGGGCAGACGATCCAGAGTCATGGACTCTGAGTGACTAATTGATTGGTTACGACCTCATCACTTTCTATTCGTTATGCGTGACCCTGGTTCCAAGACACGCAGTTAAAAAATAATCACCTTCGAAAGGGCTCTGTGTCTCGGTCCCTCAGCCTGGGAACAAGGTCGCCGGATACTCGTCGGTGTCTCGGCGGCGAAAGATTTCGCGCACCCAAAAAGCTCTTCTGGGCGTTAGGCCGTCCGCGCACACACATATACACTAATTGCGTATGAAAGAGCATTTGTCGCGTTTCTATTTCAGCGTCCCACATGTCCTCCATGGTACTGTTGATGCATACCCGCCATGGTACTGTTGATGCATACCCAACCACAGGAACCGGAACCGCAGTGCACGCTCTAATGCGCAGCACCGCAGTACAAGGAGCGCTAAGAAGGCGCTACTGAAGCGGTAAAAAGTCACCTCTGAAGCGCTAACAAGGCGCTACTAAAGCGCTAATCCCGTGTTATATTAGAAGGAAGTAACGCGCTATAGGAAACGTCACATGCGTCCTCCTTGGAGAGCTCGCGTAGCGCTAACTTAACGCTCAGCTGTATGTTTGAACACGCCTTAACTCTCCCCTGGAGCGAAGCCGGCGTTGGCTGCGGCAAAACACAGCACCTAAACTTTATCTGTAACAGTAAAATCAACGGCTTCATTCCCATAGGCTGGGCTAAATAGAACGTAATGTCCCATTGGCCAAAAGCGCAGCAACGCAGATGCCTTGTCATGAAAGCCGGCGGGGCGGTCAAGGCCAAAGCGGACGCGCCTCAGAAACAAAACACAATGAAAAGCGCAGCAATGCAGATGCATCGTCACTGAAGCCGTGGAGCCGGCGGGGTTTGCCGCGCCTGCGCAGTGGAGAAGCGTGACGTCACTACCGGAGCGCCGCGTGAAAAAGAAACACGTGGAGCGCTGCTTGTAGAATGCGCTGCCCGTACGAATGCTCTTGCTTTCCTACGTGTAAGCAGTCTTAAGTGTCATGTTTTTTTTTCCGGTGCGTCATTATTTTAGGCGAGAACACCAAAGGCAAAAAAGCACGAGCGCCATGATGGTGAACTTCTGCCGCTGTTTGATTGTCTACATTGGAACGTGGGTCGGCTCTGGTCGGAATCGTCAAGCACGAAGTTCGAGGCGAAGGTTCGCGCGGCACGCCGATTGGACTTCGTCGACAAAATTGCAACGTCGTCGTCACGAGAGTCCAAAAAGTGCTCGTCACAACCTTTGGCCCCAACTTTTTGCTTTACGAGTCCGGGGAACGACTGAAGATGAAGGAGGCACTTGACACGCGCCTCTTATCCATGAAAGAAGTGTGTCGGAGGCTTGCTTCCATTCCTGGCAAACTACTTAAGATGCGGAACATAACAAGGGCTCCTGGAACCCTCCCTACTCGTGCACGCAATAATAGGGCCACGCTGCGCGCGATCGCGCCTGCGCGGGAGCCCTAAACAGACAGAGCTCCTAGCAGCAGATTAGCAAAACTCCGGCACACTTTTGGCCCTTTCTTGGCCGCGTTGAGACACTTCTCTCGCCTTCCACCGCGCTCTATGGCCCGTGGCTTACTTGTAAGTCACATTTTAGTTGAAGCATAAAAGACACGCAAACACTTACACACAAGCTAAAAGCGTATTGTGACGGTGCACTTTCTGGGCCAGACTGCATTAGCAGCGCAGAACACCCCCACAGAGTGACGCGGAGAGCGATGACATCGCGCTTCTGAAGTTTTTTGGTTGGCGCCGTGGGCTCGTAGCCTACGCCGCAATCTGAAGGCACAGACATTCCACTTCCCTCCACTAGATCCTCCTTCCGGGTGCGCGACTTGTATTTATCTGTTTTTGCTCTCCTTCAATAAACCGCCGCTGTCCCAAGAGAGCAAGTGGTGCTTTTTAAAATCTGATATTACTTTTTATAGCGGAGCTGTTGAGGGCTAGTTCCCCCAGTATCGCATCTGTCGTCAAACAAAGTTTGACACAAAACTCTAGGCAGCTACCTCCATCTATTAGCGACGGCAGCAACCCGACAACCTGCTTGCTGGTTGTCTGGTTGCTGCCGTCGCTTACAGATGGTGGCAACCCTTTCATCCTTTCCGGTTTGGCTTGCTAACTTCCGGCCGGCCATTACTTCATTGCCACCATAATACAGCTTCGCTGGTCTTGTTTCTTCACCAGAGTGGAAAGGCTGGAATTTTTCTTACGGAGAGACTCAATTGCTATCCCGTACCAAAAATTCGTAGGACCACGTGCGATAAGGTAGAAAGACGGTGTCTCTTCCTTCTGCTGAGTGCACATCTTCATATATGCGCTTTGAGTGCGTACATCCTGGATGCCCATCGAAAGTACATGAACTCCAAATGCTTTTCTTCCATCCGGCTGTTTACCTCAAAGGACTATATATTCTTCTATATGTTTTTCACTGCACTCCGCTTACCGAAATGTACCACGAGGGTCCCGATCACCAATATTACCAGAAAAGGGAACAGGCAGAGGCACCCGGCAAATATGATCGCCCTCCTCCTGAAATAAAAACGATAAATGAAAAAAATATATCAGATGATGCATCACTGATGCATCCAGTTTTCTGGCACATGCTATCAAGTCTCATTAGGTAGGCAATGCGAGGGCTTGTTCTGAGAATAAATACGCAGATTTAAAGCAGAAGAGAACAGTACACAAATCAATATTTATAACAAACACAGCTTAATAAAAAAAGAAAACAGTCGATGTTCTTGTATGAACGCCTCAGTGCCATAAAGGAGGATGATATTACCAGTATACGATTTGTGTCGCGGTGGTGATGAAAGAAACGGTGCATACTACAATGCATAGATTTCGGGATCGATCATGAAAGCACATAGCGTCAGTTTTGACAGAATAATCGTTGCACCCCTTCCCTTCAACCAAAACAAGATGACATAGATGACCGCTTCTACAGTACAGACTAACCCAGGGGTGGCCAGGCTGATCCGGTCTAAGCCGCAAACAAGACCACGAAACTTCCAAGAGCCGCGGAGGGGGGGGGGGGGGGGGGACTTTTGTTACGAGCAGTAAACGAAATATATATCAATATATCTAAGTTAAAAGCAGTCCTATTATACGTAAGATGGCAGTAGCAAAACACTACCAAACCGCAACAGGTCATTCAATTCAAAACGCGTTTCACTTTTTCTTCTTTTTTTTTTTTTTTTTTTTTTGGGGGGGGGGGGGGTTAGGGGAGAGGACCGCGAGACGCACTTTAACAACCGAAGAGCCACGTGCGGCTCGCCAGCCGCAGCTTGGCCACTGTTGTGTAGTTACCGCCAAGCGCGCGCTACTGGGACTATAGTGGCGGCGCTTTAGTTCCTTCGCTCTTCTTCTTTATTGTCGTGTCAGTTTTGATAGCACGAGATGTTCGTTCTAGTTCCACGCTCCATGGAATAAACCTTGGGCCATGGTCCTCCGGTCTACTGTGTCTGTTGCCCCGTCAAGACACGACAGCCACCCCTGGACTAACCCAAATAAAAATGGTCTATGGTCGTCTATGGAAAATTTTATGACAGCCCTACTGAAAAAAACCATTTGGCGCCTATATGAAAATAAACGGGTTCATACCGGTAACAGTTTAACCATACCGGTGACCAGTTTGTCAAAGGGGTCGCCCGTATGGCTCAAAGGGGTCCCCCGCATAATCCATAACGATCACCTATTTGGACAAACACGTCACTCCTTTGGCAAACGGGTCGCTCGTCTGGGCAAATGGGTCGCTCGTTTGGGCAAATGGGCGACTCGTTTGGGCAAAGTTGTCGCACGTTTGCTCAAACCGGTGACCATGTTGGAAACTGCACCGGCTTAATCAAACGGCTCTCCGGAGCCTGTTTGATACTGAACGTAAAATCGGCGGCGTGGGCACGCCTAGCGTTTCAGCCGTGGCAGCCAATGTTTCCGGAAGGCTGGGAGCGCCGGTTCATCGATTTCAGATTGTCAGCGTAATACATTTCAATTGCGCTGATGTTCGCTTATACTGCAACTAAAACTAACATCTTTTTTTGTTGTTGTTTTACGTAAACGCGCGACGTTGGTGAGCCGATATTTTTGACAGAACTTTAAAACTTTGTGCATCTTTATTGCCTCAATTTACTTATTCAGCTCGAATATCTCTCGCAGAAGACGTGACCGCGTGAAAGAATGTACGTCTAGACTCCGTTTCACTTTAATTCGAGACGCAGCGAACGTAGCACGCGTACACGCGGCTGCAAGAACATCGAGCATTGCGAGAGCACGCCCGCCGACGCAGCAGTCAAACTACGAGCTCGCGCTGAGTACTTTCTTCGTTCGGGCGCAAACCAAGCTTCTGGCCGCCCCGCCGCCATTTCCAAGATTCAAGCGTGCTAAAATGCGCGCGCGCGTGCTTTTTTTTTTCGAGGTTACAAAAACACATCTCTCTGGAATGCCTGGGGAGAGGGAGAGGGGCTGTGTCTGCGGTCCTCGCCCCCTCCCTCCTTCCTTGTCACCCGTCACGTGACCAGCACCCACGCGCGAGCTATACGCTAATAAGCATCGAGATCCGGAAGGGTGCGCCTGGTAGCCGCTTTTTTCTTTGTCTGCTTGTTGTCAGTTCCAGCTCGAACTTAGCGCGTCCACCTGCTTCGATCTGTCGCCTAACCCTGCGGTCTTATTAGGATGTCTCTCGACAACGTAATGGATGTGCACCAAAGCTATCAGTTTTCGAAAAGTACTACGTCTATATCGGCAACAAGCGATTCTTCGAAGAAGTCAGGAATTCTTCCGGTTTGGTTGGGTTCGGCAACTGACAGCTTGTGCGCCATATCGTTTTGAAACTTCCAAAAAGCCGTTCCCTCTCATTTGTGTTTGAGTGGTTGTCCTGCTTTGACCGTGTTGACAAATATCACGGATTACACCTTTCAAGTCCGCTATTTTATGGTAAGTGCACTGCAACCTACTTCTTGGCAACGATTGACCGTTCTTCTACTCGTACTCTTCCAGATTATTTATATAATTATGCAGCCGCTATTCTCGCGGCAGCCGGGCGAATAATTTCCCGAAAGTCTACCTTCATAGTCTAGAATTACCTCGGTTCTTGTTTGGTTTGCTATCTTCTCAGTTGTTTAAAAGCTTAGAGTGCCTCTCACATTTCACAGATCGCTTGCACGTTTGCACTTGTCCACAGAAGACGTAATAAGCTTTGAGGAGAATTGAAAACAATCTTTTGTGTCTGTTATTCTGTCCATTTGCAAGCACCTACGTGAGCACATTTTTTCTACGTGTTTCCTCCATATTATAAATAGGTTTTTGAGTTTCGGAACGTCTTATATAAGTTTAAGATAACCAGCCTACCAGACGATCCCCGTTTAGGGCGAGCGCATACTTTCCCGATTCGAATGGCACGTTCAAACATGTGGTCACGTGCAAGGTCGAACGGGCACCCGTATCAAACGGGCGCCTGTATCAAATGGGTACCGTTTCGAGCGGGTACCGTTTCAAACGGCTACCCGTATCCCATAATCACGTTTGATCCGAACGGGTCGACATGTTTGCACCCGTTTGATTCACCAGTTTGCCACCCGTTTGAATTTCAAATGTTTTTTTTCAGTAGGGAGGCTATCACCCCCTATGACCTTCTATGGTTGGCCATAGAAATCAATAAATCTATGGTCCGGTGTCTGAAGACTGGGGACCCATAAATTTTGATTACCGGCCGCCTTCAGAAAATTATATGGCCCTGAGTCTAATTACACTCTACTAAAAAAAAAACATTTGAAATTCAAACGGGTGGCAAACTGATAAATTAAACGGGTGCAAACTTGTCGACCCGTTTGGATCAAACGTGATTATGGGATACGGGTAGCCGTTTGAAACGGTACCCGCTCGAAACGGTATCCATTTGATTCAGGTGCCCGTTTGATACGGGTGCCCGTTTGATACAGGTGCCCGTTTGATACAGGTGCCCTTTCGACCTTGCACGTGACCACAAGTTCGAACGTGCCATTCGAATCTGGAAATTATGCGCTAGCCCTAAACGGGGATCGTCTGGTAGGTTGGTAATCTTAAACTTATTTAAGACGTTCTGAAACTCATAAAACTATTTATGACATGGAGGAAACACGTGGAACAAATGTACTCACGTAGCTGCTTGCAAATGGACAGGAAAACAGACACAAAAGATTGTTTTCAATTCTCCTCAAAGTTTATTACGTCTTCTGTAGACAACTACAAATGTACAAGCGATCTGTGAAATGTGAGAGGTACTCTAAGCTTTTATACAACTGAGAAGATAGAAAACCAAACAAGAACCGAGGTAATTCGAAACTATGAAGGTAGACTTTCGGGAAAATATTCGCCCGGCTGCCGCGAGAATAGTGGCTGCATAATTATATAGATAATCTGGCAGAGTACGAGTAGAAGAACGGTCAATCGTTGCCAAGGAGTAGGTTGCAGTGCACTTACCATAAAAATAGCGGACTTGAAAGATGTAATCCGTGATATTTGTCGACACGGTCAAAGCAGGACAACCACACAAACACAAATGAGAAGGAACGGCTTCATGGAAGTTTCAACACGATATGGCGCACAAGCTGTCAGTTGCTGAACCCAACCAAATCGGAAGAATTCCTGACTTCATTGAAGAATTGCTTGTTGCCGATAGAGACGTAGGACTTTTCGAACACTGATAGCTTTGGTGCACATCCAATACGTTGTCTAGAGACATCCTAATAAGACCGCAGGGTTAGGCGACAGATCGAAGCAGGTGGACGCGCGAAGTTCGAGCTGGAACTGACAACAAGCAGAAAACGAAAAAAAGCGGTTGCTAGTCCCACTCTTCCGGATCTCGATGCTTATCAGCGTGTAGCTCGCGCGCGGCCTTTCGTGTGACAAGAGAGGAGGGAGGGGGCGAGCACCACAGGGACAGCCCCTCTTCCTCTCCCCAGGCATTCCAGAGAAATGTGTTTTTGTAGCCTCGAAAAAAAAAAAAAAAAACGCGCGCGCGCAGCATTTTAGCGCGTTTGAATCTTGGAAATGGCGGCGGGGCGGTTTAGAATCTCGGCTTGCGCCCGAGCGAAGAAAGTACTCAGCGCGAGCTCGTAGTTTTACTGCTGCAACGGCGGGCGTGCTCTCGCAATGCTCGATGTTCTTGCAGCCGCGTGAACGCGTGCTACCTTCGCTGCGTCTTGAATTAAAGTGAAACGGAGTCTACACGTACATTCTTTCACACGGTCGCGTCTTCTGCGAGAGAGATTCGAGCTGAATACGTAAATTGAGGCAACAAAGATTGACAAAGCTTTAAAGTTCTGTCAAAAATATCGGCCCACCAACGTCGCGCGTTCACGTAAAAGAAAAAAAAAAGTGTTAGTTTTAGTTGCAGTATAAGCGAACATCAGCGCAATTGAAATATAAATATAATTACTTGCATTACGCGGACGAACTGAAATCGATGAGCCGGCGCTCCCAGCCTTTTGGAAACATTGTCTGCCACGGCTGAAACGCTAGGCGTGCCTACGCCGCGGATCTGTACGTTCAGTATCAAACGGGCTGCGGAGAGCCGTTTGATTAAACCGGTGCAGTTTGCTACATGGTCACCGGTTTGAGCAAACGTGCGACAACTTTGCCCAAATGAGTCGCCCATTTGCCCAGACGAGCGACCCATTTGCCCAGACGAGCGACTCGTTTGCCAAAGGAGTGACCTGTTTGTCCAAATAGGCGACCGTTATGGCTCATAAGGGGGACCCCTTTGAGCCATACGGGCGACCCCTTTGACAAACTGGTGACCAGTATGGACCCCTTTGCTTTCATATAGGCGCCAAATGGTTTTTTTCAGTAGGGCAGGGGAGCAATGAATCTTCTTTACCCACCTATAGGACATTTTATGGCCCCGCGTCTAAAGACTGGGAACCAATACATTTTCTTTACCCGTCCATTAAAAATATAATGGCAACGAGTCTAAATATTCATCTTCATTCTCGCGGCGGCAGCGGGGGTCTGCCAAACTAACGCTCTCAACACGGGCTTTTAAACATTCTGACTTGGGCAACTTGATGTTTTTAAGCGGTCGCATTATATCGCCGAAGACAGTCTCATTTTAGTCGTCTGCTGTGATACCGAAGTCATGGTTCGTGGGTCCTTATCACTCCCGGCACCTACTTTTTATAGGAAAAACGGTCCAGGTTAGAAAACTAAAGCAATACTAAATTTCTGTAATGCCGGTGACAAAACATGACCCAAGTTATGTTCTTTGCTGTTGCAACGAGTCTTGAAAACCTGTAACATTGTTTGCTTGAAAAATCCATTGAAATACTTGTGCAACAATTAAAATTAATTATTACCCCACCAAAACTGAAAATAGATAACACTGCAATCAATCAATGGCTTGATTGCGATGTTCACCACCAGTGTACTGCATTTGAACACTCCATTGTCAAGATGATTCATCAAACTCATTAAAAAGATAAATAATAAATTTTAGTTCATTAGCCTAATGATCTACATTTTCTTTTGCTCAGGGCGTTAGGGCGTTGAATTAAGAGATGGGGGCTATTCCAAGAGACAATTTAAATAATGAATTAAGTACGAGTAATATTTGCTCCGCCTCTCCGTGTTTTTGCGACAAATGATGGGTCACCGGCAAAGTCGGATTAAAAAACTTGACTGCCGTATATACAGCTAGTGCGAACATAGTATGTGTAGAGAGGGGTGGGGGTCCGGTGTCGCAGCGTTGTTGCTGTTTTGTGAAGTAGTGTTCTGCTTGTGTTCTGTGTATTCTGTGTGTTCAGGGGTGTACCTATAACTACAATGTAGCGTTCAGAAGTCGGGGAAATTCGAAGTAAATTTTTTTAGAGTTTTCTCTATTAAACTATTAAACTATTAAAAAAGCTAAAGAGTGCTATGGCTGGACAGCGACAGGGCCATAGAAAAAGCTAAAGAGGCCCATAAAGGCGACCATAAAAAAATGCTGAAGACAGCCATAAAAAATTCTTTAGTTAATTGGGCCTATTAGCTAAAGCCGACCATACAAAAAATTTCCTATAGCCGACCACAGGACATTTTTGTATGAGAATGCAACTGTATTGCTTTCCTTATAAACAGTAAAGCACATAGGGCGACAGAAGGACAAAGAAAGGCTTTCATCGCGTGAGACGCGTAGTAGTGCACTAAAGTTACCACTCTTGGAGCAGGTACATGGCAAGCGGTTACAGTAAGGCGCCCGAGAGATTTTTCAGTCTCTTATGTAATCCCACCCTCGTAGCTGCTTCATGAGTGGCAACTTTAGTACACTAGTACGCTTCTCACGCGCTCCAAACCTTTCTAAATATTACTAATTTAGTACTTTTCGATGATGCTGAGCAAGTTTCTTATTAAAACTATATGTCTATTTTTACTAATTAAAAAGTTAATTCACGAGTTTTAATTAATTAACCGACTGATTGTTACAACAAGCCCCTCATGTCATGTCCCCCTGGACGTATTATTCCCCTGCACAATTGGAATAAATGTAACTTTCACGGCTTTTTTTAACCAAATTTGTTAAGTTAAGAAAAAAACACCCTCTATATATGAGTAAACGTACAGTCGTCCTCAATATGAGCGTGAACACGCCGCCGTCGACCGACTGGTACTGCCAGCTCCAGCTAGCGGCGCTTCCACGAGTCACTGCGAGAATAAGCGCCTGTGCAGAAAGGACTGATGCGCTGTTGCGATAGCGTGTATCACCCCCGTTCTAGAATCTTAAAACCGCCCGCGGCCAGTCTGTTTTGCTTTATTGATAGTTGGAAGCGCTAATTGTGATAAGCAATCGGCCACGGACTGCGCTTTCTGAACGACAAATTCTGCTTTGTAGCTTGCGCGTGTCGGCATAGTTGATAGTCACTCTTGATGGTATAAAACAAATCTGTTTGACAAGGAAGTAGGAATCGGGGGAATTATGATTTGGTCTTGAAGTTGGTATCAGTGAAAACGTTTTATCTATACTTCGTTTCACCTTAAATTCAGACGCAGCCGATGCTACGAGCTAATCGGACCAATCAGACAGCGTCAAAAGCGCGCCATCAAGCTTGTTCGTCAAAAAAATACATGCACGCCTCCTTAGAAAAAAAAAAAATCAGTTCCGCGTTAATGAAAAGATAGCGCACGAAGCGAGATCGGAAAAACAGAGCGCGCGTGGAAGGTCGCATCTACACCCTGACCGCGCAATTTCCATATATATAGAAAGCACCACTCACTGCCTTATCCAAACTGACATGCAAAAGGGGGTGGCGTGCGTTCTCGTAACAGCCCATCCGTCCTTTCTGCGCAAGCGCTTATTCTCGCAGTGACTCGTCGAAGCGCCGCTAGCTGGAGCTGGCTGTACCAATCGGTCGACGGCGGCGTGTTCACGCTCATATCGAGGACGACTGTACTTCGAAGCTTTTAGTGGAGTGTTATCACGTATTCGTCGACGTTTCGTTCTTAGTCAGGCCTTCGCTGAAACGTCGACCAATATGTGACAAAACTCCATTTGCAGCTGCACTAATAGTTTTTTTTTATGTTTGTTTTTGATGCTGATTTCATTATTGACATACCTTTTGTTAAGAATGTTTCAAAACCTCCCTAACCCCCAGCGTAATGCCCGTAGCAGTGGCGTAGGCAGAGGGGGGTTTGGGGGGTCGAAACCTGCCCCCCCCCCCCCCCCCCCCACGGGGGGTACCGCTGGCTCCCGTGCACACGCAGTCGGTTTTGCACGGGGAATGGAGCAAAGGGAAAGCGCGGGATATCTCTAACTTATATGTTTTTGGGAAGAGTGTTTGTGGGGCGGAAAATGCTCAAATAAATAAAGGAGGCAACATTCCTTCATTCATATATATTTAATGGGATGCGGAACTTGATCTCAGATATATAGAGAACGGATATTTCGAAACACTTGTTATTTTTGTCGTATGTTGATGGTGGCGATCAAGGAAAAAAGCTGTATGGCACACCTTGACAAGTCCTTGACAAATGAACAAAACAAAACATTTACAAATCTTGATTACCACAATTTAACAAAGCGTGTTTAGAACATAATAAATTTTATCGTAGGCTATAACAAAACAGTGACCTATTTGCAGACAGAAGTTATGAGACCCGAAAAGTTTAGTTCATGCAGTGACCACCTCCCAACATTTAGCACGACGGGTAGAACATGCGTGCAAATATTTTGATAGAGCAATGTTTATCAAAACGTTTAAACCCCTAGTTTGTTCTTGTTTTAGATTAGTCACACGTCTATACTAAGTAGAGCATGTATATTGATAACACGAAACTTTTTAAATAAACTAGCCGTCTGGAAGTCAAATTTAGCGCTTTCTTTGTAACAAGTGCATATTTTTAGATTCGTTGAGTTTGTTCTACTTCAGACTAAATTACAACAGTTTATGTGGGAGGAAGGTAACGATTTGTATATTAATAATTCCACCTTTGCTGGTAACATGTACCGATATCGGTGTATCACACCTACTACTTATGACAGATTAGGAACTAAGGTTGTTGACATGACTTTCCCATGACATATTCTCAGTAAAAATGGAATTAAGAGCTTGAAAGAGTTTATAATCTCTATTTGAGACAATTGCAGAACGGTATATGTTGTAATTGTGATTAGTTTATGTTTTTGGGCTAAACAGCACTGCTTTTGTTTTTTCTACGTTAAATTGTAGTGAATTAATACAACTTCAAGTTGCTAATACTGATAACGCCTAATTTGCCATGTCAAAGAGCATAGCTCCATTTCAGCTGAAAAAAAAAACAACAAAGACACTAACTAGTGTCGTCGGCATAGCTGATAAATGTTTCACCAGAGTTAATATTCACAATGTCATTAACGTAAATATTGAAAAGAAAACGACCTAATATACATCTCTGCGGTACACCAGTAAGAATATTCTTCGAACTTGACGAATATTCATCAATATACACTATATGCATTCGATGCTGTAAGACTTCACTCACTGCATAGCATGCCCTCGAATCCCATATGTTTCCAGTTCATGATTGAGGCAATCAAAAACTTTTGTGAAGACTATGAATGCTCCGAGAACAATTTTTTTTTCTTCAAAATTTTCAAGGTGAATTCTTTCTGGACGAGTGGTGCAGCCTTGGTAGATTTATGCTTTATAAATCCAAAACAATATCAAGTTATGCTTAGTTTAAAAAATAGTTATACGTGTATAAAGTACCTTTTCAAGTGTCTTTGAAAATACTGGCAATATAAGAATCGGTCTGTATTTATCCATAACATTTACACTCCCCTTTTGTGTAATACTGACACTTTTGCCATTTGCATTCGTTGAGGAAAAACACCAATCATCAAAGAAAGATTAAATATATGCGTTAGCACTGCACTAATAAATGAACAACATAATTAACAGGCCTTATTTGTAAACCATCCAGGTCAAAAACTCCACTTTTCTTAAGTTGTAAAATCACATTATTGACCTCAGATTCTACAACCGGATCTAAAAAATCGAGCTGATGTTTCTATCGTCAAAAACGCAATACTTTACAGTAACAATCCCGCTTCTAATATTCACAAAATGCAGGTTATAAGCGTTCGCCAAAGAACATTCGTTTAGTTCAAGAGCATCATGCACTATTTTATAATTGAAATAGATGAATGGTTTCGATTTTAAAGAGAGTTTTAACTCTTCACACGTGCCGTCCGTACACACCACTGCTGCCTTAAAGGGATACTTCAACGAAATTTGAAATATATCCGTCGTGTTCAAAAAAAAAGGTTGAATATGATCCACAATATCCGTAAATAACAATCGCACGTTTGTATTTTGAGCCTGGTGGCTGTATTTTTTGTTATAAACGGCCCACTCTAGCAAGCGCTCGGAGAAGTCCCAGCTTAGAGCACGTGACATCCGACGCAATCGTGACGGAGTTCGTCTCGGGACGAACAAATCTACGGCCAGGCTGACGTCGAGGGGATGGCCTGGTTGTTCGAGCCACCGAAGCGGCTGCTTTCGTGCGAATTTTAAGTGACGAGTTAATCTTTTATAATCTTGTCGGGGGACAATAGCTACTTCTGGAACACACAAAAGGGACTTTCGGGAAGACGGGAGTTCCTCCTTTCCCTCTTCTCTCGTCGTGGCCGGAGGCGAGACAACCTTCATCACTAGCTGTCAAGGCTCCTAGACGGGCATTACAAACGAGGCGTTAGCGACATCCACCAGGTGCTCTTTGCTAATCGTTTAATTCGTTTTAAAATTCCTTTTCGTGACTTTTTTGAACAAGATATTGGTGCATTCGATGTGATACTGCTCCTTTGAACACCATATAGACCATAAAATAAGCGCCGAAATTTCGTTCTAGTATCCCTTTGAACACCTTGAAGTAGTAGCGTTCTTTAGCACGCCGTAAATTACCACGAATAAAAAAGTAAATGTGACTAATTATTTCAGAAAGCACTTTACAGGCTCTCTTGATCATTTCATTTATGCCAAGCGCCTACATATTAAGATGCAGCCGCCTGCGTTGACGGCAAAGGATATCCAGGACGTCCTGCGCTTGAACTTTCATGTCGCGGTGAACATTTAAAAACGCCAAACCGAGCAGTCGCTCATTCAAAGTGGACGCTCTCAGGTATGTTTTCAACCGTCGTAGTGAAGGAAACGAGCTCTCGGACTCCGCCTTTGTTACGGGCAGAGTCCCTAAGATCTTGAGGAGACGATGAACGTTTGGGCGCACACGTGACGGTTCACATTGCTCCCTCTTCCATTTGGCAGCCCATATGAGCAGCCCACATTGGAGTTCAGGAAATGAAACCAGGCCTGAATGGAGCTCCAAAAACTCTTCTGCGCCGAGATCTGCCCCGCTTTCCAAGATCTTTGCAAGCAGAAGCGACGAAAGTAATTGCAACGTACGCCGGTGCATTTTAAATCTCCCATCTAACTTTGTGATCAGGTAATCTATAAAAGAAATAAACACGGAACGCTTAAAGTGCTCTTCTGTGCTTCCAGCAGGAATGTTAGAGCGGTGACATTGCCGACTTGTTACTCGCGGCATCTAAATTTCGACTTCAGCTGTCTCGACCATTTTAATGGCGGCTTGGAATATTGCCAAGTGTTTCTGCATAAACGCTTGCTCTAATTTTGCAATTTTTTTGTGTGTTGCTATTTAATTTATTATGACAGTATAGCTATCTTTTTGTTTTGTCTGGCTGGCACGCGTTGGTAATGCAGTGCTAGCTCAAAAAGCGGAGGGAGTTGCTTGTTGTGAGGAAGCTTTTAAAGTTGGTAGGCCGCAAGTACTACGAAAGTAGAACAGTGAGCCACCATGCCCGTATTCCTGTAAATAAAGCCTGCTCCGTTTTGAAAAATGACAATGCAGCTTTAACAGTTTTATCTTAACAGCGCCTCCCTAATCTTAGCGCGAGCGTCCGTACCGCCGAGTTCACCCTGCTTCGTCATTTAGGGGGGAGGGGGGGGGGATGTAGTAATGCCGGTGAACCCCTCCCGAAATGAAATCCTGGCTACGCACTGCTTAAGGGCCCTCAAGGCTTAAGAAATGTATTTGTGACTACAACTCCGCTCGGATGATTTTGTAGGGGTGGGCTGTAAACAATCACCAATTACAATACACTAAGAGAAAACTCAAAAGATGATGATGATGAAAGCTTCGAAGTACGTTTACTCTGTTATTCACTTTTCGTCGACCTACGCAACTCATTTCCTTATACAGGTTGTTGTTTTTTTTTTGTTTTTTTTACACATTTGAGGATTTGGTAAATAAAATAAAAGTTATGCGAGCTACACTTATGCGGTTTGTGCGAGTGAGTTCTGCGCCCAGGAGCACATTATGTGGGTGGCTAATCTTTGCGACACGTCTGCTAATTATTTAAAATTCACTAATTAACGTTTTAATTAGTGAAAATAGACATATGGTTCCAATTAGAAACTTGCCGAGCGTCGTCCAAAACCCCTAAATCTACCATTTTCAGAAAGACTTTCAGCGCGTGAGAAGCGTAGTAGCACACTAAAGCTACCACTCGAGGAGCAGGTACAAGGCTAGCGGTTTCGGTAAGGCGCCCGCGCAATTTCTCCGTCTCTTATTTAGCGCCAGCCTTGTACCTGCTCCACGAGAGATAACTTCAGCGCACTACTGCGCTTCACACGCGCTCAAAGTCTTTCTAAAAATTACTGATTTAAAGGTTTCGCAAGTTTCCAATTGGAACCATATGTCTATTTTCACTAATTGAAAAGCTGATTAGTGAATTTTATATTAATTAGCAGACTTATCGCAAAAATTAGCCACGGACATAATGTCCCCCTGGGCCTATACCTCGCTCGGACAAACCGCGTAAGTGTAGCTTTCATGGCTTTTTCAAAAACAAATCTGCAAGTATAAAGAACAAAACACCCGGTACACACACACACACACACACACACACACACACACACACACACACACACACACACACACACACACACACACACACACACACATATATATATATATATATATATATATATATATATATATACATACATACATAAGGGTGTTTTTACTTATTCTTTCAGATTTGTTTTAGAAAAGCCGTGAAAGCTACAATTATGCGGTTTGTTCAGGTTAGTTATACGGCCAAGTGAACATAGTATCGGGAAATAGTCGCAACTATAAGTCGGTTAATTAGTAAAGTTTGTTAATTAACTTCTTAATTGGGGCAAATATACGTATAGTTACAATTAGGAACTTGCTGATCATCATCGAAAACTACTAAATGAACTATTTTTAGAAGTTTATAACGCCAGGGCAGCATTTTACGGCGTTTTGTAAAAACCCTGGATTTGAACGGCGTTTCTAGATTTCGGTTTCTTATCGGACTGCATCGTTGCGCCCGCGGTCCTGCTCCCCGGTGGTCGCGGCGCAAAGCCACCTCCTCGCCTTCCTCGTAGGATTGAGGGAAGTAAGGCGTACGTGTGTTGCGCGTCTCAGCCACTGAGGAGCAGGACCGCGGGTGCGTAGATGCACTCCGATAATAAACCGAAATCTAGAAACGCGTCCAAACGAAGCGTTTTTACAGAACACCGTAAAAATGCTGCCCGGCGTTATATCCTCCTAAAAACAGTTGATTTAGTGGTCTTCGATGATGCTCACTCTATTCAAAGTTCTCATTTGCATGAAAAGTTTCTGTGTCCAATAAACACATCTGAATCATACAGGATATATATGAACACATAAGAACCATTTAAGAACTATAGAAGATATATAAAAACATACAACCACCATATAAGAAACTTGTAAGGAGTATTTTATATGGTATTTTATGTCTTACATAATTCTTATATAGTTCTAATATAGTTCTTATATGTCCTTATATATCTTGTATGATTCATATGTGTTCATTGGACACGAGAAACTTCTCATACAAATGAGTCTTTTTCACTAGGGCAGCAAGTTTCTAATTGCAACTATATGTATCTTTGTACTAATTCAAAAGTTAAATAAAAGTTTTACTTGATTAGTCGACTCATAGTTGCGACTACCTTCCTACACTATGTCCTCTTGGCCGTATAACTGACCAGCACAAGACGCCTAAGCGTAGATTTCACGGCATATTTTAAAGAAATCTGAAACTAGTACAGTACAATCCTACCGGGACAAAAAATCAAACAGGCGGGTAGTTGGTACCCTCCCACCGGTAACGGTATTTTTATACAGGTAACCAGAATTCCGTTCCGCTGCCCTACAACCATGAACGATAAACTGCACAGGCGGACCGAGATATCATGCAGGTGTTCCGGTAATGCATTTTTATATTTCACTTTCCTTTCTCCACATCGAATGTCCATTTTTATGGGCTGTTAAGAATCCCGAAGTAAGGTACACAAAACTAATATATCTACCTGCTACACAGGGAGGCAACGGTTGTAGCTTTCAAGAAACGTCTCAAGACCTCCGAAAAACAACGCAGTGTCGGTGAAACTATCTTTGTCGAACAGTGTCCGAACGACGTGAAATTTACACATTTCATTTAAGTGCACTGATATATGTATATCCGTAAATGTTCATACATTGCTGAAGTGCTAGGCACTATGTGTATCACTCCGACGAAGATATGTCTGACCACTACATGTTTAATTCTCGATCTGATTTTTTTTGAGCTTTGTAAATTGTGGAAACGACAGAACAAGTTCCATGAGTTCCACCACCAGAGAAGTATTACAAGAAGACCGATGACCACGTCGTCAAAGGGGAGATCCTTTTATTATTGTTTATTTTTTTTATAAATGTCTAAAATCTACACGGGTGTGAAATGTTTTGATTTCCTGAAGCTGCGCAGGTTGGTTATTCATACTTGAACATACGCCAGCTGAACGGAGGAAAAAAAGTGTAAAACAGAGAGTCACAAGGAAAATGGAAGGAAGAACAAGGGAGGAGAAGAAATTATCCATTAAATGTAAGTCGACGAAGAAAAAAATTGTATTCAGTAACTGGTTGTTAGTCCAGCGGAGTGCTTGTGTATGTTCCTCATGACTCTCTGTTTTGCATTTTCTTCCTCCGTTCAGCTTGCGTATCTACAGGAAAGAGTGAAATGTTTGCCTGCTCTTTAAGAGCGCAATCAAACTTTAAAGCCGATTCAGAAAAAAAATTAGGGCTCTGAATTCTTTGACAGATCAAATATGCTTTACAGGCTGAAAGGTTCCCAAGGTATGGATTAATTATTTCAAAGGCTGGCACCATAACAAAAATCATGACAGAAAGTGTGGAGCTCGTTTTGCTGAATTTACATTATTTTAAACATCAAGAAGACAAGCCTTAGATAAAATTAGGCGTTGTAGACAGGTTCAATACATTAATTAAAATTAATCAAACAATTCCTTTTTATTATTATTTATTTTACAGTTTAATGTTAATAGGCTCATGTTTTATTATCGGAGGTCTTTAAGTGGTTTCACGTAGGTGACATGTGTGCCAGCTTTTGATGATGCGAACCTTTGTGCACATAAGTCCTGTACGCATTCATGTTTTTTGCATAAATAGAGGAAGACCTGTAAGCGTACAGGACCTGTGTAAATACAGGTCCGCTACGCGTACGTGGTAAGCAGTTTGAATGCAGGTCCTCTATCTCCCAATTATATATGAATTAAACTGGTAAATCTGTATTAGCATTTACGAGGGTTTTCTAGTAGGGTATTAGATGTGTCTCTATTTTTAAGAGGTTCAAAACCACAGAGGTCATTAAACTTACCAGGAGGCTAAAAACAAAATAACATAAAAAGAATTTACCGTTTGTCAGTATTTGTACGAGGCTTTCAAAAACACAATGTAGGTGTACATACCATCGACTTCCGGCGGTGTTGAAGCCTCAGAAATAATGTTAACGACCGAGCCCTCAGTGACTGCGAAAAGTGAGATAGTTAGTGCTAATTAATTTGTTTCTGCTCATTTCTCAGAGCCGTTGAGAGGTGAATAATTAGTGAGAGATTTTATTTCTGCGCTTATAAACAGCTAGGGGGCCTCCAGGACAATAAAATTAAGCTTTCAAGAAACGCCAGCGCCACCAGTAACCGCTCCGGGACATTATGGGATTATTACGTTGTCGAGTCCTTTGGCAAAGCCAAGTACAACGTAGTCAAGCTTTTTCATGCTATGCGGCGCACGCTACCGCCCGAACTGTAGCACCATCCTTGAGCCATTGATGCATCCAGGCGAGCTAACTGTCTTCAAACGTTGTTAAAATACGCTGAGTTTTTTTTTTTCTGGAGGGGGGGGGGGGGGGGGGGAGGGGGAAGGAAGTTAAATAGTACCAAAGAGCTGAAGTGATTCCCGGAGCAAAAAAAAATAGAAAATAAAAGGCGTTGGATGCGTGATTGAGACTGCAGTGTACTAGAATACTTGGGTAGTGTTGGGACCGAAGCCGCTCGCCTGAGGCGCGTGGATCGCGACAAGTATCGACACCGGCGCGTTACCCAGAAGTTGTGCGCGTGAGCGGCTGGAGGCGCTAAAATAAGAATTTTTGATGCCACTTTGGAAGAGTGCACTGAGGATTTCTGATTCAGCTGGAACCTGCCAGCGGTCATACCGCGGCATCGAATTTCACTGCGGCAGGACCGTTGGCAACATAATGCTTTATAATATATGGACGGTACAAGCTGCATGACTCTTCACATAAAAGTGATTGCGACTTTAAAGAAGCCGATTGGAAGTTGTTTCAGTGCAGAATTAGATGCGACTTTCGGTTCGTCGGATGGTAAGCATTTTAAATGAAACCCCCCTTTCCTTGGTTGCAAAAGGCCCAGCACGAGATGTTTGGCGGGGATATCTTCAACTGGGTAGAAGTGTTTTTTTTTTTCTATTTTATTTTAGGGTGGAACGAAACGGCACATTGGAAAGCGAGAGATTGTTTTAGTATGTTTTAAGACCCCAGGTTAACTTTTCTGTCTTCTTTTCTAATCGTCTTCTTCTTCTTGACCTTAATCAGTTCGCTTCACTTGTCACTCATTCTTGTGCTCATTTTTGTGAGAAACCATTCAAGCGACGTTGGCAAAAGAGATGAAAATCTAATATTTCTTCATGGCTGCCACGACCATCCGAGGACCACCCGGCGTTCACTTGAAAGAAATGGCTTATAAGCCGTGACAATTTCGATCACGCGTTTTAACACTGAACTTAACGGTTACAACGTGGGCTCAACAAGTATTGCTTTATAAAATTCAAAGAAGAAAAGACGCAGCTATTTCACATTATGCAGAACAGAAATCAACTGCACACGTGAATCAGACAAGTTAAACGTTTTTTATAGTTTGTAGCATAGCATTGTAATACATATAGTTACTATATGCAGCACATTGTCCTCTTGAAGGTAAACCATCTGAACCCTACAGGCTCATAACACTACAACAAACCGACAGCTGATTTCTGACAGCCAGGTAAGTCTCACCTGACCTGGGTATTCGAAGTGAAAGACCCGTGGTTCCCCAGGTGTCGTATCTGGTCTACGCAGACATACAAGGTGTTTCTATTTTTATTATTTACAACACTTCACAGATTTTACACAAAAGGAGGCGGGACACGTGAATGCCGTCTTTACTAATATATTTAAGGCTCGGTGGACTATAAATGGGCGAATAACCGTAGTGATGTTTAATAATTTATCAAGATCCGTCAGGTAATTTGTTCATTAACGGTTTAATTGGCTATGTTGCAAATGCAGTTTTAAAGGGAATCACTATTAAAGGCTAACCAAATTTCGACAATTCGCGAAAGGGCAAACAATTACGCGAAATTCATCGACAAAAGCTGCCCTTTCTTCGCTTGATTCAGAAACCGCGTGATGATAATGATACGTAAAATAGTGACGTACTTGTCTTGAGGTGTGCTTGGCATACCACATAGTCGTCTTGAGGTATACATGGCATACCAACCCAAGTAAGTTGTCCAAACAAAAGTATACCGCACTTCCGATGTTGATCTTGTTAGACTTCGGCTCAAGAGCGGTCTCCAAATAAGCAACACCGTCGAAGGTACTGAACCTGGGAACAGCCCAGTAGCGAGTTAGCACACTCAGGGAGCCTAATGCGTCGCGACCGATATCGTGTGGTGAAAACGCTGGTGACAACGGGTCAGTTTTCCGAGCGAACCCCGAAAGCTTTGCAACGATGAGCTCTGATGGACTTTCCTTCGCTTCCTTCCCTCTTGTCCTGCGGAAGGGTCATCACTCAGGTCCTGGGCTACACTTAAGAGCAGAGTCGGCAACGGATCTGACGAAAGCGCGGAGTGCCCACGATGAATCCTCACTTCCTCTCCGCCGATTGTGTGGACGTAGTCTCGAAGGATGAAGTGGGACTCAAAGTGCAGCTCGCAGACAGTGCTTGTTACTTCAAGGCGCTTGTCCCATCGTTGCAGCTTATTGTTCCGAAGATATCTTTGTGGCTCTGTCCTTTGAAACGCCGAAAAGGGACACCGTTTGAAAGTTGAAATATACGGCAGAAACCTGCCTGTTTGAGTGACCGTTAAAGTCCGAAAATGTAGTTCCAACCAAAATTTGAAAGACAACCCGACGTTTCAAAACCAACTCGGTTTCTTCTTCAGGGGTGACTGAACGCACGCGCGACAGGAGCAGCTCCTAACCCCTTTGTCTTCAAAAAAGAAAATAAAAATAAAAATAAATGAGACATTAGGAAATTGAAAAATTGTCGAATCATTATTTATTTTTAAAGAGACGGTAATTTCTTAAGCTTTTTCGTGAGGTCACGGAGGCCATGCGCGTACACAGAGGGCAAAGCGCCCAGGGACCTGTTTAGGTTTTCTGGCGTGTGTTGGATTTGCCACGAATCCAAGTAAGGCCTTCTTCGAAATTTGGGCTCTGTGTCAACCACATGCGGGATCGCGAAGTCAACGTGATGGTTAAGGCCCTACACCATCGCATTCACATCCGCGAAATGAAGAACTTTCCCGAACTTATCCGCCAACACAAGCATGACGTGCAGAAGTTTGACAGTGAACGCAGCGCCATCACCGAACATTGCGATACCCTAGACTCTGGGATTTCGCAATGTTCGGTGATGGCGCCGCGCTCGCTGTCAAACCTCCGCACGTCGTTCTTTTGTTGGCGGATAATCTCGGAAAAGTTTTTCGTCTCGCCAATGTAGGTTGCGGGGCACTCTGCGCAAGGAATGGCGTAAATCACGCCCTGTGCTCTTTCTTTTGACAGATGATCTTTCGGTCTTGGCATAAATCTTCCCAGTGTGGACGCGGGCTTGTGGGCAACCTGAATGCCTTCCTTTCCCAGTGCTCGTGCGAGCGCTTCGCTGGTTTCCTTTACGTAGCGAACGCTGATGCGCACGACTCAATGGGGCTGTCTTTCGACTGGCATCTGGTTTTGTCTGTCGAGACCTTGGCGTCGGGCGATGCGCTCGATGAAGCTAATGGAGTAGCCATCGCTCTTTAGGTCTTCAAATATGGTCTTCTTCTTTTTATCGGTTTCCGACGAGCAGATAGTTGTTGCCCTACGCAGGAGGGTCGAAACCACTGAGGCCTTATGAATTGTTGGATGGTTGGAATCAAAATTGAGGTAGAATTCTGTGTGTCTGATTTCGGTACACCATAAACGTCAGATCTTGCCCTCGTTAGCTCACGAGGACATCAAGGAACGGTAAGGTGCCATTCGTCTTAACTTTCGCGGTAAATTGAATGGCCGGCTCGATAGAGGTGAGGTGTGCCAAAAAAGTAGTCGCGTCCATTTTCTTGAGAATGGAGAAACCTGCAGGTTGTGAGAACGCTTTTATTCGCACGGTTGCAACAAACATGCAATCCGCTGTTCTTACATAATGTCTTTTTTACAGTCGGTGACAGCTAGGTGAACAATCCAGCAGCGGCTTGACCTCGGGTGCGAGCTAACCATCTTTGATAACATTTAGAGGCACTCTGCGCAACATAGCGCATTTATGCGCCACATAGCGCATAAATACTTTGGGGCTGTTAGAGAAAGACCTCAGCGCTTTTTGCTCGATTGTTTCCCTCGTTCTACACAGAATGTCACAGCGCCCCCTAGTGATTACAAAATAGTGAACTTCAGTCGGTGAGAGGTGAAGATCCCAGTAGAATCTCCGCCTCGAGCACGCGCTCGTTTCCTTCCGCCAGCCTTCGACTGCGTGCGCCTCTAAATGTTATCAAAGATGGTTAGCTCGCACCCGAGGTCAAGCCGCTGCTGGATTGTTCACCTAGCTGTCACCGACTGTAAAAAAGACATTATGTAAGAACAGCGGATTGCATGTTTGTTGCAACCGTGCGAATAAAAGCGTTCTCACAACCTGCAGGTTTTAACGGATGGAACTTGGAAAGGCACGAACGCCTCATCACTGCTGTAGGTTGCGATGAGCTGCTGCACTAAACGTTTGTTGGTAACATCATAAAAATACTGCCGTTCACTGTTACCGTAAATCTCAGCAATAAATACCACAGCTAGCTCCGTGTATCTTATTGTCATTCTTTACC
This sequence comes from Ixodes scapularis, assembly GCF_016920785.2. Taxonomy (NCBI): domain Eukaryota; kingdom Metazoa; phylum Arthropoda; class Arachnida; order Ixodida; family Ixodidae; genus Ixodes; species Ixodes scapularis. The sequence continues at coordinate 1,843,970 of NW_024609855.1, read as the reverse complement.
AGAGAAGATTCCGGCATTAGGGGATAAGAACGTCGACAAAAAGTGCAGAAAGCACTTAGCGTAAACGTCACGAGGCATAACCTGCATTTCGAAAGCTGTCAACGCGAACAAAATCGCGATTTCCTATGCCATTAAAGGAAAGAAACAATCTGCTCTACAGGCAAGCTTCTCCAAGAGGATGCTTTCCCTGTGGTGGAAGACGAACATTTGAGCAGCTACCGAAAATAACAACGCGGTGAGTAAGACGTCTGCTTCTTGGTCAAGAGTGGCGGTGACGCCAGAATGACGCCGAGCTCTTATCGGCTGATTGAAAAAAATATATATATTGAGTAGACCTCTGGGAATCTAGCATTGAGGTCTACCCACTACTGTTTTCAATCAGCCAATAAGAGCTCGGCATCGTTTTGACATGACCGAAACTCCTGAGCTAGAAGCAGGCGACTTGCTCTCCGCATAGCTATTGTCCTTGAACTGCGGCCGGCCGGGAAAAGCCTGATCACAACTTCGTCATCAAAATATGGTTCACGTTAGAAAAATTGCAACGATACCAAAACTCCTTAGACCAAAAGAGGAGTTAGGTCACTACTTCATTGCACACAAGGCCTAAGTATGACGCCGTCGTTAGTGGATCCCTGACCCGCTCCAAGCGGCGAGCACGCTAAAGCACGCCGAGAGGCACCGCAAAACGCCTCAGGCGTCCGTCTTGAACAACCAGCGTCCTAGCATCGCGTTTGTTGTGAGACGCTGCAAGACGCCCTGGCGGCGATGCTGAAGCAAGCAAGGCGTTGCTGCGTGGAATCTCTCGTGAAGACTTGTGGAGGGAGAGGGCATGGGCCTTGTCTTTTATACAGAGTATTCGCACCACTTCCAGACGCTATGACAGTGGAAGGAAAAATTTGATTGATTGGGGTTTAATGGCGCAGCAGCGACCAAGGCTATAATGCGCCAACAACTAGGACTATTGCTGAAATTAAGGTTAAAGAGAAGAAAGAGCTATAGTAGCTTCTAATTTATTAAAACAATGATCATGAAAGTACAAGCGCATAAGATGTGGCCATGAATACGACAAACTATTAAAATTATAGCTGGTCCAGGAGTCTTATATCCTTAAGAAAGTTGAAAACACACTTGTGTAGAATCAATGGCTCATCGCTGAGTAAAATGGCGAGATGTAATGGTGTATGCTCTTGGTAAACCTTAGCAAAGTGTCTGCGGCGTTCTTGGTCATACAAAGGGCATACAAGTAAAATGTGCAGGATGTTTAATGGTATGTGACAGTGTTCACACTCTGGAGCATCCTCCCCTCGCAAAAGGTGCCCATGGGTAAGACGTGTAGGACCGATTCGGAGTCTACAAAATATCACCTCGTAAAATCGCTCACGATGACGTGCACTCTCCCATTCTTAGATTAAAGGTTTTATGGCATGCAACTTATTGTTCATTTCTTGGTTCCACTCCTCTTGCCACTTGCACTTTGTAGATTTGTTCAGGGCATGTCTATAATCTCTGTAGGGTATCTTGTGCAGATCCACTTGTCAATCCTTAGCAGTGCTTGCTGCACGGTCAGAATCCTCATTCCCAGGAATTCCTACATGGGAAGGTACCCAGCACAATGTTATTTCTTTCTTCCTTTTTGATGCTGAATGTAACCCGTTCTTTATTTCTAGAACAAGTGGATTTTGAACATCCCCCATTGTGTCCAGAGCTCGTAGAGCACTAAGTGAGTCAGTGTAAACAATTGACTTACGGATCTTCTTTTTAAGGATGTGGTCTATGGCAAGGAGTAAGCCGTAAAGCTCTGCGGAAAGAATACAGGCATTATTGTGAATTCTCTGGACACACTTCATGGAAGCCGCTACCACTGAGCAGCCTACATAGGAATCAGTTTTGCTCCCGTCAGTGTAGAAACTTGTGAAGTCTCGGTACTGGTCCTGGAGTTCGAAACATTCTTGTCTCAGAACTTCATTAGGGGCCTCTTTCTTGTTGTATTTTGTTAATTTCAACTCACAGCGGAGGGGCATGAGGTCCCAAGGAGCTACTGAGTTCAAGCGTTGCACAACTGAGGGTAGCACATCCAGCCCTACGGACTCAGCAGAAGAACGAATTCTCATGGCGAGAGGTGGAACAAATGAAGGCCTGTTTATGAAAGTCTGCTCATAGTGTACTTGTTCTATGCAGTCCAGGGTCGGGTGACCAGGAACAGACCTAATTCGCAGAGAATACATGAAGCCTAATTCAAACCTCCTTTTCTCCAGTGAGGGCTCATTTGCCTCTACATATAGGCTGAGTATTGGAGATGTGCGAAAAGCACCAGTGGAAAGTCGGAGACCCTGATGATGAATGGGGTCCAGCATCTTGAGAACCGATGCCCGTGCGGAGCCGTACACAATACAGCCATGATCAAGTCGGGACCGTACGACTAAGCGGTAGATGCGCAATAAACAACACCGATCAGCCCCCCAGGATACGTGCGACAAGACCTTTAATATATTAAGTGATTTTACACATTTCATTTTGAGGCTCTTAACGTGTGGAATGAATGTCATCTTTGAGTCAATTATAAGGCCTAAAAACTTGTGTTCGTTCTTTACTGCAATAGGGACTTCATAGATAGTTAAGGAAGGTTCAAGTAAAATTCCGCGACGACGAGAGAAGCACACACAAACACTTTTCTCAGGAGAAAACCTAAAACCATTTACATTCGCCCATTTGACCAAATTGTTGATTGCAAGTTGAAGTTGACGTTCACAGATGGACGGATTAAAAGATGAGAAAGAAATTTGTACATCATCAAGATAGAGCGAGTACTGAACAAATGGCGGTATAATACGAGAAATTGAATTCATTTTTACGATAAAAAGTGTGACGCTAAGCACACCGCCTTGTGGGACTCCATTTTCTTGCGAGAATTCTTTAGAAAGAGTTGCCCCAAGCTTCACACGAAAAGTGCGATCCCGGAGGTAACTATGGATGGCAGCTAGCATTCTGCCCCGAAGACCAATGTTGAACAAATCCTGCAATATGCCGTAGCGCCAAGTTGTATCAAACGCCTTTTCTAAGTCAAAAAAAGACAGAGATGCAATGCTGTCTATTTACAAAGGTCTCTCGCACAGCAGTCTCAAAGCGGACCAGATGGTCAACCGTCGATCGAGCTGAGCGAAATCCACACTGGTAACGGTCAAGTAGCTTGTTTCTTTCTAAATAAAATATAAGCCTTTTATTTATCATCCTTTCTAGTGTCTTTGAAAAACAACTCCTGAGAGCTATCGGCCTAAAGCTAGATGCACAGGTAGGATCATTTCCTGGCTTCAGCAGGGGAATTATGACAGCCACCTTCCAAGATGAGGGGAAGCAACCTTCAAGCCAAATGCGGTTGAACAAATATAATACAAGCTCAAGAGTTGATGGATGGAGGTGCTGAAGCATTTTGTAATGAATGCCGTCTGGCCCAGGAGCCGTCTGTTTGGACGAATGGAGTACCAGCCGTAGTTCAAAAAGTGTAAATAATGAATTATAGGGCTCCTGCAAGCCACCCGACAAAGGAACTGCCTTTTTCTCTGCCTGTAGCTTGTGTCTCTGAAATGATGGAGTGTAATGTTGAGAACTTGAAACGAATTTGAAATGCTCACCAAGGACATTCGCCTGTTCTTCTAGGCTGGCAGGGCATACTCCGTTGTGGTTCAGGAGTGGGACAGAAAATACTCGGTAGGAGCCTTCAATTTTATGCACACGGTCCTAAACTTCCTTCGAGGATGCACTGCCATTAATTGAAGAAGCATCCCCTCTAAAGCTTTGCCGCTTGGCTCGCCGTCGGATATGCCTCGCTTGCGCTCGTTTTTTTCTTAAAACCGATCAGGTTATTGGCCGTGGGATAGCGCCTGAGAACACCCCATGCATGATTTTGTTCTTTCTTTGCCTGGCGGCAGTCTTCGTTCCACTATGGTTTTGGCCTTTTTGGAAGATGTGAGGACGTCATGGGAATGGCAAGCATAGCGGCCTGCAAGATATGCTGAGTAATTAGCTCGGTGACATCGTCGATGGAAAGATCATCAAGAGATGAACATGCCATAAGTGAGGCTTCTGTAAAGATTGACCAGTAAGCCTTTTCAAGCTTCCAACGAGGGGTACGTGTTAAAAGACCAGCAGGAGGATGGTTGAACTCTATAATGAGTGGAAAGTGGTCACTCCCATATGGATTTGGAATGACCTTCCATAAAAGCAGGGGGTACAATGAAGGATGACAAAACGAAAGATCAATGGAAGTAAAACTACAAGTTGCTGAACTAAAATAAGTGGCTTCTTTTGTGTTGAGCAGACACAATCCTGTCGAAAGAAGAAACCGTTCAACGAGTGCCCCTCGAGAATCTCTTCTAGGGCTTCCCCACAAGGGATTGTATGCATTGAAATCACCTAAAATGATGTAAGGCACCGGAAGCTGGCTAATTAGATTATCTAGCTCCTCGTACTGCAGCCGATATCCCGGGGAGATGTACACTGAGCAGACGGCAATCACGCGTCAAGCAGCAAACGGACAGCCCCAGCCTTGAGAGAGGTTTGCAAAGCCACTTCAGCGGACGGGACCATGCGTTGGACAACCACTGCAACAGCACCGGAAGCTACAGATGCGTTTAACCTATCTTTTCTGAACACTTTGACGTGTCTAAGAACATTTGAGTGACTTTCTTTAAGGTGCGTCTCCTGCAAACAAAAGGCAGCAGGGTGGTGTTCATTTATTAAAAAGGTGATGTCGTCATAATCGGGAAAAAGCCCACGACAGTTCCATTGTAAAAAAACAGACATGACTAATGTTAGGCAGTTAGCTTTTTACCAGAAAGTCACAAGCTTCGCGTAATGGTAGCTAGAGTAAAACTAAGCCAGTGACAGGAGGTAAATTTAGTAAAAGTGGAAATGCATATGAATGATGATTTAATGAGTCTGCAAGAAGGCAGCTCCGACCGAACCTTTGGGGAAAAACAATTAAAAATAAAGCCCCAGGCGAGGAAGTCGCCAGTGGTCCTTTGGTTGGTCTATATGGAACTGTCCCCTCCGACCTCCAAGGGCGTCGAGACTTTAGGCCGAGGCCACTGGCGAGGGAGTCGCTGTTACTCCTCTGTCTCGGCTGGTCCCCAGGAGTAGGTGGAGCAATGGGAATGAGCAAGATAACTTGGTGATGTGAGGTTAGTGTAGTGACTGAAGATGCAGGATGATATTCCTGTTGCGAGAGCATACCAGCCTTGCAAATTATAATTGTCACTTCGGTGGTACAATTGGTTTTTTGCTCCTGTGCTTGCCCTTGGGGACCTGCCACTCCATGTCGTCTGGGTCAGACGCCGGAGTGGATGGGTCGGCACCCTCCTACATTGGTTCTGCCTCCTGGGTTGAGGCTGTTCTAGCCGGTTTAGGGAGGCTCTGGGCACGAGGTGGAAAACCCCGGCCCCGACCTCCACCAACCGGAGGAGCAGAGGTACTGGGCAGGCAGTCGCCCAAGCCCACCTGCTCCTGCCCCTTGGGTGCTGGAGCAGTGGAACAAGAATCGTGCCGCTCCTTGGATGAGGAGGCTCCCTCTGAAGAATTCGGTCGGGAGCGTGGTACCCTCTCCTTGGAAGGAGACCGCGAAGCACTGAGAGGTGCGGCCACAGCCGACCCATCTTGGGTAGGAGAAACAGCCTGTGAGCCCTCTACATGAGAGGGGACAGGCTGCTGCTCCGTGGAAGAGGAACAACTCTCGCTGGAGGAGGATGTAGGTCTACCAGCCGAGAGTGAACGCCCAGGAAGCTGAAGCTTCAGCTGGAGTGTTGGGGACTGCAGCGGCTTCCTAGCATCCGGGAAGGATGTCTGAGTTGCCACTGCAACCTTCAGTGGTGCAGGTCCCCGCTGCACCACCTGTGCAAAGCCACCCTTGCGCAAAAACGCGAAGCGGCGACGCGCCTCTGGGTATGAGAGGTTTTCTTTCACTTTAAGTGTAAGAATTTCTTTTTCATCTTTCCATGTCTTACACGATCTGGAGTAAGCAGGGTGGGGCTCTTTGCCGTTTACACAGAGTGTGTCGTTGGAACAAGAGTCTGCTGCATGGTCGGTTTTGCCACACTTAGCACATGTCGCTTTGCCGCGGCAGTTCTGTGAACCGTGTCCAAGTCGTTGGCAGTTAAAGCACCTTCTGGGGTTCGGAACGTAAGGACGAACTCTGCAGTAGAGGTATCCCGCTTTCACAGACTCAGGAAGTGTGGTGGACTCAAAGGTAAGCACGATATGCCTAGTCTTCAGCTCTTGGCCGTCACGACGCAAGGAGATGCGCCTTGCAGCTACAACCCCCTGCTCAGAAAGGCCCTCCACTACTTCACTCTCAGACGCGTCCAGAAGGTCGTCCTCCGAGATGACTCCTTGGATGGTGTTCAATGTCTTGTGGGGCGCCACTGTAACTTTGTAGTCCGACACACAGTTGAGTGCAAGGAGCGCAGAACTCTGGTGGCTGGTCTCAATTTCTACAAGCAAATCGCCAGATGCCAGCTTCTTAGCCTTAAAGTTCTTTCCAATCACACCCACTAGGACCTTTGCAACAAGAAATGGTGACATTTTCGAGAGTTGTTTGTTGCTTTCAGAGTGGAGTACCAAGAATTTTGGGAATCTAGGTGGAGTAGTGTGTGTCTCGTGCGAGGTAGAAACTTCGGTGCGACCCCTTTTCGGAGGCCGATCAAGAAAAGATTTTTTGTGCAGACCCATAAGAGATGGGAGGAAAATTCAGTGCCCCACTGCCCCGCCCACCACGGAGCCGAACAAGGGGGTAGGTAATGTGCCATAGCAAGATGGGCTTGGCTGACACAATTACTCTACCAGTGCTGCCCGGGCACTATAGCCTAGTGTGGTTGCAGGGACAGGTCCTGTTTCCACTCAAGGTTGGCCCTTGCCGCCTAAGAAGGTGAAAAAGGAAGGAAGAGAGTGTAGAAAAAAAGAGAAAGAGTTGGGAGGAAAAGTGAAAGTGGGAAGAACAGGGTAGAAGAGGCGACTGGCTGAATCATCCTGGTCGGGCCAAGCCAGGACACCCGTCTACGAGAAGCAATGGCCGAAGCGGTGTATTGCCTCGCCCGGGGGCCTCGAAGGGTCCAAACAAACCCCGGGCTCAGCTCAACCACCAGGGTCCCCTTTTCCCGGACACGGGTTAAGCCACGCACAGCCAGGCGTGGGTGGGTGAACTCACATAGCTCGGGGTTCGCGGTGGCACCACTCACCAAGCACCTACCAAGGCAGGTGCCCCCTGCGTGCGGGTATGGTGGCCCACGTGGCTGGGGTCCGTGGTGACGCTACTCACCAAGCACCTAGCACATAAGGTGCAGGCGCCCCCTGCGGGGCTCGGGGTTCGTGGAGACGCCACTCTCCAAACACCTGCTTTCACAGGTGCCCCCTGCGGAGTAAAAGGAAAAAAAAAAACTGGTTTTCTTAGGTTTACTTTGTATTTGGGTGGTTTCGCGATGACGATCAGTTTAATGAAAAATTGCTTGAGAGCTACAGACTAGAATTGTCCCAGGGTTGTGCTTTTAGGTTGCGGAGATTCGAATCCACATGAACCAAATGTCACAAGTGCCATATCTGGAGTCGAGGGACGCCTCCGGCGCCGCCAAAGGCCCCGTGTTTGGGTGATCCCGGGAAGCCGGTGATAAGCAGACGGTGCTCACATACACAAATATTCTGCCGAAAAACTGCGCGACGTGAGAAACGTAAGAATGCGGCGACTGGATAGATCATCCCCGGGCAATGATAGGTGCCAACCTGGTCATTGAGGAGATAGAAATGCAAGGTGATAGGAAGCTCTCTGAAAGGAACCTTGAATTCTTCCAAACCAAGCAAGTCAAAGCATTTGACTACTACAGATAACACACTCGTGCCCTACTGGAAAAAAAATTAAATAAAAACTTTGTAAGATAGTCTTCTGAATTAAGGCACAGCGATCCCTGCCGTGAAGCTAGGCGCGTATCTTCAGCACCTGGCTGTCGCAGGTGCCGATCGCCGTTGCATTGTGGTTTGCTAAGCAGTGTGACGCGCTTCAGAACTTCTAGGTTCCAAGTCATTCTTAGTGGTGCTATCCTGCGCAAACCTTTCGAGTTGTTGAGTAACTGGAACGTTGGGGCGGAGGCTAAGAGTTTGAAAGCTTTGTGTTTGAGGCTTCACCCTAACGCTAAGGCACACGCATGCGGCCATCTCAAATCTGACGATCTGACCATGTGGCTTTGACGCGGCTACGTAGTTAGGGCGCAGAAATCCCCGCATTTTTATCTGTTTTTCTGCTCACTTCGTTTGCTTTTTTCGTGCACTTGAGCGAGTGAATATAGATGGAATTATAACTTCCGGACACTTACAAAAATACAATTCTATTATGAAATGTGAAACGTTATTTCTAACTTTATGACGTCACATCCTTTTTAACTAAAATGGCCGAACCTGTTTTGTTAGAATATACACATTGGTCCCTCAAAACAGCCATGGAGGGCATTGTGAAAACAATATTGTCGTATTGGTGTTGATGCCTTATTGCGTCTTCGTTTTTTTTTTTTGTTTTTTTTTTAAAGGTTGATGTTGTGAGAATACATTTTTGTTTGTAACAGTAGGCCCGACACCGATCATCCTTTCAAGAGTTCTGCAATATAGTCTCGTAATATAAAGCGCGCTTTCCTTGACTCGCTGACAATCATCGACAGGCCTTGTGTTCGACTAAGAGTGCACAAGTGTGCTCGGTTCTCTTTTTGTCTACCGTAATAGACCTTTTGCTTGATTACCCAAGCACAAAGGAGCATGCTGCCAGTATAGTTACACGCGCCGCACGTGCTGGCGTCTGCAGAAGTAACTGTTCCAAAGCAAAAGCTGGAAACAGACGGCATCTTGCACGCGCATTAGTCAACGCCTTATTTTGGTTATTTACTCCGAACCCTTTTTGCGAGGAAGGCAAGCACGTGCAGAACGTGTGCCTACGTTTCTAACATTCTCCTTGATATTTGGTTAATCCAGGAATCGATCCGTTGCTCTTGGCCAGGGGGCGCGAGCGCGTCAGCAAGACGCGACCATGTTATGCAGGCTGCACCCTTCATGCGGCGCTGTAACGTTTGATTTTGCACGTGTTACGTTCGAATACAAGCATCTGAGAGCATTTGTAAATGCACAAAAACATTACGTCGAAAAAAATATTAAAAAAGTAGTAAGCAGCTCGTGGCCGCAGCGTCTCATTCATCTTTGCTTTCTTTCATAGCTTCCGCGAGCACGTAAGTTTCACTTTACGTGATAGCGAAGCTAAAGCTACTCGCAAAAGCATGTCCTAGGGTGCCTTCATGTGCGCTTTGCTTAGGGTGGAGACATCTCGCCATTTTGTCCCACACTTTTATTTTTATTTTTTGTTCAGAAGCGCGTGAAAGAGCGTGACCCTGCACGCGTTTGTGGCGCTGACTGTGCTATGGCGACATTTTGTTTTCGTTGATTTCTTTGTATTTTCCCCGTGAGCGCGAGCTGTCGGCATCGGGTACTACAAAGGGTGGCATCACCCTAAACGGAAGGACATTGAGGCACCCTAGCATGTCCTTTTGAACGATGCTCGCACTGCACGAGCGCCCGTGCTTGGCAGGGACGCTGGAAGCTCGCAGCTCGCTCTTGTAGCCTCTGCTGCGATGGCACGTAGAATGGAACGGAGTATAGAAAACTGTAGTGGGGAAGTATATTGACGCATGTTCGGAACGCCAGCCAAATATTCCATTTTGCTCGCTCGGGGCGCTGCTCAAAGCTTCAGAGCTACGGGCCTATAGGTCCATCACGACGGTAGCCCCCATAAGCCTTTCATCCTTCCTGAAGGAATAGTCTTGACCGCATAACCCCTGGGAGTTTATACTTCTTACCACTTTCATTTTTTTTTTTGCCCGGTCCTTGTGCAAACTTGGTCAAGAATGACTTTTCAAAAACGGCTTTCCATGTCCCTACCCCGATACCCTGCTATCCATTTCGTCACAGTGCGTGCGACGATTCGGCGATCTTCGACGTTCGTAGAATTATAACGTTTTCATGTGCCCTGAGCAATCGCTTTTTGATTTCCGATTGTCACGACGAAGTGATAAGTGGTTTAGATTGCACTCGATTATTTGCCTCTCGTGTACTCGACAAGCGTACCATTGGAGCGATACACGCGAATTAAAATTCCCGTGATGCTTGTTGCTTGAACCGCGACCGGGGTCAGACTTATGACCGTCGGCTCGACCACGCGCACTAGAATACTTCCTTGATGTTGAATGATTCTATTCAGCTGCAGTACCGCTTAAATAACGCAGTAGGTGGCGTAATAAGTTGAGAGCACAATCTTTGGGAAGATGCATAATTCGTATTCTACGTGTGTGCCGGTGCCATGAAGACTTGAAATGATTGTTTTCGTTGCAACTTGTAAATTCGTGGCTGTTGATATTATAAAGGCGGGAAGAAAGCTTACTTAATTCAGCGCGGTCACAGGTCGATAATCTCAACATTTTAAAATAAAGCGAGCTATGCTTTCGCTTGTACCCAGGCTGCAGCAAACTGCTAAAAAAGTCGTGTGGCGGCGATTGTCAGAAAACAAACCGACAAAAAGAAACAAAACAGTCATAGGATGACACTCATGTGTCAAATTAACTGCTGATTCTTCGGGCGACAAAAGCAGACTGTTTTAAATGCAATGAAAATTTTCCAGCACTTTGAAAACGCCCGTTTTGTTTCAAACTTGAGTGTATGGAATTTGTTATGGCCGCGGAAGGTCTCGCGGAGACGGCATTGTGAACGCAGCCTTCACAATTGTGTGTTTACTGAAGCGTGTACTCCGCATGCATGGTTGTAAAGCTACTATGAAACTGCCTATATGGTGTCTTCAATGCAGGTAATTTCGCTTATTTTTCAAGTGCTCACTATCTGATGAGTGCTGTTGATACCGTATGGGGGAGTATCCAACTTTCAACCGATGACATATGCATATGGATAGCCAGTGTGCTCAAGAGAGTACACTCGCTATCTAAGATGAAAATATCGGGGCTCTACTAAATACCTTAGAGATGTGCTGCATAGCTATGATTAGAATGCATTCAGACTGTCATATTTGCTACTGTACTGCCGCTTCTCATTTATGCTTGGTGGTGGCAACTCAACATTGCGTGTTTGATCAGCATAAGAGGCATATTTCAAATACTTCTTTTTTTTACATTTATTTCCCTTTTAGTTTCTTTATGATGTCTTATTCCGAATCGTTTATGACCCGTTTTGAATCTTTTTTCACCCCCTTTGTCATTCGTGTAAAGAACAACACCTATTGCCGCAGTGGCAACTGAGCTGGGCCATATATCAAAGCAGCAGTGCGCCTGCTCGCCTCTAGCTCGGCGCCAGCTGTGCGACGATCGTATTGCTACGAAGGCCTGACGTCAGCATGCGTCACCCTCTTCCTTTTTCCCCGCCGCCGTGGTGAGGCATTGAATATTTTATCACTATACTTCCTAACCATCCGACTCTCCTCGCAACATCATGCATGGCGCTGACAAACGGGCGCACAGACTGACACGGGCGGGGTTTCATAAAAACGAGTGTTTTAATTCGAACGCTCTAAATGGCGGTAACAGATGTGGTTAATTTTTGTGCCCCCAATGCTATTTGAAAGTAAATTGTAAGGACGTGTCAACGTGGGTACAGTCGAAACGAAAAACTGTAGTATTTTAATATCACCTCCAATTTTCGCTTTAAAGGTCTGAGTGGATGAGCGATATAGAAGATGAAAAGACTTTTATGTTTGCTTGAACCAATGTCCTAGCGGACTACTGGGTACTGCAGTAGAGGAAGAGTAATTTAAATCGGAAGATATTTATTTATTTATTTATTTATTTATAATACCCTCAGGGCCACAAGTGGCGTTACAGAGGGGAGTGGGTTTACGTGAAGTAGTTGGTGATAGTTGGTAAGATGCATTGTGAAAGGAACAGGAGATCGGTTTATAATGTTTTAAGAATAGTCTACTGCTCATAACGCCTAATGTTCCTGGGCCCGATTTACACGGCAAGCGCAAAAAAAAAAACCACAAAAGAAAAACATGCTGCGCTTTTTTTCGTTTGAGCAATACTCTTAATAATAATAATCTTAGATGACTCAGACAACAACGCACCGAAAAAAGGCGATAGCCTGTACCACGGAAGCCCGAAATGCCGCGTCGATTGAGGGTGACTTTGGGATTGTATAATATACAAGATGTAAGATGAGGACGACATGCTCTTCTAAGCGTCGGCCAAACCGCTTCGCGAGTCTAGGATTTTTGGTGACGGTTCACGCGAGTTCGCTTGTAAGCTAAGGTATTGTTCGGAGAGCTATTCGGTTAACGTTCAATAAGATAATGTCAGGGCGGTTTGATGGCAAGATCATTCAGTTAGGTGAAGGCCACTAAATAAGCATAGCTTATTTAGTGGCACTAGGCTAGACGCAACTCCACCTTCGCGGAGTTACGGAAAGGAGAGAGCCAATAGTATACACTATTGGCTCTCCCCTTCCCCCCCCCCCCCCAACCTCTATTACAACGCTTCTCTCTCTCTCTCTTCGCGGAGCTTACACAGACGCTGATTCCACAGAAGCTTACCCATTCGTGCAGCCATTAGCTTCAAATGTCGGGAAGGGTGGAGAATAAAGGTAATCTTCCGGTTCTGGAAATAAGAGAAGTCAGAAAAGTGCCGTTGAGGCAATTATTGCAACGCCGATCATGAACGATCTTGCACACACTGATTTACTGTGATGTGTGGCTCAATCTGAGAAAAGAGAATAAATTCGACAAAGGAACTTACGGGACACGAGCGACTGATTCCCCAATTTAGTAGAAGACAAACAGAACGGTGGGAGCGTGCTAACGTGATCGTCAAGAGCGTGAGGAAGCGAGCCTTTTCGTTTTTTTCTTCTTATCTCTGTTCGTGACCTCCCAAAAACGGTTTGTATTTCATTGTTTTTTGTTGTTGTTCTCTTGTTGTTTCGTTTTTTTTTTTTTTTTTTTTTTTTTTTGGGGGGGGGGGTGGAGGGGAGAGTTTACAAACGCTAAGACATGATTGAGCCTAGGGAGCCTATTGAGCCAAATATGCAGTGCCCAAAATACATGGTCATGGCGACCGTCGCGTTGGAACGTTTCCCATCACCGAACAAATCAATCACGTGCATGAAAAAAGGCAGGATCTATGCTAAAGGCAAACTCCACAGACCGCCAGATCCGATCACGAGCCACTTACAAATTGCATGGTACTTTGCAACGAGCCATGTAGTGTCGGGTGCCCTTCTCGGATCACTGATGGTGATGGGCGGACAGCTCGGTTCGAATTGAATAGCGGTGAGTGACGCATCAATTTTTCATTGAAAACAATAGCCATGACATACGGGCTTTTTTATTCCGAGCCGCCGCTAATCAATGTAAAGCATGTCATAGTTTAGCGTGAAACGAGATTGGACCTGGCGGCTCGTGGCTTTTGCCTTTAGTCCATCGTAGTATGAGACAAAGTACAACCGCATTCGTGTGCGTGATAGATATTGCCGATTATAGCGAACGGAAAGCAACAACGAGCGCCAAGACGAAACAAAAATTGTGTCGTGTTTCGGTTATACAGCCCGGAGTAAGCGTGCCACAACGGGCGACTTTTCTCTTAGCTGTAGATAAGCATTTAGCGCGCACAGTGCAACCGCTAACATGGGCTTTAACGTGCACAACGCAATAGATGTATTTAGTGATACACGACCGCACGCTGGTGTGATGCTCATCCAGATCGAAACGGTCATCATTAAGGGGGATTCAACCGCTATTTATTTGTACGCGTTTCCTCATAGATGGCGCAAAATATTTCCGGAACAAACGAGTTGCATGCTCACAGCTGCGCATGCAGGTCGGGCGCTCAAGGTGGGTTCGGGCCACGGGCTGTTCGCCGCCGATCTCGAGCTAGATCTTCTTCGCTCTGCGTCCGCCGCTGCAGAAAGCGGCCAACAGGCGGCGCGACATATGAGCCAGTACATACGTTGATTACAGTGGCTTACAAAACGTAGAATAAGCTCTGATTACCGAATGGATTCGAAGTTCGAACGACGTTCGGAAGTATCGAAAGCACAGGGTGCAGCGTTGCGGCCGTTTGGACCCCCAAAATTAACACGCAAACGTTGTTAAAAGAATATATATATATATATATATATAAAGAGAAAGAGAGAGAGAGACAGAGACAGAGAGAGAGAGAGAGCTTAATTAATGCTAGAAAACGAAAAATTGTGCGCTCCCAGGATGCGTGCAGTGAAGCCAGTTTATCTTGGGAAAAGTGGCGCCATTCACTTTTGTGGAAATGCTCAAGACAAGTGCCGCGCGCTACTTGTGGGAGGAACTAGAGCCACTTATTTAGTTGCACTAGGAAGAACATGCCGGTCTGAAATCTGTAGCTCAGCGCTAGCTGCGCTGTTCCGCCATGATCCTCCCTACTGCCACTAAACAACCTACGCTTCAGAGTAAAAACGCTCGTCCATATTGTGGAATAAAGTCATGGTTGCCAGTTGTCTGAAAATTTATCTAAAATCACAGGAAACTCCTTTATGTCCTCCAGAAATAATTAAACACTTTGCGACAGAGCAAAGCAATATTGCATGAGCTTGCTAACACCGAATCGAATGCTGAGGAATCCGCACTTGTGAATCATGACGATCGACAGTTGTGTCTGTTATAGGGTGCCTTCATGTGCGCTTTGCTTAGGGTGGAGACATCTGGCCATTTTGTTTCCACTTTTACATTTATTTTTGTTCAGAAGCGTGTGAAAGAGCGTGTCCCAGCACGCGTCTGTGGCGCTGACTGTGCTATAGCGACATTTTGTTTTGTCAATTTCATTGTATTTTCCCCGTGAGCGCGTGCTGCCGGCATCGGGTATTACAAAGGGTGGCATCCCTCTAAACAGAACGTCATTGAGGCACCCTAGTCTGCTCTGTACAAGCACCAAGATGGCCCCGCTCACAACGATATTGGTAACAGAGTGCCGACTCTAAGTATAGCTCATTTAGTGGCGAGGTCAACACTACTGCGCGGCGAGTCAATAGCAACAAGAAGCAACCGTTTCCTACCCATGAACTGTACCAAGGAGTTCTCTGTCCGAGCAAGTGGCGCGGCTCTACTACTCGTCCACAACCGAGCGCCAAGTGCACAGCAGCTGTCAACATTGGCAACGGTTAAGGAGAGAAAGAACACTTTACGTCTGCCTGTCAGCGAAAAAGAACCACTCAAATACGCAAAGCCATGTTGCACTCGAGCTATCCTCGTAAATTCCAGAAGTTGAAGGCGTTGCCGTGAAGTGCAGACTAAATTCCTTTGATCAAATTCCCGCTTAGAAGTACCGCCAACCATTGTTCTGGAAACGCGCGGCGCAATTGACACGTGCCAGAAGCGGGTGCTCCGCTGCCATTTGCCTCCAAGGGCCGTTCATTTCAGTGCTGCAACGACATCTGCTTCCGACGGCCGCTCCGGACCTCGTGCACTAACGCATTTGAATCTACTTGCAAGACAAACGCAGACACATCGAAGGACGTTAGTCCAGACCATCTGGTCCAGACAAATAAAGGGGGATCGCTGGATGGCCCAGTGCAATGAAGAAAGAAAAAAGGATCGGTGGCAGAGTGCGCTAGAGCACACTGAGCCCACCAGCTCGGAGCACGTGAGGCGAAAGCTCGCGTCGCAAAACCCAGGGATCTTGGGTTCAATCCCCACCCGGCCCGTTTTGATTTGGATGACAATCGTACCGGTGTGCCGTCTTGTATCACTACTGCGTGATGCACGTTATCGACCCCAGGGCCGGTTTGCTCACTTTGCGGCCGCGGACGCGGCTGCGGCCAGGAGCGATTTTCACATCACGTGACCAGCTCCATGGCGACAATGAAGTACCTAGCGTGCCTGCCTAATGGCGGAGAGATCCGCATCGCTTCAAGCACAAAAGCCTAATTTCGCTCGCAGAAACTGATTGCAGGGACTTTCAACTGGAGTCTAATTGACCGCTCATTTCGACTGTAGGCGCGGCAGGTAAAGTTCGGGCCAGGGAGGGCAAATAGGAGCCAAAATAAAAAAAATAAAAAACATACGAGATAAAAGCGGTAGCAGTATTGTGATATGTCTCCGCCGGCGCCGCGCCTCGCGCCTTCTGTTGTGGGGATGGAGGAAAAAGAAGTGACCATAAGTGGACGCTCTATTCTGACTGTCTGAAAATTTTAACTTCTTGCTAGGGCCCTTGTGGCCCTGGAAAACGCTGCGGAGAAGGCAGCGATTTTTCAAGTAAGATGAGCTCGAAGGAGAGTAGTATGACGGTCATTGGTGACCGGGTTATTGTTCATGAAGATGAAAACTCCAAGGTGTACAAGGACTACAGGATAATTCTTCCACGTCTACCGACAGGTATGCTGGTTTCCAACTCGCTCTTGTTGCACGCGGATATCACCGGAAGACCATACAAGCCGACAGACTTCAAAGAAGCTCTTTTCCATAATTGAGCGTGAAGATCTGATCGCACTAGGCCCCTACCAGATGAGCCATGTATGGATGGCAGTCTTCGCCAACGGAGCAGCCAAGTGCAAAATCAAAGCGTGTGAAGAGCTCGTAATCAAGCAAAAAAGGTGCGCGTGATCGATCCCACAAAGGACGAGATCAAACTTAAACTTCCATGGTTACCACCCCAACTACCGGACAGTGAGGTTAAGAAGGTCCTAGAGCCGTTTGGAACGGTAAAGGAAATGACAAGAGAGAAGTGGAGACGCTTAGTAGAAGAGCGTGTTGGTTTAAGTCATGGATGAAGAAAGAATAAACAATTAAAACAGGGACAACACAACTACATCTTTCATGTAGTTGTAGATGTAGTTGTGTTGTCCCTCTTTTAATTGTTTATTCTTTCTTCATCCAAGAAGTGGAGATTTTCTGATTTTGAGAAAACAGCCACCTTGACACGGGTTGTGAGTCTTGTCCTTAAGGACCACCTCTCTCTTGACAGGGTACCCCACATGCTCAACATATATGGAGTGAATACTCTGGTGGTCATTCCCGGTCGACCTCCCGTCTGCCTACGCTGCAAAGCAGTAGGCCACATCCGTAGGCACTGGTCTACCCTACGTTGCACTCAGTGCTGGCGGTTCGGCCATTCCATTGAGGAATGTGTCGTGACCTACGCCTCAAAGCTTCAGGGTAATGCTTCACCTAGCGTTGATGTAAGCGAACACATCATGGACGTCGAGGAAATGTTCCCCAAAGATCAAGAACAACCAGAAGATTCCCAGGATCCCAAGGGCTCTGTCGACCAAACAATTTTGAAGTCTCCAGAACATCAGGAGAGTGGACCGACGCCCAGTTTGGACGACGCAGAAATGCAAGGTTCCCAAGGGGACACTCCACCTACAAACGTTAAAGAACCAGAAAAGTCTCCCGCCCAGAGGACTTCACCTACAACGGCTGAGGATAAAGAAGAGAGGCTGCGCAAGAAAGCGAAGGTGAAGAAAACTGAAACCTACCCCACAGCGAAACCCTGCTGTTCCAAAGACCACATCACTGTGAGAGATGAACAGCAGCGAAGTCCCGACCTCCAAGAACAACGAGGAAGGTCAAAGTTCAAGGATAGACAGAAAACAAGCCAAGCCCGATGCGGCCCTAACGTTTAAATGACCACAGTCAGCTTTGGCACCACTCAGAGTAGCGATTTCACTATATGTACCCTTAGCGTCCGAGGTATTAATTCACGAAAAAAACAATACCAACTCCTTCGTTTTTTGGAACCTCACAATTGTGATATAGTCGCATTACAAGAAACCAAAGTGTCAGGAGACACGGCTTTGCTTTCAGCAAACACGGCCTGGACTAACTTGTACGACATATACCACTGCCAAGCAAGAGACTATTCTGCTGGATGCGCCCTGTTGTTGAAAAGAAGTTTGCAGTACCGTATGTGCAGTTTGCTTGAAGGAATGGACGCAGGTAGGCTCCTCGTAGCTAATGTCCTTATACAAGGTAACCCCTGGCGCATAGTCGTTGTTTATGCGTACAACAACACCATACAAAGGGAGAGCTTGTTCAACCAAGTAAGGATACATGCAGACACTAGATTCGACGTTATTGTCCTTGGTGATTTCAATTGTGTATTGCATGCAAAGGACAAAGTTCCAAGCACGAAATTCGCTGATTCCAGGGTAGACATCCTTCGGGCCCTCGTCTAAGATTGTGACTTGGTCGATGCATCTACTACAACGAACGTTCTTCAATACACGCATTTTCAAGGATCGTCTCATGCTCGTTTGGACCGTATATACGTATCTGTCTCTTCTATGGCAGTAGGCTTTGTGACTACAACGTGATGCCTGCATTCTTTACAGACCATTGTATGGTCACTGTCAGCGTAGGGCCTAGTCGCAAGCAAACGAAAAAAAAGCTACAGTCATGGGAATGCTGGAAAATGAACGAAAGCCTGCTCGAAAACGATGACTTTAAGACTGGACTAGAACGTTTAATTGATGACCTCGGACAAGTTAAAACTGGGTGGTGCCAAAAAGTGGGAACTGTTTAAGCTAAAAATACAAGAACTCGCAATCGAGATATCTTCAATAAAAAGGTATTACGAAAAAAATAGAAGAGAAACGCCTTAACAAAGACCTCTTGTACCTATACAATCTCGAAAGCCAAAAACCGGTGCTGTATAAGGAAGAAATAAAAAATATACAGGCACAAATCGAAGAACACGACAAGAAACGATATGAGGGAGCTGCTGTGAGGAGATGCACCCTGCAACTAATTGAGGGTGAAAAGCCTACAAAAAGATATCTTTATGCTGAACGTGAATACGTGAAGAAAAAGCTGGTGCCACTAATACGGAAAAATGGCCGAGAGTTGACAGCGGACAACGACATTGAGCAGGCATTTGTGTCTCACTACGCTGACATCTTTGCATCGAGTACCAATGTCCCTGCTGCCCGACTGCGTGAAATAATAACAAGATTACTATCATTACAAAAAGAAACAACGGAAAAATTGAACGCCCCTTTCGATGCACTGGATATTATACAAAATATCACCGAAATGAAAAGCCGTAAAGCTCCCGGACCGGATGGTCTACCTGAAAGTTTTTACAAGAAATGGAAAGAAAAACTAGCCCCTATTCTATGTCACGTGATCAAAGACTCTTATACAGAAGGTACACTGCCACTATCGTTTCGTAAGGCTCACACCATACTCATTCCGAAGTCAAAAGACCCTGAGAAGTTACAACAGGTTGAAGGCTATAGACCAATCAGCCTCCTCAACAGCGATTATAAGATACTAGCTCGAATGATAGCGGCTAGACTCCAGACTGTGATAAGTCAAATCGTTGGAGATCACCAAACGTGCTCTATCAAAGGCAGAAATATACAGACCAATCTCCATATCGTTCGATCAATATTAGAGATTTGCCAGCGTACGCATGAATCAGCTGCTATATTACAATTGGACATGACGAAAGCTTTCGATAAGGTGGACCATTCTTTCCTATTTGCCCTTTAGAAGCACGTAAACATCGGCGACATCCTTGAAAACGGCATTAAGTTATGTTACAAGGACATATGAACGAAGCTACTCATCAACGGATCTCTTTCTACATCCATCATGGTGAAACGATCGGTACGCCAAGGCTGCCCAATGTCACCGCTACTATTCAATGTTTACCTAGAACCTCTTTGCAGGGATGTCATCAACGATACTAACGTACAAGGTTTTCGTCTTCATGCCTGTGAAGTAAAGCTCCTGGCGTATGCAGACGACTTGGTCCTCATTTGCTCCGACAAGCCAAGCATCGCTACAGCAATGTCACGTGTTGCAGGCTACTGCTCTCTGTCCGGTGCCTCCGTGAATAAGGAGGAAAGCAGTGGATCTTGGTGCGGGTCGTGGGGAACAACGCCAACCATATACGAGGACATCCGATGGTCAACGAACAAACCGAAACTCTTAGGCGTTCCACTGAGCGCTATGGACAACCCCAGGTCCATGTGGGACACTGTAAGAACTAACGTTAAGTCAGCTGCTCACATGTGGAATCTAAGGTACATTTCTATATTTGGGAAAGCCACTGTCTGTAATATTTTCCTTTTTTCTAAGTTCACATACCTGCTCCAAGTCATGCATTGTTCCAGAGTTACCGTTAATGAATTCAACAGAATTTTTGCGACATTTATTTGGAATTCGTCATATGAGCCAATGAGGAGATCTAACCTTTTTCGACGAACTGAAGATGGCGGCCTCGGCCTTGGCCATATCTTTGTGAGGCAACTTATCGCGAGATGGAAATTTTTTAGAACCTTGCAGCACCCGTTTCTAGAAAGATGCAAAGAGTTTTTCTTGGCGAGGTACATAGTATCCAGA
This sequence comes from Ixodes scapularis, assembly GCF_016920785.2. NCBI lineage: Eukaryota > Metazoa > Arthropoda > Arachnida > Ixodida > Ixodidae > Ixodes > Ixodes scapularis. Next base: position 1,823,587 of record NW_024609855.1, on the reverse strand, counting down.
GTAGACGAAAAGCTTTCGGGCGATACAATCACTTTACGTGGTTTCTATAAAGAAGTTGCCGAACCTATTGATTTCTTGAATGCACGATTCTCTAGTGCCTATTTAGAGTCATGCACCAAAAAGAACTTAGTTACATCTCTCACCAATTCTTTATTTTCTGAACCATTGTATCGCTTAAGTGTGTTTGCGGCTCCTCCCAATTGTAAGCAGGATGTCCTGAAACGGGTTAAACGTATGCCAATACCACCTAAGTGCAAGACGTTCTTTTTCCGCTTTCATTCTCGAACGATACCTGTGAGGGAATGGCGCGAATCCCGTGGGTTTGACGTATTTTGGAGCACGGACTGTAGACTGTGCAAGACAACTGAGACATTCACTCATGCTTTTGTACTGTGCGTTGATGCTGTATTTTTCTGGGACGTCTTCAAGCGGACATTGAAAAAGGACTTTGAAGTTGAAGAGTGCATTCTTCGTTACTTGCATTTTGGAAGCCAGCTGGATTCAGTTCTTGACGCACTCGTCGTGTTAGGTTTATATAGCCTATGGAAAACTCGAAAAGTGGATACGGATGGGGGTGTGGCCAAACCTTTTTGGGTAAACTTCAAAAACATAGCCATATTCGTAGGCCAAAGCATGCTCGAAAATTATGAAGGACATGATGAATGGAAAGATGTTGTACAAAGCCTCAGTCGTTCACCTGACATCATTTAGGTTATATTCAAAACACCTAGCTTATATAATAGCAAAACATTTTTATAAGAAAAGTTAAGTTTTAGTTGAGGCGAACTGGAATCGGTGTCAATGAAAAATAACTAACTTGAAAAATAATGCGCCCTAACATCTTGAGTGTAGAGTGTGTGACATGTGTCACCAGTTCTGTGAACAATTTATGTATATATTGTACAATAGTGTCAAAGTGTATATAATCATGTACATAAACCTTTTCGAAAAAAAAACCTTTTGTAGTGATCGAGAGGTTAAAGCGCCGGTACTTGTGGTCGCGGCGTGAAAGTTCCGGGTTCAAATCGCGCTAAGGACTTCTTTTTTTTCTTTTTTTTTGTATTTTGCGCGTGACTTACTTTTTAACTGTGATCCTTTTTTGGAAGTCATCCACTTGCTCTACTGCGCCTTACACGCTTTTACTGTTAGTCCCACCTGTCCAATCGAAACACAGGGAAGAAGAAAAAAAAAAGATCAACGCAAGTTAACGCGCTAATACAATCATTTCATTATGTTCATTAAAAGGAAACCAAGGTAACAGCATCGGTATGGCTTTCACACAAACGGAGGCGAAACAAGCATCCTTCCCCATGCATTTGCAATTTTATCTGTTTTTAAATAACGCTCTTGCTACGATTCCTTTCAGTAACAAGAGACGCCTTTTTAGGACTAATAAAAACTGCGAGGTTAGCAAATAAAAAAGTCCAAAAAACAAGCAAAAAAAAAAGACTAGCAGTAGTGGATACATTGATTTAGCGAAATCCTACAGGCAAGGCAGCAGGTCAAACGTCTGAGAAAGTAGTAAAACCGAAATAAAAGAGATCATACTCTTACTTGCATGGAATGAGATAAAAAGTATATTTATACGCTTTACATCCCTATTGAAAATTCCATCAAGCTACGTAATTTGGGACACTGACTGCCAGTCAGCAGCCTTGGTGTAACGTGATGGACCATCAGACGTCATCTGATGGTCCATCAGATGACGTCTGACTGCCACTGCCAAGGGAATTTCATCAACAAGGGCAGCATTTATATAAGAGTAAAGCTATACGCACTCATAAATATCGCCAAATGCCTCGATAAAACAATATTTTCGAGAAAAAAAAAAATGTAGCACGACCGCCGATCGAACCCGCGACCGCTTGCGTACGAATCGGACACCTTAACCGTTATGCTACGCCACCGCTACAGAAACTTGATTTAACTATTCGTTTTATACGAGATGCTTCGGCTGCAAATGCAGTTAAGCCGACAGCATGTTATGCAAAGCACTCGTACATCACTCGCAGTACTTCAGTTCTACTCACCTGCCATGTAGAGTACTTTCGCGTCGTAAAACGATCCTTTTGTTCGCGCGTCATCGGCCCAGTAGACCTGGTACACATTGTCGTCTTCAACTACACCGCTAAAGTCCCTTACATCGTCGGAACTCACAACAGGCTGGGTCTTGTCGAGTAGAAGTTCTACTAAAACATAAGACATTGTAGAGCCCGGGCAGGATCGACAGGTTGGAGCAAGCGGGCAAACAAAACGAGTCGAGAGCGATCGTTCATGAAAGCTCGGCGAAGCCTCTATGGGCGAAGCGAAGTCGCGAAGTGCGAAGTGTTGTGTTCGGCGCTTCGGCGGGCTTCGGATCAAGGTTGTCGGTCGGTTGCGTGTCACATCTCTAATGTCAGCGGTTTTATGGGCTCACGTCCCGAAATCGTTTTCTCGTGCATAGATTACTTTTCGTATTCAGAGATTTGACGAAATAGTGGTATCCGAACGAAGTTTACGTCCTTTGACCGTACGTCTGTCTGCACGTCAAAGCTTTCTGACGTACAGTCAGAGACGTCAGGGGGGGGGGGGGGAGGAGGGAAAGGGAACGCGGCGCAAAGCGGAGGCTGTCATATTAAAACCGCTTACGTTGCCAGCATAGGTTTTGCAGTGAAGAAGTTCCTGCCATATACGGCGGACTAAGTTTTACTTTCTTTTCCGCTTTGGAAAGAGAATGTATTGTTGTGTTATATAAGTCCTCCTGCATACAGACAACGAAGTTTAATTATATTTGTCTTGTTTACTCGGCTTGAAACCCTAAAAACAGGTTTTGGCAACTTATTGCTTCCATCATTTTGGAGTACGCAAGGCAGTTATCTCGCTGTTCTGGTTTCGGTTACGAAAGCAAGGCAAAACGATCGTAGTTCCCGCCCTCAGTACACTTTGAACCCCTTCCACACTTTGACACCGGATAACTGGATGAACAAGGATTTAGATTTGCTTCAGAGGTCACTTTCGCCGCTTCCTCACCGTCGAGCAGCCGGATCAGCTGACGGCAAGCCGCGCATTAAAGGCTTGAGCATCAACAGGCTAGAGCCACTAACACAGCCCAAGTGCACTCACGATGCGGGCGACGCGGGCTTTTGTCAATCCAGGGGCAGACCCAAGGGGGAGGCGGGAGGCGACGGGGGCGGCCGCCTAACCGCCAAAAAGTCGACTCCACCACCACCCCCCCCCTGCCCCCTTCTTGGAGGGCGATTTGACATTGGTGGATCCCCCGAAATAAAACCAACTCCCGTCCTGCCACGTGGTAGGAAGCTCGGTACTCAAGGACGTGGGTTCGAAATAGCGTAGGCCGCACCCTAGCAGGCGCACACACTTAGAGAACCACTCCGTCGTTTAGATTGAAGTCCGCGGCGGCGGTTTCAAAGCACGGCTTAGAAGTTAGAACCAAAAGTCGGCGCAGCGGAGCACATCTAGGGGCCGTCGGCGCAGTGTGGTTCTGCGGCGGTTAAAACAAAAGGCGCAACCGGAGTCCTGTTTATCTTGCTTTAAAGTTTAGATTTCCCCTCCCCCCTTCGCCCCCCCCCCCCCCCCCCCAAAAAAAAAAAAAAAAACAAAAGAAAAAAAAAACAACGGGGTTCTGGATCCGCCCCTGGGTCAACCGATAGCCCAGCACAAACCGTGAACGTTCCAGCTCTTCGTCATGGCACGCTGTTGCAGAAAGCAGGGTAAAATACAATTACACGTACCACCGAATCAAATGCACTGTTATCGTAAATATTAGCTTGTGATTGCGCCTTTGTAGATCATCTTATTCGTTTTGCTGGAGAGACGCAACCGACGGGCATAACAAAATCGTTTGCGTATTCCGCATACCTCGCAAAAGCACTTACCCAGTAACCTTGCGAAAAGCGCGAAACACGGAGTCCGCACCGCCCTGACTTACCAGTCTTTTACCTGCTTTAGAGCAGTTTGTACCGGCTAGTAGGTATGTGTAGTGAAACTGCAACTTGAAACTAGGGGCAATGCCAGAGAGAAAAGTGACAAAGTTGGGAAAGCATGCTCGCTCTCTCCAATTTCTGAACTCTCAAGTGATTGTACCATAATAAATTCACCAAATCCTCTTTCCAAAATAAAGAAAAAACGCTATGTTCACTACGTAAAAAATGGTCTCAGTTCATGCATCCGTAGGCAGGCAGGAAACGTTGCCCTAATTTATTCACACCGCATGACGAGCGCAACATATTCACACGAGATTTACAAGAAAATATCAGTGGTGACTTATGTTTCTCTGAAATTCTGTATCACCGGTCGTTTGCAGGACCGAATCATCTACTCGGGCGGTGTGCGTCGCTGTACAAACGCCAACAACACGAAGCATAAAAACGGCATGTCTAGGTCAAGAATCCGTAGTCCATTGTTCAATTAAAACGACGTAATTTTGTTGAAAACGCCCGCAGCTTTTTACTCAAAGTATGCGTCGAGAATCTTCCACATTTTGAAACGGAACGAAGGAAGATTTACTTTTAAAAGCGCTCGCTGCGTCCTCCCGGACCAGTTGGACCGGATCAGCTGACGACGACGGAACTGAACCCGTTGAATTTCAACGCTACAATAACCAATTTGCGCTTCGTGTTAGTATGGGATTCTACCTCCAAGCACCGCACGACACACCACGAACGTTTCAACTCTTTGTCGCATCGCCGTGTTGCACCAAACGTATCTCTATGCACCAAACAGAACAATATCGCCGAAGGCAACGGAGCGCTGTCGTGAACCTTGGCTTCTGGTTGCGCACTCGTGGACTCTGCGACTCCCTTCGCTTTCGAGGCACGCACGACGATTATGAATGATACTTTCCGTCTTCCGGGACCATCACAGGGGCACTTCTCCGGTCACGTCTTCCCTACATGTGCTGGCAAACCGCGTCAAACGTGGTCATACCGAAGCGCCGAAGCAATACCGGCGCCATGTTGAAACTTGAACATGCGTTGTTGCTAATTTTCTCCGACCAAACAAAAACAACGAAAGCAAACCGGCTCTAGCTTCCAGCGTACATAGGCGTTGAGCCGTTGCCAGATTTTCTCCGTCAGCTCTAACTTAAAGACGACCTACAGATGCAGCAACACTGGTCTCAAGTTTTAACATGGCGGCCCCCACGGAGCGCCGTAAATTCTGAGGAGGGTGCATTGGAAGCGGCGGCACCTTCCCCCCCCCCCCCCCCCCCCCCCCCTGGAGACAATCGATGTACAGTCAGAATCACCACCATGACATCCTGAGGGCATTTCGCGGCGGCCGACTGCCACCAGGAAACCATCAGAAAGCCGACAAGCGCGGTCTGACTGGAGTTTGACTGTCGGTCAGAGTAACTTGTTGGCCAATCAGACATGCTTCACGTACAGTCAGGCACAGTCAGCGGTCCACTAGAAAACATTGACTGCCAAACAGCGTTACATTCATGGATTTTTCCTTCGGGATTTTGTTGTGGCAATCGTTTTGTAATATTAACACATTACTTGTTGAATTTTAGTTAGAATAGCAGACGATCACGACCAAATGCAAAAATGAATCAGGCGTCGACCATCGCAAACCCTCTCTCTCATGCAAACACCTAAAATGACTTTGTATCAACAAATGGAATTAATTATAATTAATTCCATTGCTTGATCCCAAGTCATTTTAGGTGTTTGCATTACCCGAAGGAAAAATCCATCAATGTAACCCTGTTTGGCAGTCAATGTTTTCTAGTGGACCGCTGACTGTGCCTGACTGTACGTCAAGCATGTCTGATTGGCCAACAAGTTACTCTGACCGACAGTAAAACTCCAGTCAGACCCCGCTTGTTGGCTTTCTGATGGTTTCCTGGTGGCAGTCGGCCGCCGCGAAATGCCATCAGGATGTCTTGGTGGTGATTCTGACTGTACATCGATTGTCTCTGACTGTACGTCAGAAAGCATTGACGTGCAGACAGACGTACGGTCAAAGGACGTAAAGTTCGTTCGGATACCACTATTTCGTCAAATCTATGAATACGAAAAGTAATCTATGCACGAGAAAACGATTTTGGGACGTGAGCCCATAAAACCGCTGACGTTAGAGATATGACACGCAACCGACTGACAACCTTGATCAGAAGCCCGCCGAAGCGCCGAACACGACACTTCGCACTTCGCTTCGCCCATAGAGGCTTCGCCGAGCTTTCATGAACGATCGCTCTCGACTCGTTTTGTTTGCCCGCTCGCTCCAACCTGTCGATCCTGCCCGGGCTCTACAATGTCTTATGTTTTAGTAGAATTTCTACTCGACAAGACCCAGCCTGTTGTGAGTTCCGACGATGTAAGGGACTTTAGCGGTGTAGTTGAAGACGACAGGGTGTACCAGGTGTACTGGGCCGGTGATGCGCGAACAAAAGGATCGTTCTACGACGCGAAAGTAGTCTACATGGCAGGTGAGTAGAACTGAAGTACGGCGAGTGATGTACGAGTGCTTTGCATAACATGCTGACGGCTTAACTGCATTTGCAGCCAAAGCATTTCGTATAAAACGAATAGTCAAATCGAGTTTCTCTAACGGTGGCGTAGCATAGCGATTAAGGTGTCCGATTTGTACGCATGTGGTCGCGGGTTCGATGCGCGGTGGTGCTGCTTTTTTTTTTTTTTCTCGAACATTTTGTTTTATCGAGGCATTTGGCGATATTTATGAGTGCGTATAGCTTTACTCTTATATAAATGCTGCCCTTGTTGATGAAATTCCCTTGGCAGTGGCAGTCAGACGTCATCTGATGGACCATCAGATGACGTCTGATGGTCCATCACGTTCCACCAACGCTGCTGACTGGCAGTCAGTGTCCCAAATTACGTAGCTTGATGGAATTTTCAATAGGGTAGAGAGAGGGTTTGCGATGGTCGACGCCTGATTCATTTTTTGAATTTGGAAGTGTTCGTCTGCTATTCTAACTAAAATTCAGCAAGTAATGTGTTAATATTACAAAACGATTGCCACGACAAAATGTAAAGAGTATAAATATAATTTTTATCTCATTCCATGCAAGTAAGAGTATGATCTCTTTTATTTCGGTTTTACTACTTTCTCAGACGTTTGACCTGCTGCCATGCCTGTAGGATTTCGCTCAATCAATGTATCCATAACTGCTAGTCTTTTTTTTTTTTTTTGCTTGTTTTTTGGATTTTTTTTAATTGCTACAACTGCAGTTTTTATTAGTCGTAAATAGGCGTCTCTTGTTATTGAAAGGAATCGTAGCAAGAGCGTTATTTGAAAGCAGATAAAATTGTAAATGCTGGCGAATGGATGCTTGTGTCGGCTCCGCTTGTGTGAAAGCAATACTGATGCTGTTAGCTTGGTTTCCTTTTAATGAGCATTATGAAATGATTGTATTAGCACGTTAACTTGCGTTGATCTTTTCTTTCTTCTTCCCTGTGTTTCGATTGAACAGGTAGTACTAACAGTAAAAACGTGTAAGGCGCAGTAGTGCAAGTGGATGATTTCCAAAAAAGGATCACAGTTAAAAAGTAAGACACGCGCGAAATACAAAAGAAAAAAAAAAGAAGTCCCTAGCGCGAATTGAACCCGGAACTTTCACGCCGCCACGACAAGTACCGGCGCTTTAACCACTCGACCACAACAGAAGGCGCGAGGCGCGGCGCCGGCGGAGGTATATCACAATATTGGGGACCTATGTTGGACTTTCGAGAAACTTCTGGCTGCGCGGTAAAACACAGGGATCCCTTCGTTGAATGTGCGGAGGGAGTAGTATATCAGATCCCCTTATCATGCGGAAACAAGTATATAGGTCAGACAGGTAAGTGTGTTAATGATAGGCTGAGGGAGCACAAACTTAAAGCAGGAAATTATCGGGACGGTCATCTGTCTGATCATTGTGAAAGTTGCAAGTGTATGCCGTTGTTTCCCGAGAGCAAGATTCTGGCACGGCACAAGGAAAAAACTGTGAGGGAGATAGTCGAGGCAGATGAGATTAAGAAGGGTGGTGCAGCATGTGTCAGCGTGGCCTCAATTGATTTACTGGAGAAGGAGCGTGCGTTCCTCAATGACGCGGCCTGGCACGGGGTTGGCTAGTGGTGGAGCAAAATCAGAAACTCGGATGGTATAAAAGTGTCGTTTCACGTAATAAAATCAGTTGTTAGTAGCACACTGTGCTGTCTGTTTCTCGCCTCTTTGTCCCTGTTATTTGAGCGCTAAAATGTATTCCAAATAGAAACAGAAGTGACGTACCGGCAGGAGGAGCGTAATCAAGCAACGGCGCGCACCGCGAAACCGCCCTCTTTGACGCCGTGACACAATTGCAAGATTGGCGTCTGTCACTCACTTGAGAGGCGTCAAGAGCCAATCCCCGCAGAGCTGAAGTAGCTACGCTGTCCCCCTGCCGTACCTACGTTTTCTCGGCGGTACCTATCTGGAACATAGTCCCTACGCAAGCGTCCGTTTCTCTGGCAACCGGAAAGGCATTTTCTGCTTTTAGTCAAGCGATGGCAGCCAATCCTTTGCGGCGGCGACCTTCACATCGGCTCTATTCTAAAGAAACTTGTCAAACTAAAAAAATACACGTGTTCTACTGAAATAAACAACTGATCTTGTAGCGGTTCTAGAAAATATTAGATAGAGTAAACTAGCATAAAAGGCTCGAACAACATGCGGGACGCGGATGAGCGCCTAGCTCAAATTACTGGCGCTAATGACTGCTCAAGAAACAGGAAGATGTGGCCTCTCTGGTACGCGGCGCAACTAAGCTGAGCCCGGCGCTGTCCAGAGACGACAAAGTTCGTCTCTGGAACGAGCTAACTTCCCGGCTCAACTTCCTCGGGCCTCCAAGGAAGCCTCCAAGGAAGGAGCCGGGAGGTTGGAAACGCTACTGGGCCATGCGGGTGTCGAAGGCGCGGGCGCGGGCTACGGAGCTGGCGAAACAGGCGAGGTAATTTGCGTAGTTTACTCATAGTGTAGACCAAGCTATTGAATTACTTCCTTTACCCGCAGGCAAACAGGGGGCGGAGGCGCCCGGGTGCGCTCGCTGGGGTCATCATACGTATTTTGGCGCTGGTGGGCGAGGACTCGGCCCTGGGCGCTCCCGGGTTTTCTTTATTTGAAACCAAGAGGTCTGCACTCTAGCCACAACTTGCCACCCGCCTGAAACCGGCCTCCGGGTTTGCCATTTTTCTTTTATCGAAATAAAGTGGAGATTTGGGCCAGTTCGTTAATTGCAAACAGAAAAAGCGCCGAAAAAAACGCAGGGACGCAGCCGAAGGGAAACAAGACAAGGTGCACTCTCAACTGAAGTTAAATTTTCAATAAACTCCAGTTATGAGTGCATTTTGTCATGTTTCCTTCTTCTGTGTCCCTGTGTTTTTTGTTTGTTTGTTTTCTTATATCATTGTTGATCTCAACATTCCTCTACTATGGAATCTGTCATGCTTCCATGTGTGACGTACAAAACACACACGAAATGGCAGTGTGCTGAATTAAGTGAAGTGTAGTGTGAAATAATGTCTGTGATATATCATGGAAAATGACAAAGAATTTATACAGTGTTTAATAGTCCATGCTCAATTTTAAAGAAAGTATTGCAACCTGTACTTTAGAACATGTTTATTTTTCATGTTACGGCATTGTTGTAAAAAAAAGAAAGCATTTTCAAAGACACTGCTTGTTGTCTTCTTTATACATTCAAACTGACACAAATCCAATATGCGATTATCGAGTAATACACCTGGCCCTGTGGTAACCACAATAGATTGTAGAATGGAACAGGGCAATGGAAGTGTAGAGAAAATGAATCGATGTCCAAACCCAATACGAACAATATATTGCAGTAAAAGAAGCAAAACGGGTCTCACCAGTAGCCTCATTGAGTTATCCGTTTCCTGCAAGGGCGAGCCAGATGCCCTGTTGGCTAGCTACATAACCTACAAAACATTCTGTTATTGTTCCAGGCATTTTATGCACCCTGCTTGCAAATTAAAAGAAGCTCTATCAACATCACCGTGATGCACCGAATAGCATTTCGGAGGCGGTACTACATGTCCGTAAAGGTAACACGGTGGTTGTGCGACGAACTGCGCAAGGCATTGGAGTTGACACTGTGGAGCTTATGGACGGCCTTGACTGTGGAGCAACACGTGAGGCACATACTGCCACGGGGGGCTTCTCTGGTGGCAAGGGCGTCAGTCGAGGTGAGGACGACGAGGGGTGCGCTGTCGCCGGTGGCGTCCCTGGTGTGCGGGAGTGCCACCGTGGCGAGGACGATGAGGGGCTCCCTGTCGCCGATGGTGTCCCTGATGGGCGGGACCTCCATTGTGGCGACGGACTCCTTGGCACTGGTGGTGTCCCTGGTGGGCGCGACTGCCATCGTGGCTTGCGTGGGGCTCCAGGGAGGCACGGCTGTGGCGGGTTCGGAACTGGGCAACAAGGCGCTGCCTCAGAGCCCTCCCCCTGTCCGAGAGGCTGACCCGAGGGTGGGCAGGAGCTAGCCTCTGGTCATCCGCCACTGACTCCTCCGAGCTCGGCCCAGACTCCAACCCTGGCTCGTGAGGGTCCGGTTCTGCCTCCCTCGATGAAAGGCACATATTGTGGAGCACTGCACAAGACGATATAATGACGGTGGCTGTTGTTGGATGATAATACAGAGTCCGGTGTCTTTGCAGACACTGGAATCTGCTTTTCAACAGCCCAATGCAGCGCTCCACAATGGACCTTATCGAAGAATGTGCCTTATTAAACCAGCCGCAAGCGGTGGAGGTCGCGTGGAATCCAGGGACAGGGGTGATGAGCCAAGGTTCCAAGGCATAGCCGCTGTCACCTGCAGAAGCGGAGAAGGAAATGTATGATATTAATGCTGTTTTTTTTTTTAAAGAATACTTCAACGACAGTTGAAATATACCCGTCGTGTTCAGAAATAGGCTGAATATGATCCACAATACTCGTAAATGACAATTGCACATTTGTATTTTGAGCTTGATGGCTGTATTTTTCGTTATAAACAGCCCACACTGGCAAGCGCTCGGAGAGCAGCCAGCTGAGAGCACGTCACATCCAGTGCAATTGTGATGTAGTTTATCTCGGGATGAGCAAAGCTGCGGCGAGGAAGACGTCAGAATGCCCTAGCTGTTCCAGCAACCAAAGCGGTCGAAGCACGCCAGCGATCGGGCCACCGCAACTAACCCCGAAGCTGCTTTTGTGTGAATTTTGAGTGACGGGTTAATCTTCTATCATCTTGGGACGCACAAAAGAGAGTCCCGTCGAATGTGGAATTCCTCCCTCCCCTTTTCTCTTCTGCTGGCCGTAGAGCTGTCGGGATGGCGTCAGGTTCAAAGCATGTATAGTTCTAGGTAAGACAGTTATAATCCCTACCTGTCAAGGTTCCTAGACGGGCATTACAAACGGCTTTAGCGACATCTAGAAAATGCTCTTTGCTAATTGCCTAATTTATTTAAATGCCTTTTAGTACCTTTTTTAACAAGATATTGATGAGTTCGATGTGATACTGCTCTTTTGAACACGTATAGACCCAAAAATAAGCACCGAAATTTCGTTGTAGTATCCCTTTAAAATTGCTCACAACTACGCAGGTAAAACTGCTGTTTGCAACCTTTCCCGCCTGTAGTTGACAGCTGCGTCGAAGTGTTTCCAAGAAGACGTGTCACAGGTATGGCCAGGGCGCATGCCAGTTATCCATGTTAGGAACAATATGTGTGATATTGTAGCTTATAAGTAGTGCAGAGCCATCATGTACAGAACCAACAAATGGAGTATGCTTACCGAGCAGAAGCCTGCCATCGTCTATCAGCCGGCCTTGCTCAAAGTTGCTCCAGAGCCACGAGTAGCGCCACGCGAAGGAGTTGTGCACCGACCCAGGATACCGTGGGTCGATGCTCATCACCCGGCAGTCCGCGTTACACACCTGCAATAGTGAGACATATGTAGACACTAATTCAACTGAATCCACAAACAGTTGATTGCACTCATTGTCATGGGGCCCTGTCAAACACTATTTACATGTTGAACAACACACCACCATAAATTATGTGGTTTACAAACTTAAAATATTAAGACAGCGCAAAAAAAACGACGGAATATTGGATGAGGGAGGACACAGACAGAGCGCTGTCTGTGTTATACAAAGATTAGAATTATATGATAAATAGCCACTACCTTTGATCCACGTAATAGTTTAGGCAAATTTGTTTTTTTCTTCAAAGGAGAGTTTACACTTTATCATGCAGGACAGGGACTAATGCTTAAAAGCCTAACACGACATGAAAACAAACAGAGATCGAAAGCTTTTCAGCTAACAAACCCTCCCTTCCTTCGTCGAACAAACGCTTGTGCGGAGAATGAACGAGTACTAACAATTCATAACTCTCTAAAATGGCATATCCACACCGTATTAGCGACGCTGTTTTTCAAACCCATTCAGAACGGGCATTGGCCTATAACTAAAAGCGCGAGCTAGCTGCTTTGGATAAAGCCCCGGCGGCTGCACGAGCGCTCGTGCAGCGAGTGCTCCAGTCAAGCCGTTTGCGCTCGCAGTCATCTTAGTTAGTTCATGCTAAGGTGAGACGTAGTATATATGTGATCATACCTACCTCCATCGCGTTCAGAGCGTAGAATTGTTTGCGGCACCAATACGCCGCCTTCGTGACGGTGGGGTCGTTCTGTGACGGACCGACGATGGCGATCATCGTCCTGTCGACGCAACCGATGACGCCGGGTATCCTGCCGAGCCGTTGGAAGCCCCTCTCGACGTCTTCCCTCTTGCCGGTTGTCTGGGAAAAGTCGATCCAGCCGCGCCGGATCCCCAGAGGCTGCACAATAGCGAGGGACACAACCCGCACAACAATGCCGACTGTAGCCTGATTCCTCGCTATGTGCTCGTCGCTCGCCACCAGGCTCTGAAAGTTCCCCGCACAGTTTGCTCCCCGTGGCTAAAAGCGAAGTGCGCACAACACTTGCTGTTCCACAGACATCACCGTCCACGAACCTCGCAGCCTCAGCTCTGGCTCCTCGCGCAGTTCGTTGCACAATCAACGGACCACATTCTTGGTGAGACGGTACTGCCTCCGAAAAGCTTCCTCCGGTAGTTCAAAGGCATCGCGGTGTCGCTGTGCAGCCGGTGGAGCCTTTCCGGAGGGAAAAAAGAAGTTGAACAATAGAAAGACTGTCGCTCTGCCTCCGAGACGCCGTGTTTCCAATTTCGCTACCGCGAAGAGACCATCGACAGACTCGTTCCCTTTTCAGACGAAACCCCGAGGAAACGATACGTCAAAGTGTTGTCACTTCCGGTGGGGGCGGTTCGCCGTCTCCGCCCACATTTTTTGTAGGGAACTTTCGTCATTCGAGCCTCAACCAATCAGACGCGATGTCGTCACTTCCGTTTCTTTTAGGAGAAACGAAACATTTGTCCAACATAGGTCCCCTGGTGTACGGAGAGAACGAAGTGTATTCCATACTTTCGGTATCGGAGTGAATGGAGTTAGAGTACTACTGAACTGCTTCCACCGGTGAATGGAGAGACTTTGTAGCTCTCGTCGTATTAGTTTGTGAATGTGTTGGGCCTCATTGTAGTCCTCAACACGGCCAGATCTTCGATAACGAAGTTCTGCTCTGCGCCTTATTGCCCTTAATTTTTCGTATTCGCCATTAACGCCGACGTGTCCACTAGGTACGGTCACAAGACGCGTTGCTCGTTCACAATTGTTTAAAACGGAGACTGCAAATTCCTCGGGGTTTATATTGGGAAGGTTCTGAGTGTTCGTAAAGTGCTCTTTACGTTTGTTATAGGTTCTGGTAGCGGTCTAAACGGCCCTTTTAAGGCCCCTATGTTTTTCAAACGCTGCTGTCTGTTGAATGCCTTACCCCGTGTCTCCGTAACAAGTTCACAGGAAAGACCCAGCAAAGGTATGTGGTCCCCACCTTGGATATCGCGTCTTATGATTCAAATAAAAATTGTTCTCGCTTATTTCGCGCCTTTGATCCCAATAAATGCCGCCGTTGCAGTCGTCCCGCGGTGCTGTTGCTCGCCCGTTCGCCGTCGGCGTGCCTCAGCTTCGTCGTCTTTGCTAGCGGCGCACCGGCGAAGGCGGCCTTTGATCCGAATAAATGCTGATAGACGTGCTGCGCTGCGAAGTTCTACAGAACCAACGCGCGACCAAAATTGAAAGGAAAAGGATGAATTTACATTGAGATGAGGAGAAACACAACGAACACGAATGGGCGCAGACTAACAACTGTTTATTCTTTTCTTTTTTCTCATGAGTTTCCCAATGCGTGAGTTTGGAAAAGGAGCGAACGCTATGAAATAATGATAAATGTTTTTATGAAGATGTGTGGACTTTCGATTTTTTTGGTGTTTTTCCCTTTACTGATAAACGTTCGGTTTTTGTGGTGTGAGAGGGGACCTTGAAGCTGGTGCTGGTGTCCGCCTCGTTATGCTATGTAGTGTCTCAGCAGTTCAATTTCCTTTTCGTTCAGTGCAATGGAAGGATCACTGACACACGTGCCGTGCTTCCCTGATGCCACGTGGAAGGCTTCTATGATTTCTCTCCTGTTTCTATTTTTTGATCTGTCCATGACTGATGTATTTCTATATAGCGGTTCACAGCTGCATCTCACGCAATGCGCTGCTAAGTTGCCAGGTGCTTGCAATTGCCCGCATGCATATTTATGCTCTCCGAGTCTTTCATTTAAGCACCTGCCCGTCTGCCCGATGTATGAGTTTCCGCACGTCAATGGTATTCTGTAGACGACCCTTCTGCGCATTCGACGTGTCGTGATAATTCGCATTGACCACACAGAGAGAGACAGAACAGCACCAGCGAGCTGAGTTAAGCACGCGCCCCCAACTGGCTGCCCCCTCTCGGGGTTTTATTGAAACGCATAAACCTGATTATTACCACATCCCCCTTTCTCTACAATGGGCTTGAAACTAGTTTCTGAATCTCTGCGGCCGAATGATTCGTCGCCCAGCTCTAGTGAGAGTGTAGGGCTCCTCTTCCCTTGTGCCGGAGTCGACGACAGATTCTTCCGGAGCGAGAGCCGGAGCTGGACCACCCTCTGGATCAAGTACCTGTTCCGATGTTAGAGTAGATTCTTCCGGACCGAGAGCCATAGGTGGACCTCCCTCTGGGTCGAGTACCTGTTCCGATGTCGGTTCTTTGTCCTTAACGCACGGGGTCTGGACATTCTCGCCTGGATTGATCACTTGTTCGCATATCGTTTCTTCGTCTCCATTGTATCCGGTTTGAGCACTCTTTCTCGGTGTTTGTGCTGGGACTAAATGGTAGGTATTCCGGACGAGTTGTCTAGACGGTGTCTCCACCACGAATGATCTAGGGTTGTTCGTTTTCCTCACAATCTGCCCCGGCGTGCCAGGGTCTCTGACCCAAACAGAGCCACCGATGGACGGCTCCTTGTGGCAGCTTACTCCGTGCCGCTGATTGTATCCTTGGGCCTGCCTTCTTTTCTCTTCCTTATCTTTTCTTCGGAAATCCGCGTGGTTTGGCATTTTAGGGGTTAACATGGATGGCAACATGGGCAAAGTTGTACGTAGTTGCCGTCCCATGAGTAGTTGAGTTGGACTATATCCGCAGGGGCCTGGTGTAGTTCTGTAGATCAAAAGTGCCAGCTCTGGGTCTTCGGCCTTTTTCAGGATGTCTTTGGCAACTTTTACCATGCGTTCTGCTTCCCCGTTACTCTTGGGATAGTGTGGGCTGCTTTTTATGTGGCGAATCTGGTACTTTCTTGTGAATTCGTCAAAACTCTTGGACGCGAACTGCGGTCCGTTGTCTGACCTGAAGACCTCCGGTATCCCATGGCGGGCAAACACAGACTTTAGGTCCGTCACAATCGCTTCCGATGTTGTTTGCTTCAGCAGACACACTTCTATAAATCTGAAGTAGTAATCTACAACTACAAGGTAGTGCTTGCCGTTCAATTCAAAGAGGTCGGCTGCAACACGTTGCCATGGATAGTCGGGGAGCTCCGATGCTATCATAGGTTCCACTTTTGGGATGCGCTCTTGGATGCAGCTTGTGCAGTTGGTAACCACTTCTTGCAACTGAGTGCTGAGTCCTGGCCACCACACTGACATTCTTGCTCGTTCTCTGCACTTGGACACTCCTTGGTGCCCTGCATGTAATTGGCACAGCACTTTCTCTCTCAATAACTTCGGGAGTACTAGCCGATTGTCTTTCACGAGGAGATCGCTCTGTACCGTGAGGCTGTCTTTATTCCTAAAGTAATGAGCAATCTCAGGTGGGATGTCCATCTTGTGGGGCCAGCCCTTTGCACAGTACTCTCTTAACTTGCAACATACAGGATCTTGACTCTGAGCAGTGCGTATTTCGTCCAGATAGTGACTCGTAGCTGGCAGGAAGCTTGTTACAAGCTGGACGTACGCCTCTAACTCCTCTTCCATCTTCTCAGGGGGCTCTACTGGGGATCTCGAGAGAGCTTCTGCCGTCCATAAACCCTTCCCGTGATCAAAATGTCATCCATGTGACACAACACTCCAGGTATCGCCTCAAGAACTTGATTCATACGTCTTTGGAAGTGCTCAGGCGCCGAGGAGATGCCAAAGGGGAGCCTTTGGAAACAGAACCTGCCAAAAGGGGTTATAAAAGTTGTGAGCAGCTGTGATTCTTCAGCCAATTTCACTTGCCAGAAACCCGCTTTGGCATCCAACTTCGAAAAAACCTTAGCGCCAGCGAGACGCCCCAGTGTTTCTTCTACCTACGGGAGCGCAAGCTTCTCCCTTTCGAAGCACTTGTTGAGGTTTGTCAGGTCAACACAAATCCTGACTTCCCCACTTGATTTCGGGATCACCACCATAGCTGAGCACCAGGGAGTCGGCTCTACGACTTTCCTAATAATGCCGTCTTTCTCCATCTCCGTCAGCTGAGCCTTGACCTTATCCAACAAAGCTAAGGGCACTCTCCGTGACGTGTTTACTGACACTGGGCTTGCACCTGCCTCGAGCTTGATGAGGTAGTCACCTTTCATTTCCCCGAGACCCTTGAACATTCTTGGGAGCTTTTCTGTGTACTTGGCACCTGGGTCTGCTGTAACCGCTTGCAGCAGCTGTACAATCTTTAGACCCGTACTCGCCCGACGGCCCAGCAGAGGTTCTTCCAGCCCTTGGATAACATACATTTCATCTCGGACGCTGTTGTTTCCACAGCTTAGGGTGGCTTGAACCTTTCCCAACACCTCCAGCGGCTGTCCGCCGGCACCGTAGAGTTTCACTGCAGTGGGTCGTACTGCACTCACATCTCTAACAGCCCTCAGTGGCACCGCATTTACATCTGCCCCGGTGTCAATCTTGAAAGTGATTGGCTTTCCACTGACGCTGAGCTCTTTTCTCCATGCTGATGCACTGCTACCCTCCTTGAGTGCGCCCAGTGACCATCTTTCCAGTAAAGGTTCATTCTTTTCTGTGGTGACTTCACGTAGAGTTTTCTTGTAGCACATCTTTTGCCAGTGGCCTTTCTTGCCACATGAGTGACATTTGGACGTGGATGCCGGGCAGTTGCTCTTTTCATGAAAGCTTTGTCCACCGCACTTCCCGCAACCGTGTAGCGGGCTCTTCCACCCCGCAGTCTCGTTTGTTTGGTCTCCGGAACTGGAGCGGCCTTTACTCGACGTTTTCCGGAGGGCGTCGACAGACAGTTCTTCTTCTGGGTTCTCCTGGCGCACGACAGCCTGCTGCCTTCGTACGGCTTCCTTTTGTCTCGCCTTTTGTAACGCCTTCTCCAGGGTGAGTTCGGGATCAGTTTGTAACGTCTCTGACAGCTTCCCGTCCTGTAAGCCGACCACCAGGCGGTCGCGCACCAATTCTTCTTTGAGTGCTCCGTACCCGCAGTGGGCCACCAGTCTGTCTAGGGCCGTTACGAAGGCCTCGACGGTCTCGCCAGGTTCTTGCTTGCGTTGATGAAACCTCGCTCGCTCGTAAATAACGTTTCTTTTTCCGATGCAATGATTTTGGAATACTTCCAGCACCTTTTCGAAGTCCACTTTGTCTTCTTCCGTCAGCGTTGATGCGGCGAGTATGTTCTCGGCGTCTCCCCCTAGGCAGTAGATTAGAGCGTCTACTTGAGCTGCTCCTTCTTCCTCCATGAGTCGCGAGACCCTTCTGTACCTGAGGAAACGACTGGACCAGGCCGTCCACTCCTCTGGGCGTTGAAAATCGAACGCCGTCGGTGGCGCGAAACCGAAGGCTGGCCTGGTTTCCCGATGCTCGCCCGCCGCCATCTTGACCGGTCGCGGTTAAGTGTTCGCAGCTAGGCTTAGCTCTTTGCCTCTGACGTACCCGGACTTCCCGACCGTTTTCTTTCTTCCCGGTTGGACGCCTCTTCTGCTGTGACCGCCGCTCGTCACGCCTGCCCTTTTCACTGCTGTGGCCGCTCGCATCCCACTTCTGACACCATGTCGTGATAATTCGCATTGACCACACAGAGAGAGACAGAACAGCACCAGCGAGCTGGGTTAAGCACGCGCCCCCAACTGGCTGCCCCCTCTCGGGGTTTTATTGAAACGCATAAACCTGATTATTACCACACGACGAACTTGTTTTCGTGCTTTACCCGACACGACGATTGACCTGATGTGTCGCCTTCCTCTTTGTTAACCTTTTTGCACATTAAATGGGGCGGATAGGGCCACTTTGACCTCGTGCGTTTCGGCGATTTTTTTCAGTCGGTGCGAAAATTTATGAATGTATGGCACCACTACCAGTGTTTTTTGACCGGGTCCTTTTCCTTGGTTTTGTGATTGCCTCTGAGTGTTGCTATGCATTTTTCTGCCACTGCTACTCGCAGGGGCTCTGGGTAGCCGCTTGCTTGTAGTCGGGTGATTTGCCTTTCTAGGCCTTCTAACATTCTGTGGTGGCAAGATTTCTTTATGGCCTGCCATACGCACCCAGAGGCTACTCTCCTCTTCACCAACTTGGTGTGTCCCGAGTCGTACGGCAGTATGCCTTTTGCCCCTCTTGTCTTGTACATCCAGCATGTATGCTGTTTTTCAAATGCCATTTCGATGTCTAAGAATTGCAGCCTGCTTCTCTCCGGTGGTTCAAATGTGAATTCTAGGCCTCTGTGCACTTGCTTGAACCTCTGCTTGACCTTTTCGCACACGAGGTCTGTCATTTTGTTAATCGGGAAACATACCAGAAAATCGTCCACGTATCTAAAGCACCTTGTAACTCCGATCTCCTGGAAAAATGGCACCAGATCTCTGTTTCCTCTTGCAAGGTATATGTCGCATAAGGCTGGTGCTATGCACGAACATATGCAAATGCCCTCTTTTTGCGTGTAAACACTTCCTTCATACATGACGTGCAGGGAGCTTAAGTATGTGCGGAGGAGATCGAGGAAATATGATGTGCTGATCCCACTCTGGTTTTGGAATTTGACGCTTCCGTAGACGTCGATGCACTCTTCCACTGCCTCTAAGACTCCTTGCTGTGGCACGTTGTAGAACATGTCTTTGACATCTACCGAGAAAGCAATGTTGGATTGTGTTCCTTTCAGGAATTCCACCACCTCATCTGAGTTGCGTACCAGGAACGGATCATCGATTTGTAGAAGTGACAATAATTTCTGCAGTTCTCTTGCAATCACATGCTGCCATGTGTCTTTGTCTTCGACTATTACCCGGAATGGACTGCCTTCTTTGTGCGTTTTGACTGCAAAGAATGGGTTTAAACATAGTTGACGGCTGCCTTTTACTTCCTTCGCTATCTTGGTTGTTAGTCTGCGCCCATTCGTGTTCGTTGTGCTTCTCCTCATCTCAATGTAAACTCATCCTTTTCCTTTCAAGTTTGGTCACGCGTTTGTTCTGTAGAACTTCGCAGCGCAGCACGTCTATCAATGTACAACCAACTAGCCCAAACCCAAGTCCAAGCTTTATTAACGAATAAATGCCGCCGTTGCAGTCGTCCCGCAGTGTTGTTGCTTGCTTGATCGCCGTCGGCGTGTCTCAGCTTCGTCGTCTTTGCTAGCGGCGCACCGGCGGAGGCGGTTGATCTGACAAACCGCGTTCGGCTTTGGCTATACTTCGTTTTAGCTTCCGTCCGAGCGCGGCAGATGTTACGAGCAAAAGGGCCAATCAAACAGCGTAAAGAGCGCAACGTCATGGCGCGCGCTCTGCGCTTGATAGGACTAGCCGGCGAAGGAGCACGCACAGAGAGCACGCTGGTCCTATCAACTGCAGAAAGCACGCAATGACGTTGTGCCTCTTTCGCTGTTTGATTGGCCCTTCGGCTCATAACATCGGCCGCGCTCGGACCGAAGCTGAAACGAAGTATAGCAGACGGCGTTCGTAAAATGGCGTCAGCTGTTACTGACTTCACGCGGCGGTACCGTGCGTGCTTCTATTCATTCGGCGTTCGTTGCCATGGTGACGGCGTGGAAAGCAGACGAACTTTATATTGCGGAAGAACGCTGCGGCGCAGCGATACCAGGTGCGTTCTAAGGACCTTCCCGCATGCTTCTCAATGGGCGGAAGGCGAACAAAAAGAGTTCGAAATAAGGACTTAACGCAGAAGGCTGCATTTCTCCAGCGCCTCATAATTTAACGAGCCTTGCACGAAAAGCATGTTTTTAGATCGGAGTTTGGAGATAGTTTTTTTTACAACAACATGGGTCTAAAGTATCAATGTGCCCAAATTTTGAGAAGGCAATTTCCAAGGCAATGGTGTTTGAAGCAGACGATTTTTGCTCGCAGCGGAGATGGGCTTTTCGGGTTGGCCGGAGCGGGTCACGTGAATGGTGTGACGTCCCCGTGTCGTCTGCTGCATAATGCCGCTCAGGCAGTTTTTTGAAAAAAAAGTTACATACTTGCGTGGCACAAAACTTAGCGCAAATTATTCTAAAATGTTCCATTATTATGTCAAAAACGATTGCCATTCCGTACATCCCCACAATACTGAAGAAACATTGATTTTCTCACGTTCTCCTTGCATTTTTGACCGCAGTTGGAACCTCCGGGCGTTCACCGCTAGTAGCCGAGACGGCGTTCTAGATTGCGCTACTCTGCTCCGAAGGAGCTATATAGTGCTCTAGTGGCGCCTTCCTATGGTTCCCTCTCGTGACGTCATTGCCTTGCGAACAACAAGTTCGATGGTGTCTGTAATGAACATGGTGGAAGTTGTAAATCATTGCACTCTGAAACCAGCACTGCCAACACCGTCAAAATTAAAGTTCTTGGATGGCTGTGAATAATCCTTTCCTGACGTCATAGTCAGCATTTGGCCAACCTTGGAAGGCCCACCACAGCGTCGCTTTCGATCGCGCAGGTTGCCAATACTTCGGCTCACCTTAGCATGGACTGCTGTTAGCCGCGCTTGCCAAAAGCGCGGGCTAGTCGCTTTGGATGAAGCCTTGACGGCTGCACGAGCGCTCCTGCAGCGAGTCAACGAGGTAGAGGGGCTTAGAGCGATAAACCAGGGTTCCGGTCCGCACTCGAAAGTGACCCCCTAAACGCCGCTGCCATTGTACGTAAATGTGACAACTCATCACGTGACCAAACCAAATACGTGACGTCACAGGAAAGATGGCAGCGCCCAGACAGCGGCTGGCCCCAGCTAGAGTCACGGATTCCAGACTACCGAAACTCCCACGTTCCGCACCATGGCGCTCGAATTTATCCATATCCGTGACGCCATTTTGGATCCTCGCATAGGGCACTGCACAATAACTACGCATACCATGTCGCTGGCGTTGTTGAAAAGGCATTTAGGAAAGTGTGTGGCGCTGTGCACAGCCACTTTAAATCATTTGCGACATGATTTACATTGCAACCTAGCTGGAGCCGTGTGATCATTACTCCGTAGTTCACGTTAAAAACACCCTAACTTGTAGTCATACCTCACTGGTAAACTACCTCATCTTATGATGAGCCACCTATCACTATCTAAATATTTAGAAATACCAATAATTTACTCGACGAGGGTGGTCTGTGCCGTGCTCCCATCGCAGTGGCGAACCTTATCGCCTTGAGCTTAGCCGCTTAATTCTGTCATCATATTAAGCCGGTGGAATTTTTGTTTACGCGTTCTGAGAATTCAAAAGACTGATGTATAAATGCAGAAGAATTTCATCGATTTATTTACTACTGCACACATGATGTTCAGGAATGGACAGGAACGGGACAGATTGAAACATAGTATCCAGCCCTTGTGATAGCTTGACAGTTGCTTTTGCTGGCCAGATGAAGCTTGCAGCGAAGTTCAGCAATGATTTCCCCATGACGATTCTCAAGGCAGTTGGCCGTCAACGCTATTTCTGTAAATTGTTAATGCAGACTAATGGAACTGACGGTGCATTACGAGAATGGCTTGATATGAAATCAGGGACTGTCAAAACCGCAAACACCAAAGATGTTTGTGTCATGTGTGTGTCAACCGGAGCATCAAGATGCATCTCATTCTGTAGGGGTATCAATTGACAAACCTATCTAAGACCGTGCTGTCAAGGCTACATTCGTGTTTTGGTACCACAAAAAAGGAAAAAAAAAAGAAAGTAATTAAAAAAAATATAGAATGACAACTGCCTGCCCATTCACACAAGACTGTTTGCTTAAATTGCATTATGAGTCACCCGGACATTCGTGCTTTGAAGTTCGCACGCAAAGCTACTCCTTACATTTTTTTACGCTCCTGCTTGGCCTCCACGGATTGTCCGACGACTGGACGAGGAACCAAGCTTGTAGCATTTAGCTTTGTCCTAATATTCGGACCATGTAAGATGTAAGCTGGCGTGGAACCGGTGGATGAATGAGGTGTTGCTCTATAAACTATGAGGTATTCTGTGACTGCCTCTTGCAAGGGACGTTCTTGCAAGCTTGCAACTTGAACAAAACTTTTAAGTACACGGTTGAATCATTGAACCATCTCATTCGCTTGAGGGTGGTATACAGACGACTGGAGCTGACGGATTTCTCTCTCTCGAAGAAAGTCCTTGAAAGGTGCTGAAGTAAACTGACTGCTGTGGTCAGTAACCAACTCTAATGGATACCCTTCTCTGCTGAATATTGAACGCAGGAATATTATCAGGCTGGTGATCGTCACGTTGCTTGCAAATGCCACCTCTGGCCAGTGGCTGTAGTAGTCCACGACTGTTACCATGAACCTGCAGCTTTGTGGAGCACGCCCGAATGGTCCGACCACATCTATCCCCAATTTCTGCCATGGCCCTGAAGGTAAGGGAACTGGCTGAAGTGGAGGATTTTTTGACGTCCAGAAACTCCGCACTGCAATATTTTCTGGGTGCAGAGATCCTTGGACGACATCTGTTAAAGTTCAAGTTTAGAAACGCAGTCGGTCACATGGCATACAACATCTTCCTCCTCGCATTTGAGATGTAAATCCGGAAGTGGCAATCGAGAAAGGGCGTCTGCAATGACGCTGTGTTTCCCGTTTTTGTAGCTGACGTTAAAACTGTAGTTATACAAACGTTCCGCCCATCTGGCAATTCTCAGCGGTTGATGACCCGTTCCTTGGGTGCTGAGCAACGTTACCAGAGCTTGGTGATCAATTTGTAGAGTAAAATGGCGACCCCATAAGTATATGTGCCAGTGTTCA